>NW_024871008.1:110000-572514 GCF_019054845.1 Dipodomys spectabilis | reverse complement strand
GGGCCCGTGGTGGAGCGGGGGGGGGGGAAGGGGCCCGTGGTGGAGGGGGGGGGAAGGGGCCCGTGGTGGAGCGGGGGGAAGGGGCCCGTGGTGGAGGGGGGGGGAAGGGGCCCGTGGTGGAGCGGGGGGGGGGGAAGGGGCCCGTGGTGGAGCGGGGGGGAAGGGGCCCGTGGTGGAGCGGGGGGGAAGGGGCCCGTGGTGGAGGGGGGGGGAAGGGGCCCGTGGTGGAGCGGGGGGGGGGGGAAGGGCCCGTGGTGGAGCGGGGGGGGGGGAAGGGGGCCCGTGGTGGAGCGCGGGGGGGGGGGAAGGGGCCCGGTGGTGGAGCGGGGGGGGGGAAGGGGCCCGTGGTGGACGGGGGGGAAGGGGCCCGTGGTGGAGGGGGGGGGAAGGGGCCCCGTGGTGGAGCGGGGGGGGGGGGAAGGGGCCCGTGGTGGAGCGCGGGGGGGGGAAGGGGCCCGTGGTGGAGCGGGGGGGGGGGAAGGGGCCCGTGGTGGAGCGGGGGGGGGGGAAGGGGCCCGTGGTGGAGCGGGGGGGGGGGGGGAAGGGGCCCGTGGTGGACGGGGGGAAGGGGCCCGTGGTGGAGGGGGGGGAAGGGGCCCGTGGTGGAGCGGGGGGGGGGGAAGGGGCCCGTGGTGGAGGGGGGGGAAGGGGCCCGTGGTGGAGCGGGGGGGGGGAAGGGGCCCGTGGTGGAGCGCGGGGGGGGGGAAGGGGCCCGTGGTGGAGCGCGGGGGGGGGAAGGGGCCCGTGGTGGAGCGGGGGGGGGGGGAAGGGGCCCGTGGTGGAGCGGGGGGGGGGGGAAGGGGCCCGTGGTGGACGGGGGGGAAGGGGCCCGTGGTGGAGGGGGGGGGGAAGGGGCCCGTGGTGGAGCGGGGGGGGGGGAAGGGGCCCGTGGTGGAGGGGGGGGGAAGGGGCCCGTGGTGGAGCGGGGGGGGGGGAAGGGGCCCGTGGTGGAGCGGGGGGGGGGGGAAGGGGCCCGTGGTGGAGCGGGGGGGGGGGAAGGGGCCCGTGGTGGAGCGGGGGGGGGGGGGGAAGGGGCCCGTGGTGGACGGGGGGGGAAGGGGCCCGTGGTGGAGGGGGGGGGAAGGGGCCCGTGGTGGAGCGGGGGGGGGGGGAAGGGGCCCGTGGTGGAGGGGGGGGAAGGGGCCCGTGGTGGAGCGGGGGGGGGGAAGGGGCCCGTGGTGGAGCGCGGGGGGGGGGAAGGGGCCCGTGGTGGAGCGCGGGGGGGGGGAAGGGGCCCGTGGTGGAGCGGGGGGGGGGGAAGGGGCCCGTGGTGGAGCGCGAGGGGGGGGGGAAGGGGCCCGTGGTGGAGCGGGGGGGGGGGGGAAGGGGCCCGTGGTGGAGCGGGGGTGGGGGAAGGGGCCCGTGGTGGAGGGGGGGGGAAGGGGCCCGTGGTGGAGCGCGGGGGGGGGGGAAGGGGCCCGTGGTGGAGCGGGGGGGGGGGGGAAGGGGCCCGTGGTGGAGCGCGGGGGGGGGAAGGGGCCCGTGGTGGAGCGGGGGGGGGGAAGGGGGCCCGTGGTGGAGCGGGGGGGGGGGGAAGGGGCCCGTGGTGGAGCGCGGGGGGGGGGGAAGGGGCCCGTGGTGGAGCGCGGGGGGGGGGGGGAAGGGGCCCGTGGTGGAGGGGGGGGGGAAGGGGCCCGTGGTGGAGCGGGGGGGGGGGGAAGGGGCCCGTGGTGGACGGGGGGGGGGAAGGGGCCCGTGGTGGAGCGCGGGGGGGGGAAGGGGCCCGTGGTGGAGCGGGGGGGGGGGGGAAGGGGCCCGTGGTGGAGCGCGGGGGGGGGGGAAGGGGCCCGTGGTGGAGCGCGGGGGGGGGGGGGGGAAGGGGCCCGTGGTGGAGCGGGGGGGGGGAAGGGGCCCGTGGTGGAGCGGGGGGGGGGGGAAGGGGCCCGTGGTGGAGCGCGGGGGGGGGGGGAAGGGGCCCGTGGTGGACGGGGGGGGAAGGGGCCCGTGGTGGAGGGGGGGGGGAAGGGGCCCGTGGTGGAGCGGGGGGGGGGAAGGGGCCCGTGGTGGAGCGCGGGGGGGGGGGGGGGGGAAGGGGCCCGTGGTGGAGCGCGGGGGGGGGGGGGGGAAGGGGCCCGTGGTGGAGCGGGGGGGGGGGGGGGGGAAGGGGCCCGTGGTGGAGCGGGGGGGGGGGGAAGGGGCCCGTGGTGGAGCGGGGGGGGGGGGGGAAGGGGCCCGTGGTGGAGCGCGGGGGGGGGGGAAGGGGGCCCGTGGTGGAGGGGGGGGAGGGGGCCCGTGGTGGAGCTGGGGGGGGGGGAAGGGGCCCGTGGTGGAGGGGGGGGGGAAGGGGCCCGTGGTGGAGGGGGGGGGAGGGGCCCGTGGTGGAGCTGGGGGGGGGGGAAGGGGCCCGTGGTGGAGCGGGAGGGGGGAAGGGGCCCGTGGTGGAGGTGGGGGGGAAGGGGCCCGTGGTGGAGGTGGGGGGGAAGGGGCCCGTGGTGGAGCGCGGGCCCCGCACGCACGAAGCCCCGGGTTCGGTTCCTCAGCACCGCAGCGGGAGGCGGGAAGTGGCGCGGGGCTCAGCTCAGGGACGGCGCCGGCTCGGCTCCCGCCCTGGCAGCTCTGCACACGCTGTCCCCGAGGGCTCAGGCCGGCGGCCCGCTGAGCTGAGGTGACCCGAAGCTACCCTGCTCCGCGCGTCCCCCGGGCGCCCAGGTCAGCGCGGCCGCCCGCCCCGACGCCGGGGCCTAATCGGCTTTGCTGCGCGCAGCCCGAGGCGGGAGGCCGGGGCGGAGGCGGCGCGGGGCGGGAGGCCGGGGCGGGAGGCCGGGGCGGGAGGCCGGGGGCGGAGGCCGGGGCGGAGGGCCGGGGCGGGAGGGCCGGGGCGGAGGCCGGGGCGGGGAGGCCGGGGCGGAGGCGGCGCGGGGGCGGGAGGGCCGGGGCGGAGGCGGCGCGGGGCGGGAGGCCCGGCGCGGGAGGCCGGGGCGGAGGCGGCGCGGGGCGGAGGCCGGGCGGAGGCGGCGCGGGGCGGAGGCGGCGCGGGGCGGAGGCCGGGGCGGAGGCCGGGGCGGGAGGCCGGGGCGGAGGCCGGGGCGGGAGGCCGGGGCGGAGGCCGGGGCGGAGGCGGCGCGGGGCGGAGGCCGGGCGGAGGCGGCGCGGGGCGGAGGCCGGGCGGAGGCGGCGCGGGGCGGAGGCGGCGCGGGGCGGGAGGCCGGGGCGGAGGCGGCGCGGGGGCGGGAGGCCGGGGCGGAGGCGGCTCGGGGCGGGAGGCCGGGGCGGAGGGCCGGGCGGAGGCGGCGCGGGGCGGAGGCCGGGCGGAGGCGGCGCGGGGCGGAGGCCGGGGCGGGAGGCCGGGCGGGAGGCGGCGCGGGGGCGGAGGCCGGGGCGGAGGGCCGGGCGGAGGCGGCTCGGGGCGGGAGGCCGGGGCGGAGGCCGGGCGGAGGCGGCGCGGGGCGGAGGCCGGGCGGAGGCGGCGCGGGGCGGAGGCCGGGGCGGGGAGGCCGGGCGGAGGCGGCGCGGGGCCGTCGGGGGACGCCGGGTCGGCCGCGCCGCCCGCTCACCTCGGAGTAGACGAAGAGCGGCAGCACCAGCAGCGCCAGCAGCAGGTCGGCGGCCGCCAGGCTCAGCACGAAGAAGTTGGTGGGCGTCCGCAGCGCGCGCTCGGCGGCCACGCTGGCGCACACGAGCGCGTTCCCCGCCAGCACGGCCGCGATCAGCACCACGCCGCCCGCCAGCGCCGCCGCGCCCGCCGCGCCCGCCGGCCCGCGCCCCGCCGGGGGCCCCGCGAGCCCCGCGCCCGCCGCCGCGCTGCGGTTCTCCATGGCCGCGCGCTGCCCCGGCCCGGCCGCAGCCCGCCGCGCAGGCCCCGCCCCGCGCCCGCAGCAGGCCCCGCCCCGCGCCCGCAGCAGGCCCCGCCCCGCGCCCGCAGCAGGCCCCGCCCCCGCGCCCGCAGCAGGCCCCGCCCCGCGCCCGGCCCGCGGGACGCCCTGCCCCCCTCCCCGCCCCCCCCTCCCCCGCCCCGCCCCCGCCCCCTCCCCGCCACCCGCCCCCTCCCCGCCCCCGCCCCGCCCCCCCGCCCCCTCCCCCGCCGCCCCGCCCCCTCCCCGCCCCCTCCCCGCCCCCGCCCCCTCCCGGGCGGCTGTGCCCCTCCCCATCCCTCCCGGGTGGCTAAGGGGAATGAGCGAGCCAGCCCCCAACCCACATCACTGTCAGTCCTTCCCCTTCTCCCGGACACAGGCAGCCCCCTGCCGGCCGTCCTCCTGCGGCAGGTGAGCCCCGGCCCGCCCAGCCTCCCCTCTCCTGCCTGCGCACAGGTGCCTCTGGGTAGGAGCTGGAGACACCTCCTAACCCCCGCGCACACCCCTCCCCCTCCCGGGCGGCTTGCCCCTCCCCCTCCCCTCCCCCACCCCTCCCCTCTCCCCCTCCATGGCCGCGGTGCCCCCTCCCCCTCCCCACTCCTGGGCCTCTGTGCCCCCCTCCTCCCCCGTCCCAGCACCCTCCCCTCCTTGTGGGGGCTTCAGTGGCCTTTAGTAACATCAGATCAGACTCAGCTCCGCGCCCTCCTCCCACAGGAGTGTCCTGTGTGTGTGTCTGCTGTATGTGTGTCTGCTGCGTGTGTGTGTCTGCTGTGTGTGTGTCTGCTGCGTGTGTCTGCTGTGTGTGTGTCCTGTGTGTGTCTGCTGTGTGTGTGTCTGCTGTGTGTGTGTCCTGCTGTGTGTGTGTCTGCTGTGTGTGTGTCTGCTGTGTGTGTGTCTGCTGTGTGTGTGTCTGCTGTATGTGTGTCTGCTGTGTGTGTGTCCTGTGTGTGTGTCTGCTGTGTGTGTGTCTGCTGTGTGTGTCCTGTGTGTGTGTCTGCTGTGTGTGTGTCTGCTGTGTGTGTCCTGTGTGTGTGTCTGCTGTGTGTGTGTCTGCTGTGTGTGTCCTGTGTGTGTGTCTGCTGTGTGTGTGCTGTGTGTGTGCTGTGTGTGTCTGCTGTGTGTGTGTCTGCTGTGTGTGTGTGTCTGCTGTGTGTGTGCTGTGTGTGTGCTGTGTGTGTGTCTGCTGTGTGTGTGTGCTGTGTGTGTGTCTGCTGTGTGTGTGTGTTGTGTGTGTGTGTGTGTGTGCTGTGTGTGTGTGTCTGCTGTGTGTGTGCTGTGTGTGTGCTGTGTGTGTGTCTGCTGTGTGTGTGTGTCCTGTGTATGTGTCTGCTGTGTGTGTGTCTGCTGTGTGTGTGTGTCCTGTTGTGTGTGTGTCTGCTGTGTGTGTGTGTGCTGTGTGTGTGTGTCTGCTGTGTGCTGTGTGCTGTGTGTGTGTGTGCTGTGTGTGTGTCTGTTGTGTGTGTGTGCTGTGTGTGTGTGTTGTGTGTGTGTCTGCTGTGTGTGTGTGTTGTGTGTGTGTCTGTTGTGTGTGTGTGTGTGTTGTGTGTATCTGTAGTGTGTGTGTGTGTGTGTTGTGTGTGTGTCTGTTGTGTGTGTGTGCTGTGTGTGTGTGTGTGTCTGCTGTGTGTCTGCTGTGTGTGTGTCTGCTGTGTGTGTGTCCTGTGTGTGTGTCCTGCTGTGTGTGTCCTGTGTGTGTGTCTGCTGCGTGTGTGTCTGCTGTGTGTGTGTCTGCTGTGTGTGTGTCTGCTGTGTGTGTGTGTCTGCTGTGTGTGTGTGTGCTGTGTGTGTGTGTCTGCTGCGTGTGTGTCTGCTGCGTGTGTGTCTGCTGTGTGTGTGTCTGCTGTGTGTGTGTCTGCTGTGTGTGTGTGTCTGCTGTGTGTCTGTTGTGTGTGTGTCTGCTGTGTGTGTCCTGTGTGTGTGTCTGCTGTGTGTGTCTGCTGTGTGTGTGTCTGCTGTGTGGTGGTGTCCTGTGTGTGTGTCTGCTGTGTGTGTGTGTGCTGTGTGTGTGTGTCTGCTGTGTGTGTGTCTGCTGTGTGTGTGTGTTGCTGTGTGTGTGTGTCTGCTGTGTGTGTGTCTGCTGTGTGTGTGTCTGCTGTGTGTGTGTCCTGTGTGTGTGTCTGCTGTGTGTGTGTCTGCTGTGTGTCTGTTGTGTGTGTGTCTGCTGGTGTGTGTCTGCTGTGTGTGTGTCTGCTGTGTGTGTGCTGTGTGTGTGTGTGTGTCTGCTGTGTGTCTGCTGTGTGTGTGTCTGCTGTGTGTGTGTCCTGTGTGTGTGTCTGCTGTGTGTGTCCTGTGTGTGTGTCTGCTGTGTGTGTGTCTGCTGTGTGTGTGTCTGCTGTGTGTGTGTGTCTGCTGCGTGTGTGTCTGCTGTGTGTGTGTCTGCTGTGTGTGTGTCTGCTGTGTGTGTGTGTCTGCTGTGTGTCTGTTGTGTGTGTGTCTGCTGTGTGTGTCCTGTGTGTGTGTCTGCTGTGTGTGTCTGCTGTGTGTGTGTCTGCTGTGTGTGTGTCTGCTGTGTGTGTGTCCTGTGTGTGTGTCTGCTGTGTGTGTGTGTGCTGTGTGTGTGTGTCTGCTGTGTGTGTGTCCTGTGTGTGTGTCTGCTGTGTGTGTGTCTGCTGTGTGTCTGTTGTGTGTGTGTCTGCTGTGTGTGTGTCTGCTGTGTGTGTGTCTGCTGTGTGTGTGCTGTGTGTGTGTGTCTGCTGTGTGTGTGTCCTGTGTGTGTGTCTGCTGTGTGTGTGTCTGCTGTGTGTCTGTTGTGTGTGTGTCTGCTGTGTGTGTGTGTGCTGTGTGTGTGTGTCTGCTGTGTGTGTGTCCTGTGTGTGTGTCTGCTGTGTGTGTGTCTGCTGTGTGTCTGTTGTGTGTGTGTCTGCTGTGTGTGTCTGCTGTGTGTGTGTCTGCTGTGTGTGTGTCTGCTGTGTGTGTGTCCTGTGTGTGTGTCTGCTGTGTGTGTGTGTGCTGTGTGTGTGTGTCTGCTGTGTGTGTGTCCTGTGTGTGTGTCTGCTGTGTGTGTGTCTGCTGTGTGTCTGTTGTGTGTGTGTCTGCTGTGTGTGTGTCTGCTGTGTGTGTGTCTGCTGTGTGTGTGCTGTGTGTGTGTGTCTGCTGTGTGTGTGTCCTGTGTGTGTGTCTGCTGTGTGTGTGTCTGCTGTGTGTCTGTTGTGTGTGTGTCTGCTGTGTGTGTGTGTGCTGTGTGTGTGTGTCTGCTGTGTGTGTGTCCTGTGTGTGTGTCTGCTGTGTGTGTGTCTGCTGTGTGTCTGTTGTGTGTGTGTCTGCTGTGTGTGTGTCTGCTGTGTGTGTGTCTGCTGTGTGTGTGTTGTGTGTGTGTCTGCTGTGTGTGTCTGCTGTGTGTGTGTCTGCTGTGTGTGTGTCCTGTGTGTGTGTCTGCTGTGTGTGTGTCTGCTGTGTGTGTGTCCTGTGTGTGTGTCTGCTGTGTGTGTGTCTGCTGTGTGTGTCTGCTGTGTGTGTGTCTGCTGTGTGTGTGTCTGCTGTGTGTCTGTTGTGTGTGTGTCTGCTGTGTGTCTGTTGTGTGTGTGTCTGCTGAAAACTGAAGTGGCACTGTGGCTCAAGAGGTAGAGTGCGCTCCTTGAGCAGAGTTCAAGCCCCAGGACCGACAAAAAAAAAAAAAAAAAAACAGATTTTATTGAGTGAAAAGTGCTGGTGTGCCAGGATCACAGCTGGAGTTAAGATCCCAGGAAACAGCCCCCAGTGCCAGCCCACATTGGGTTTTAAGCATTTTTGGCTAAGGCAGGGAAAGGTGTAGGTTGGATGTTGATTTTAGCCAATGATTGTTACAAGAAATTTGTACCTTAACTTTAAATTTCCCGCCAAGGTTTTGCTGGCCAGAGGTAGGGAATAGAATAAAGGGTGGTAAAGGTTCAGCTGGGTTAGGTCTCCATTGTGCAGAAAACAGAAGCAGAGTTAGAGTTACAGAGTTACAGTTAGTTACTATACAGTTAGTTACTAGCTAAAATAGCTAGTTAGTTACCAGGGAAGTCATCCACTCAGTCTCCTGAGTAGCTAGGATTACAGCATGAGTCACTGGCTCCCGGCTTACATTTATATCTTAAAATCATCCAAGTCAAATATTATATTCCGTTTTTACTTCCTCCACCACATCAGTTTGAAGCCAGCCTGGGAAGTAAAGTTCATGAGTCTCTTTCATTCGTTCATTCGTTCCTTTCCACCTTCTCCCCCCCCCCTCTTCCCCCCCCCTCCCCCCGCCATCAAGGGGCTTGAATTTAGGGCCTAGGCACTGTCCCTGAGTTTTTGTTTTGTTTTGTTTTTTGTCGGTCGTGGGGCTTGAACTCTGGGCCTGGGCGCTGTCCCTCAGCTCTTCAGCTCAAGGCGAGCGCTCTACCACTTGAGCTACAGCGCCACTTCCGGTTTTCTGGTGGTTTATTGGAGATAGGAGTCTCACGGTCTCTCCTGCCCGGGCTGGCTTTGAACCGCGATCCTCAGATCTCAGCCTCCTGAGTAGCTAGGATTACAGGCGTGAGCCACCAGAGCCCGGCTGTCCCTGAGTTTTTTCGCTTAAGGTTAGTACTCTACCACTTGAGCAACAATGCCACTTCCAGTTTTAACTGGAGATGAGTCTCACAGCCTTTCTCACTTGAGCTGTCTTTGAACTATGATCCTCAGATCTCAGCCTCCAGAGAACCTAGGATTATAGGTGTGAGCCACCAGTAGCCAGCTTCTTGAACTCATCTCCAATTAACTACCAGAAAGCAGAAGTGGCACTGTGGCTCAAGGTAGTAGAGCGCTAGCCTTGGGCAAAAGAGCTTAGGGACAACACTCAGGCCCTGAGTTCAAGTTCCATAACTCACACACACAAAAAAAAATTTTTTTAAATTAGCCAGGTGCCAGTTGCTCATATCTGCAATTCTAGCTACTCAGGAGGTTAAGGTCTGAGGATCTTGGGTCAAAGCCAGCCTGGACAGGAAAGTCCAAGAGACTTTTATCTCTAATTAACCAATAACCATGGGCTGGGAAGGTGGCTCAGTGGTAGAGCGCTTGCCTTGCATGCATGAGGCCCTGGGTTCGATTCCTCAGCACCACATAAGCAAAAAGAAAAAAGCCGGAAGTGGCGCTGTGGCTCAAGTGGTAGAGCGCTAGCCTTGAGCTGAAGAGCTGAGGGACAGTGCCCAGGCCCAAAGTTCAGGCCCCATGACCGGACCGAAAATAAATAAATAAATAAAATTAACCAATAACCAGAGAAAAAGCTGGAAGTAGTACTGTGGCTCAAGTAGTAGAGTACCAGCCTTGAGTCAAGAAAGCTAAGTGAGGAAGTGGCACTGTGGCTCAAGTGGTAGACCACTCGCCTTGAGCTGAAGAGCTGAGGGACAGCGCCCAGGCCCAGAGTTCAAGCCCCACGACCGACAAAAAAAAAAAAAAGAAAGCTAAGTGACAATGCCTAATCCCTGAATTCAAGTCCCAGGTTTTTTTTGTTTGCTTGTTTTTGTCGGTCCTGGGGCTTAAACTCTGGGCCTGAACACTGTTCCTCAGCTCTTCATCTCAAGGCTAGTGCTCTACCACTGGAGCTATAACACCACTTCCGGTTTTCTGGTGGTTTATTGGAGATAAGAGTTTCATGGACTTTCCTGCCCAGGCTGACTTTGAACTATGATCCTCAGATCTCAGCCTCCTGAGTAGCTAGGATGACAGGCGTGAGCCATGGGTGCCCGGCTTCAAGTCCCAGTTCTAATAGCACAATTTTTTCTTTTTAACTTCTAGTCACAGAATAGAAGAAAACACAAACCAGCAAATCATAAATCCAGCATTTGCTGGATATATGTGTGTGCATGCACACACACACACACACATACACACAAGGTCTTTATACAAATCTAGAAAGAACTCTCAAAACTCAACAATGCTTCTACAAAAAGAAAACTCCAAAATAATGTTCCTTTTTAATCTAGCTGCAGAAACTCTCAGCAAAACACCACCAAATCGATAGCATTTTTAAAGGATTATGGACCATTACCCTGTGGGATTAGTCTCAGGAGTACCATAACAATTCCACAAGTGAAACCCAATCAGTGCAATATACTGCATTAATGGAATGAATTTTAAAAAGCCACAGGATCATCTCAATTTGTGCAGATAAAGCATTTCACAAAGCTGGGCACCAGTGGCTCATGCCTGTAATCCTAGCTACTCAGGAGACTGAGATCTGAGGATCATAGTTCAAAGCCAGCCGGGCAGGGAAGACCGTGAAACCCTTATCTCCAATAAACCACCAGAAAAACTGAAGTGGTAGAGTGCTAGCTGAAGAGCTGAAGAGCTGAGGGACAGCGCCTAGGCCCAGAGTTCAAGCCCCCACTCCCCCCCCAAAAAAAGTATTTCACTGAAAGTGGCGCTGTAGCTCAAGTGGTAGAGCACTCGGCTTGAGCTGAAGAGCTGAGGGACAGTGCCCAGGCCCAGAGTTCAGGCCCCACGACCGACAAAAAAAAAAAAAAACTCAACGCTGCTAAAAAAGTATTTCACAAGAATCTAATATCCTTTCACAATTTTTTTTCCAGTCCTGGGCTTGAACTCATAGCCAGAGTGCTTTCCCTGAGCTTTTTCATCTGGAGGCTAGTGGTCTGCCACTTGACCCACAGCTGTGCTTCTAGCTGTGTGTGTGTGTGTGTGTGTGTGTGTGTGTGTGTGTGTGTGTGATTAATTGTATATAAGAGTCTCATGGACTTCCCTGACCAGGCTGGCTTTAAACTGCAAGCCTCAGATCAGCTTCCTGAGTAGCCAGGCATGAGCCACCAGCATCTGGCTCCCTTTACAATTAAAAAAAAAAAAAAAAAAGACACCCGGGATTGGAGCGTGCTTGCCTAATCTGTCTAACTGCAAAGGCCCTGGGTTGAACACTCAACACTGGAAGAAAAAAATTAGATAAACAGCTCAGAAACAGTGGTTCACATTTGTAATCATAGCTATTCAGGAGGCTGAGATCTGAGGACCACGGTTCAAAGTCAGCCTTGGTAGAAAAGTCCATGAAACTGTTACCTCCAATGGACCACCAAGAAACCAGAAGTGGAGCTGTGGCTCGAGTGGTAGAACACTAGACTTGAGTGAAAAAAAATGCAGGGACAGTGTCCAGTTCAAGTCCCAGTTCTGGAATTTAAAAAAAAAGTGGATGGCAAGGATGTGGAAAATTGAAATTCTTGAATGTAAAAACAGCACAGCCACTGGGGAAACAATTGACCAGGTGTTAGAAAGTTTAACCTGTTAGCCAGGTGCTTTACTCAGCAGGTGTACAGTCTCCACCCCAAAGAACAGAAACAGCTGCTGAAACAAAGACAGGGTAGGAATGCTCACAGAAGGACTAGTCACGAAGCCTACGAAGCAGAAGGCTGGGCTCATACCGCGCTCCTCGCTCTTGGGCATCTGTGATCCCGATGAACACCGTTCAAAGTCAGTGCAGCCAGAAATGTCTTCAGAGTCCATCTCCCAATCTAGAACCACCAAGTAACCAGCAAAAAGTCTGGAGGCATGAATTGGGTGGTAGAGCACCAGCTGAGCAATTTTGAGAGTCTGAGTTCAAACCTCAGTACAGGGCGGGAGCCATGGAGACACAGGAATACTGGATAAATGCTCATCAAGACATAGAACAGGCATGGATTTTATTTTTATTTATTTATGTTTGCCAGTCCTGGGGCCTGAACTCAGGGCCTGGATGCTGTCCGTCAGCTCTTCAGCTCAAAGCTAGCGCTCTACCACTTGAGCCACAGCGCCACTTAGTGCCTTTTCTGCTTATGTGGTGCTGAGGAATCGAACCTAGGGTCTCATACGTGCAAGGCAAGCTCTCTACCACTGAGCCACCTTCCCAGCTCTGATTTTTTTTAAAATATATATATTTTTTTTGGTCATGGGGCTTGAACTTGGCCTGGGCGCTGTCCCTGAGCTCTTTTGCTCAAGGCTGGCGCTCTACCACTTTGAACCACAGTGCCACTTCCAGTTGATTGATTTTAAAAAGAGTGCTGAAAAACACCTGTAATTCCAGCTACTCAGGAGGCTGAGATCTGGGGACTAAGGTGAGAAGTCAGTCCAAACAGGAAAATCCATGGGACTCTTGTCCCTAATTAGCCAGCCAAAAGCTTGAAGTGGAGTTGAGGCTCAAGCAGTGGAAGCAAGGCTTGAGGAAAACACGTTCAAAATATGCAACCAGTGGAGAAGGATCCGCTGAGATGTTCTACATCACCAGGCCGTGTCAGTCTGCTGTTACTGTAACTGTATGGTGGAGGCTGGGAACGTGGAGAAGGAGTCTCCTCTATAGTGCACAGTTGTGACTTTTGAGGCCCTGGGCTTCAGCTCTGTCCGGCAAGGGTTTCCTCAGCTGCATCTAAACATGGTGGCAGCAAAAAGGACTGCTTGTGAGAGACCCAGAGCTTGTGTGGAAGCCTGAGAAAGCTCAGGGCTGGCTTCCCTCCGCAACAACCCTTGGGGAGCTGACCAGAGTCCCACAGGAGCATGTCCCTCCGTGTCCTTCCAGGCAGCCCATCAACCACCTGTCACCTCTCCCCAGCTGCTGCTCCAACACAGGTGGGGCGCTGGGGCCGCTCAGACCACCGCAAACCATGCCAGGCGTGACTCAGGAAGGCGCAGCACCCAGCCACACTTCTGTTTCTGATAAGCCAATGCCAACAAACCTTGATTATCCCTGAGGAAATGAAGACCAGTTCAAGGTGATGTGATACTCAGTGTATCACTCTGGGAAAGTTGTTACATTTTAGTTTTGTACTTATTTTTTTATGCCAATCTTGGGGTTTGAATTCAGGGCCTGGGCAGGAAAAAAGAAAAGGCTGGGTGAAGAAAAGTCCGTGGGACTCTTATCTCCAATAAACCACCAAGAAACTGGTGTGGCTCAAATGGTAGAACGCTAGCCTTGAGCTGAAAAGCTCAGGCCTAGAGTTCAAGCTCCACAACAGACCAAAAAGAAAAGAAAAGAAAAGAAAGAGTCTCACAGAGTTTCCATCCCTGGCTGGCTTTGAACATTGAGCCTCAGATCTCAGCCTCCAGAGTGACTAGGATTACAGATGTGAGCCACAGATGCCAAACTACTTGCTACATTTTAAAAACAGAAAACAAGCGTTGGGGAAGTGTTGGGCAAAATCCCCGGCCCCAGAATACAGCTTTGCCTGCCCCACTTGTGGAGGAGAGTTGAAATCAATGTTATCAGTGTTGAGGACTCAGCCTCTGGCCGTTTAATCAAGGGAGGCCTGCTCAGGTTAATCGCTAGTCTCTAATCAGCTTTATCCCTGCTCCTGCCGGCGGCAGGTTCTTGGAAAGCCATCCATCAGCCAGCTATTTTGGGTGAGATTTTTCAGCCTGTGAGGCTGTTCCTGGGCCAGCTTCTCTGGCCAGGTCCCCTGGAGAGGGGCTGCAAGGCCAGGTGTGGGGAGAACTGATGACAGTGCATGGCCACAGAGGGCCCAGGCCGTCACAGAGGGCCTGGGCCACCACAGAGGGCCCCGCCGGTCACGGAGGGCCCGGCCAGTCACAGAGGGCCTGGGCCGGTCACGGGCCTGGGCCACCACAGAGGGCCCCACTGGTCACGGAGGGCCCGGCCAGTCACAGAAGGCCTGGGCCACCACAGAGGGCCCCACTGGTCACGGAGGGCCCGGCCAGTCATGGAGGGCCGGAACACCACAAAGGGCCTGGGCCGCCACTGGGCCCCAGCGCTGTGCCAGGGCTCTGGGCTCTGCACCCATAGCAGCAGGCTGGCAGTGTTGGCAAGCAGGCATCAGCCATGCCTGCTCTGCTGGGACTCTGTGTGCGCGTGTGTGTTTCTTCCTGGGGTCAATGCTTGAGCGCTTGCACCACAGAGCCACTTCTGGATTTTTATGGTTGGTTCACAGGAGCTAAGAATCTCACAAACTTCCTACCCAGGCTGGCTTCACACTGAGATCCTCTGATCTCAGCCTCCTGGGTAGCTCACAAGTGTGAACCATCCATGCCTGGTCTGTGCATGCTGTGTGTGCATGTATGCGCGTCTGTGTATGTGCGCACACATGTGCGTGTGCGCGCGCGAGTGTGTGCACGTGTGTGCATGCACTGTGCGTGTGCGCGCACGCATGCGCATGTATGTGTGTTTGTGTGTGTGTGCGTGTACGCGCATGCATGTGTGCGCAAGTGCGTGTGTGCATGTGTGTGCGTTGTGTACGTGCACTTGTGTGCGCGCGTGAGTGTGCGTGCGTACGTGCATGTATGCGCGCGTGAGTGCGTGCGCGTGTGCGTGCGCATGAGTGTGAGTGCGCGTGCACTGTGTGCATGTGTGCACGCGTGTGTGCATGTATGCGTGCACTTGTGTGTG
This sequence comes from Dipodomys spectabilis, assembly GCF_019054845.1. Classification (NCBI taxonomy): domain Eukaryota; kingdom Metazoa; phylum Chordata; class Mammalia; order Rodentia; family Heteromyidae; genus Dipodomys; species Dipodomys spectabilis. The sequence goes on along the minus strand of NW_024871008.1, from coordinate 558,426 downwards.
TACGCGTGTGTGCATGTGTGCACGTGTGTGCACTTGTGTGCTTATATGTACGCGTGCGTGAGTGCATGTGTGCGTGCCCTTGTGTGTGTACGCGTGCGTGTGTGTGCATGTGTGCGAGTGCATGTGTGCACGCGTATGTGCGCACGTGTGCGTGTGTGCATGTGCGTGCGTGAGCATGTGTGTGCACTTGTGTGTGCGCATGCACACATGTGTGTGCGCGTGTACATGCGTGTGTGTGTGTGCGCGCGCGCGCATGTGTGGCCAGTTCTGGGATGGGAACCTAGGGCTCGTTTTGCTTCTCCTTTGCTTTTCTTCCGTGCTCCGCCCCGCAAGCGATGCCTGCACTTTTGCCAGTTAGGTAAAGACGAGTCTGAGGGTTTGTCTTCAGGAAGGGCTCCAGCTCTGCCCACCCAGCCCGGCCCAGGGGAGCGGCCGGCCGGATCTTTGGGAAGCCTTTCCCACCCATTTCCCGAGGCCTGCGAACAGCTCCAGCGTCCGGGCCGCGGTTCCATCCCCGCGCCCCGCAGTGCCAGCTCTGGCGGCAGAGATGGGGGCTTCCAGGCCGGAGGAGCCCGCGCCCCGCCCCGCCCCGCCCCGCCCCGCCCCGAGGGGCGCCGGCCAGGCGGTGGGGACCGGAGGCGGCCGGACGACAGCTGGGGGGGCGGCCCCGACCTTCCCGGGATCGATGGGGCGCGGCCGGCCGCGCGGAGCCAGGGCGGCGCCCGGAGCCCGCGGCCGGGGCTATAAAGGGGCGCGCGGGCTCCGTCGCGGGGCTCCATCGCGGGGCTCTGCGTTCCACGCGCCCGCCATGGCCCCGCTGCCGCCACGGCCGCCGCCACCGCTGCTGCTGCTGCTGCTGCTGCTGCTGCTCGCGGACTCGGCCGCGCTCCCCGCCCTGCCCAGGTGAGACCCGCGCTCCCCACGCGCCCCGCGCTCCCCGCCCTGCCCAGGTGAGACCCGCGCTCCCCACGCGCCCCGCGCTCCCCGCCCTGCCCAGGTGAGACCCGCGCTCCCCACGCGCCCCGCGCTCCCCGCGAGACCCCGCACTCCCCGCGAGACCCCGCGCTTCCCGCGCTCCCCGCGAGACCCCGCGCTTCCCGCGCTCCCCAGAGACCCCGCGCTCCCCGCGAGACCCCGCGCTCCCCGCGCTCCCCAGAGACCCCGCGCTCTCCAGAGACCCCGCGCTCCCCGCGAGACCCCGCGCTCCCCGCGCTCCCCAGAGACCCCGCGCTCCCCGCGAGACCCCGCGCTCCCCAGAGACCCCGCGCTCCCCGCGAGACCCCGCGCTTCCCGCGCTCCCCAGAGACCCCGCGCTCCCCGCGAGACCCCGCGCTCCCCGCGCTCCCCAGAGACCCCGCGCTGCCCCCAGACCCCGCGCTCCTCGTAAGACCCCCGTGCTCCTCGTAAGACCCCGCGCTCCTCGTGAGATCCCGCGCTCCCCATAAGACCCTCCGCTCCCCGCGAGACCCCGCACTCCCCGCGGCCCCCACGAGACCCCGCGCTCCCCGCGAGACCCCGCGAGACCCCGCGCTTCCCGCGCTCCCCGAGAGACCCCGCGCTCCCCGTGAGACCCCGCGCCCCCGCAGACCCCGCGCTCCCCCAGACCCCGCGCTCCCCGTGAGACCCCGCGCTCCCCCAGACCCCGCGCTCCCCGTGAGACCCCGCGCCCCCCAGACCCCGCGCTCCCCGTGAGACCCCGCGCCCCCCCAGACCCCGCGCTCCCCCAGACCCCGCGCTCCCCGTGAGACCCCCGCGCTCCCCCAGACCCCGCGCTCCCCCCAGACCCCGCGCTCCCCCAGACCCCGCGCCCCCCCAGACCCCGCGCTCCCCCAGACCCCGCGCCCCCCCAGACCCCGCGCTCCCCGTGAGACCCCCGCGCTCCCCCAGACCCCGCGCTCCCCCAGACCCCGCGCTCCCCGCGAGACCCCGCGCTCCCCCAGACCCCGCGCTCCCCCAGACCCCGCGCTCCCCCAGACCCCGCGCTCCCCGCGAGACCCCGCGCTCCCCCAGACCCCGCGCTCCCCGTGAGACCCCGCGCTCCCCGTGAGACCCCGCGCTCCCCCAGACCCCGCGCTCCCCCAGACCCCGCGCTCCCCCAGACCCCGCGCTCCCCGTGAGACCCCCGCGCTCCCCCAGACCCCGCGCTCCCCCAGACCCCGCGCTCCCCGTGAGACCCCGCGCTCCCCCAGACCCCGCGCTCCCCGTGAGACCCCGCGCTCCCCCAGACCCCGCGCTCCCCGTGAGACCCCGCGCCCCCCAGACCCCGCGCTCCCCCAGACCCCGCGCTCCCCCAGACCCCGCGCTCCCCCAGACCCCGCGCTCCCCGTGAGACCCCGCGCTACCCCAGACCCCGCGCTCCCCGTGAGACCCCGCGCCCCCCAGACCCCGCGCTCCCTCAGACCCCGCGCTCCCCCAGACCCCGCGCTCCCCCAGACCCCGCGCTCCCCGTGAGACCCCGCGCTCCCCCAGACCCCGCGCTCCCCGTGAGACCTCGCGCTCCCCCAGACCCCGCGCTCCCCCAGACCCCGCGCTCCCCGTGAGACCCCGCGCTCCCCCAGACCCCGCGCTCCCCCAGACCCCGCGCTCCCCCAGACCCCGCGCTCCCCGTGAGACCCCGCGCTCCCCCAGACCCCGCGCTCCCCGTGAGACCCCGCGCTCCCCCAGACCCCGCGCTCCCCCAGACCCCGCGCTCCCCGTGAGACCCCGCGCTCCTCCAGACCCCGCGCTCCCCCAGACCCCGCGCTCCCCCAGACCCCGCGCTCCCCGTGAGACCCCCGCGCTCCCCCAGACCCCGCGCTCCCCGTGAGACCCCGCGCTCCCCCAGACCCCGCGCTCCCCGTGAGACCCCCGCGCTCCCCGTGAGACCCCGCGCTCCCCCAGACCCCGCGCTCCCCGTGATACCCCGCGCTCCCCCAGACCCCGCGCTCCCCGTGAGACCCCGTGCTCCCCCAGACCCCGCGCTCCCCCAGACCCCGCGCTCCCCGCGAGACCCCCGCCCCCCGTGATACCCCGCGCTCCCCCAGACCCCGCGCTCCCCGTGATACCCCGCGCTCCCCCAGACCCCGCGCTCCCCCAGACCCCGCGCTCCCCCAGACCCCGCGCTCCCCGTGATACCCCGCGCCCCCCCAGACCCCGCGCTCCCCGTGAGACCCCGCGCTCCCCGTGATACCCCGCGCTCCCCCAGACCCCGCGCTCCCCGTGAGACCCCGCGCTCCCCGTGAGACCCCGCGCTCCCCCAGACCCCGCGCTCCCCCAGACCCCGCGCTCCCCGTGAGACCCCGCGCTCCCCGTGAGACCCCGCGCTCCCCGTGAGACCCCGCGCTCCCCCAGACCCCGCGCTCCCCGCGAGACCCCCGCCCCCCGTGATACCCCGCGCTCCCCCAGACCCCGCGCTCCCCCAGACCCCGCGCTCCCCCAGACCCCGCGCTCCCCGTGATACCCCGCGCTCCCCCAGACCCCGCGCTCCCCGTGAGACCCCGCGCTCCCCGTGAGACCCCGCGCTCCCCCAGACCCCGCGCTCCCCCAGACCCCGCGCTCCCCGTGAGACCCCGCGCTCCCCCAGACCCCGCGCTCCCCGTGAGACCCCGCGCTCCCCGTGAGACCCCGCGCTCCCCCAGACCCCGCGCTCCCCCAGACCCCGCGCTCCCCGTGAGACCCCGCGCTCCCCGTGAGACCCCGCGCTCCCCCAGACCCCGCGCTCCCCGCGAGACCCCCGCCCCCCGTGATACCCCGCGCTCCGCCCCGCGCGTCCCGCCGCCCCGCAGGGCCCAGCGACACTCGGACGGGACGTTCACCAGCGAGCTCAGCCGCCTGCGGGACAGCGCGAGGCTGCAGCGGCTGCTGCAGGGACTGGTGGGGAAGCGCAGGTGAGGCCGCGGGCGGGCGCGGGGCCGGGCGCGGCGCGGACCCCACTGCCACGACTAATTCTGACCTGGGGTGGGGCAGCGAACAGGAGGCGGAGAACGGTACCGTCTGGCCGCAGCCTGCGGAGGGCCGGCTCTGCCTGCGGTGGTCGGACGTGCCGGCCCTGCAGGCCTGGTGAGCCGCGCGCCCCGCCCCGGGCCCCGCCCTCCTCTCCCCCGCAGGGCCCCGCCCCGCCGGGCCAGGCTCTGCCCTCCGGGCCCCGCCCCTCCCCGCCAGACCTCTCCCCGCGGGGCCCCGCCCCCTCCAGGCCCCTCCCTGCCGGCTCTGCCCTTCCCCTCCCCGGGCCCCGCCCCCGCCAGGCCCCTCCCTCCCCGCGGGGCCCCACCCTCCCGCCAGGCCCCGCCCCTCTCCTGGCCCCGCCCTCGTCGGACCACGCCCCTCCCCGCTAGGCCCCTCCCCTCCCAGGCAGCGCTGCCCTGGCCAGGCCTGACCAGTGCCCTGTGCTCCGCCCTGCAGGACACTCCGGAGGCCGGTCCCAGGCAGGGCCTGGTCTGCCGGTCTGCCTCCGGGCATGGCTGCGGAGTGGCCGGAAGTGAGGAGGCAGCCCAGATGAGGAGTGAAGAGGAATGCCCGGGAAGGGGGAGCATTGTACTTGACACCAATAAAAGAGAGATCCAGACCCTGGTCCTCCGAGTCCAGCGTCCCATAAAGTCGGGGCGGCCCTGCGCAGTGAGGCCGTCGGGTGGAGGGGGGCCCTGTGCACCCCAAGGAAGGACCGTGGCCGCCGGGCTGTCCCTCAAACCCGGAGGCCAGCCAGCCAGCCGGACACTGGTTCAGGGGTCCCTCAGTGGCCCCCTGGCCTGGGCCCCGGGCCACCAACTTTGTGCACGGGGTTAGGAGGTGTCTCCAGCTCCTACCCAGAGGCACCTGTGCGCAGGCAGGAGAGGGGAGGCTGGGCGGGCTGGGGCTCACCTGCCGCAGGAGGACGGCCGGCAGGGGGCTGCCTGTGTCCGGGAGAAGGGGAAGGACTGACAGTGATGTGGGTTGGGGGCTGGCTCGCTCATTCCCCTTAGAGAGGGGCACACACAGGCCGGCTTAGAGGCCCCGTGGGCCCACTGACCCCTCCCAGCCAGCTCTCCCCAGCTCACACAGGGAGGAGGCTTGAGGGCCAGAAAGACTGGGTCAGGGCAGGTCCTGCCTGGGCCGGCGACCTCACCAGTTCCTGGCCTGCTCTGGGGCTCCGGCCACTGCCCAAGGCCCCTGTCTGTACTTCATCATAGCCCTGGCCTGCACCCCAGGTTGCTGGTACACTTCCTGTGCACCAAGGGCACAGAGGGCCTCCAAGGGAACCCCAAGAAACAGCCTTAAAATTGTCCCCAAAGGACCTCTAGGGAAGAGCCAGAGGCTGCCTAAGACAGGGACAGCAAATCCAAGGCAAAAGTCTAGGCCCCTGCCCCAGCTCTGCCTCATCTCCCCAGCCCTGCCCAGCTCTGGCTCTCAGCTCCGCCCAGCTTTCCGGAACCCCTGCCTGACCCTCAGCCTCCAGCCCCAGCCCAGCTCTGCCCCTGCTAACCCTGCCCGGTTCTGCCTCCAAGCCCTCCCAGTTCCCTCCCTGGCCCCTAACAGCTCTTTCTTCCGGCTGAGCCCTGAATGTCCAACTCTGGCTGGTGCCGGCCTGCGGAGTCCCCCTTGGTAGAGGGCCGGTTGTAAAGAATCATAAATCCGGGAGGTGCCCAGCAGGGGCGAAGGTCACCAAGGCAGGACCTGCACCAGCCACCGACAGACGCCAGAGAGGCTGGGCCCTTCCGCCAGCGACCGGCACCAAGATGGGGGCCCTGGCTCTTCTGGGGCCTCCCCTCCTGCTGCCGCTGCTCTTAGCACTGCTGGGCCGAGCCCCAGGGGTGGCTGCCCAGACGCAGGGTACGCGCTGGAGAGGGGTGGTGGCGAGCTGGCTGGGGCTGGGGTGGGGCTGGGTGGCATCCACCTCTTCTCCCCCACATTCCAGTCTGCACTGTGAACCAGTCCTACTTCCAGCTGGAGGAGAACACAAATATTACTGGGCCCCTGGCGAACATCACTGTCCCACTGGGCCAGCATGTGGAGCTGAGTGACTTGTCCACCCCCTTGGCATTTGAAATCCGAGGAAACCAGCTGTTTCTCAACACAACTCTGGATTATGAGGTGCGGTAAGCTGGCTGAGCAGGGGCGGGGGGCCCCCTTTGTCTGGAGAAGTACGTTGTGTGAGGGAATAAGGCCTCTGTGCCCTTTGGCCCCCCAGCTGCCCTCAGGCAGCAAAGCCCTTTGGGCCCAGGCTGGCCCTGAGGGGCGGGGCATTCCAGGAGCCTGCTGTCCATGGCTTCCAGGAGCCTGCTGTCCATGGATCTACCACGGGTACCTGGGGGCAGGTGACTCACAAAACCCATCTGCCTCCCAGGAAACCCCGATACTGGAGGCGCACATAATATGCAAAAGGGGAAGCTCAGTGGTGAGTGCCCCCCGCCCCCCCCCCCCCACCCTCTGCTTCCCTCAGTGACCTCATTCCAGTGTTTCCAAATGTCAGCCCTCTGCGGGCCACGCCCATCGCCATACTTCTTCAGCCCACACTCCGCCCCCAGCTAGGACTGGTGCACCCATCTGTCCAGCAGACGCCCTAGACTCCTAGACACCCGTTCCTCACCCTCTTCACCTGCCAGTCACTGCGGCCGCCTCTGTTCTTTTTTTTTTTTTTTTGTCAGTCGTTGGACTTGAACTCTTCAGCTCAACAGCGCAACTTCCAGTTTTCTAGTGGTCTCACGGACTTTCCTGCCCGGGCTGGCTTTGAACCAGCCTCCTGAGTAGCTAGGATGACGGGCATGAGCCTCCAGTGCCCAGCTCAGCCTCTGTTCTTGCCCGACCCCTTTCCCTCCCTCTCTCCACTGTCCCACACCCACACCCGCCCATCCCGTCTCACAGCCCTGCAGGCCTCCCCTTTCTGTCCCTGGTCCACATCAATCATCTCTTCCCCGTAAGCCAAGCAATCCAAGCCTTGCTCAGTCCTTTCCAGAACTCAGGGCCTGGGCGCTGTCCCTCAGCTAACTCAGGGCCTGGGCGCTGTCCCTCAGCTTTTTTCCTCAAGGCTAGCGCTCATCCCACTTTGAGCCACAGCGCCACTTCTCGTGGTTGGAGACAAGAGTCTCATGGATTTTCCTGCCCTGCTAGCTTGGAACCTCAGCCCTCAGATTTCGGCCTTCTGAGTAGCTAGGATCAGCCCACCTACTTTTTGTTTTCTTTTTATTTTTTTGGAGGGGGGGCCAGTCGTGGGACCTGAACTCTGGGCCTGGGCGCTGTCTTCAGCTCAAGGCTAGCGCTCTACCACTACCTCTACCACTTGAGCCACAGCGCCACTTCTGGCTTTTTCTGCTTATGTGGTGCTGAGGAATTGAACCCAGGGCCTCAGGCATGCAAGGCAAGCGCTCTACCACTGAGCCACCTTCCCAGCCCCGAAGTCAGGCCTTACTTAAGGTCTATGAGTCCGTGCTGGGACAGGAGCTCACAGGTACCAGTGGCAGGATGGAGTGACTGATGGGTGTTAGAACAGCCCCCAGCCAGGCGGGGGCAGGGGACAAGGCGGTGTGCCCGGTGTGCCGATGCCCCACAGGTGACAAACTTCAGGGTGCTAGTGGTGGTGCAAGACGTCAATGACAACGCCCCAGAGTTCCCCTTCATCACCAAGCAGTGGAACGTGACTGAGGTGAGCCCTGAGCGGGGCGGGGCTGGCAGGGCGTGGGGGCGGGGCTGGCAGGGCGTGGGGGCGGGGCTGGCAGGGCGTGGGGGCGGGGCTGGCAGGGCGTGGGGGCAGAGCTGGCTGGCGTGGGGGCGGGGGCTGACAGGACGTTGGGGCGGGGCTGCCTGGGCGTGGGGGCGGGGCTGCCTGGGCAGGGGCGGGGCTGACAGGACGTTGGGGCGGGGCTGCCTGGGCGGGGGCGGGGCTGGCGGGGCGGGGGCGGGGCTGCCTGGGCGGGGGCGGGGCTGGCGGGGGGCGGGGCTGCCTGGGCGGGGGGCCAGGGCTAGCGGGGCGGGGCGGGGCGCTGGTGGAGGCCCCCCCCCCCTCCCCCCCGCCGCGGGTGGAGGCCCCGCCACCACAGCTGGGTCCCCCAGGCCCTGGGCATGTGCAAAGCACTCACTCCCTTCACAACCAGGACACGAAGGTGAAGTCTGTGGTCATTCCGGAAGCAGAACTGCAGGCCACAGATAAAGACAAAGATGACACCTTGTTCTACAGCCTCTTGGAGGTGACCCCGGTCAGTGCTGCCCCACCCCCAACACTTGCCCCTGCTCCGCCTGCCCCCCTGCCCCCCTGCCCCCCTTGCCCCCCTTGCCCCCTTTGTGCCCCCTGCCCCCCTGCCCCCTTGCCCCCCTCCCCCCCTGCCCCCGCTGCCCCCCTGCCCCCTGCCCCCTTGCCCCCCTCCCCCCCTGCCCCCCTCCCCCTGTGTCCCCTGCCCCCCTCCCCCTGTGTCCCCCCTTGCCCCCCCTGCTCCTCGCTGTACCCTCCCCTCCCTCCCCCACAGGGTGCCAGCAGCTTCTTCTCCCTGGAGGGGGTGAACCGCCCCTCCCTGAGGCTGGACAAGCCCTTGGATTTCCTCAAGACTCCGAACATGACCTTCCAGCTGATAGTGCAGGTGAGCAAGTCATGTCCACCCCAAAGCCTGGATGCCTGGGGTCCCTTTCAAGCTTCTGGGAGGCCTGACGTGGAGGGTGTGGCTTTACAGGACACTGTGGGGAGCACAGAGCCCAGCCACACAGCCACGGCCACCCTGGTCCTGTACGTGCTGCCCGCGGACCTCCGGCCCCCCTGGTTCCTGCCCTGCACTTACTCGGATGGCTACGTCTGCCTGGAGGCCCAGTACCACGGCTCGGTCCCCGTGGGCCACAGGCCGGTAATGGGCCACTCAGGGGCAGCCTCAGTTCAGGCTCCAGGCCCGAGCTGGGGTAAATCTGGCTCGGGCTGAGGCTTTCCTGGTGGGCTACGGGCAGTTTTGGTTGTGAGTTTGAAGCAGGCGTGCATGGCCAATGGGTGGCTCTTCTTCACAAGGGCTGAGGGGTGTGGCTGCAGCAGCGGGCTGTGTGCCAGCAGGGGAGGGGAGGGAGGGGGGAGGGAGGGGGGCCTCCCGGTGAGGACAGAAGGACAGGCAGGCTCTCAGAGCTGCCAGCCAGCCCCTTCTCCATGAGCTGCACGTGGGCCATGCAGACTCCGGCGTCCTGGCCTGGACCCTGCCCTTCCCCCTCCCCCGACTGTGCTCCAGGTGGCCACGTTCCTCGTGGGTCACAGGTGGGGCAGAGCTGGGCTGTCGGCCCCGGCTCCATGGTGTCCCATCCCCTCAGACGTCCCCCCTCACCCTGCGCCCGGGGCCCATCTACGCGGTGGACGGCGACAGGGGCATCGACCAGCGCATCATCTACAGCATCGCTGGGGGTGAGTGCGGGCGAGCTGTCCCCTGGAGCCCAGCCTGCCCCTGTCCCTGTCGGGGGCCGAGGCAACCTAGGAGGAGCCTGGGCTTGGGTGAAGGAGGCAGCTGAATTCCACCACAAACGCCCTAAGGAAACCAGGAGGACACGTTCGCCATCGACGACACCTCCGGCAACCTCACCATGGCCAAGAGCGTCCCCAGCCCCACCGTCTTCGTTTTGATGGTCAAGGTAGGTGCGGGCAGGATGGAGGGCAGGTGTGGCCAGGTCTCCCAGCCCCTCCTGAGCCGCCGTCTCTCCTGGTCCCTTCTCTCCAGGCTGAGCAGGCGGATGGGGCTCGCTACTCCATAACCAAGGCCACCCTGGAGGCCCGGGGGACCGCTGGCCGCTCCCCACGCTTCCCCCAGAGTGTGTTCAGGGGCACCGTGGAGGCTGGCTTGGGGGCAAATGCGACCGTCAGAGACTCAGCCTCCCCCACTCAGTTCCTGAGGATCTGGGCTGAGGACCCGGAGTTCCCGGTAGGCAGCCCCCCCCCCCCGTTGGGTGGGGGTCCGCCCCGTTGGGTGGGGGTCCGCCCGGCCTCCGTGTGGGCGCTGCGGAGGCGGGGTCCCCGGGCCTGGGACTCATGGCGGCCCTGCCTAGGACCTCAACTCAGCCATCAGGTATCGAATCACCAATTCTTCGGACTTCACGATGGAGGGGGAGATTGTGCTGACCACCAGGGCCCTGCAGCATGCCAGCGTCTTCTACGCTGAGGTGTGTGTGTGTGTGTGTGGAGGGATCACATGATTCTGAGGGGCTGGGGTGGGATGTCCAAGAGGTACAAGCACACTTCCACACCAGGTGGAGGCCAACAACACCGTGACTGTGGCCACAGCAACTGCCACAGCCGAGATCCGCGTGACGGAGCAGGAGCCCCCCGCTGCCCCCCCCCACAGGTGGGCCTCGGTGTCCCCCACGCAGGGGAGGGTCTCCGCTGGGACGGGCGAGGCAGCTCCCACGCAGCCCTGCCTCCTGCCCCGCTGGGGGCCCGCTGACCAGCTCTGGCCCTCACCCACCTTTAGGTACTACCCTGAGGCCTCCTGTCTCATCCACACCTGGGCTGCCCCCCACTGAGGGAGCGGGCAGCTCCCCCCCCCCAGCCACGCCCGGTGGGGGCTCCCAGCCAACAGCCCCCCCATCAGCCACGCCTGGTGGGGGTTCAGCTCAGACCCCCACACCAGAAAGCGCCCAGCCAACAGCCCCCACTGAGGGAGCGGGCAGCTCCCCCCCCTCAGCCACGCCCGGTGGGGGCTCAGCACAGACGCTGAAGCCAGGAAGCACCCAGACCACGATGAGCCCCGGCCCCAGCAGGAGCCCCCCAGCCGCAGGTAGTCCCGCCTTGGTGGTGCTAGAGCCCCCTCCTGACTCAGGACCCAGTGGTTGGTTACTCACAGGGCTCGGCAAGGGTGGCCTGGCCCCAAACCCCAGCGGTCCTTTCCGCGTTCAGGGGCTGGGCAGGGGCCAGATCTGAAATTCAGCCAGCCCCACTTTTACCAGTTAGGTAAACCATTAGGTTTTTTTTTTTTCCACCGGCGCCCAGCACAGCTGTTAGTTTTAAGCTAGGGAATGCCTTCCCGATGATGTGGAGACACGGGGTAGGCGCGGAGCTCGGGAGGCCAGCAGTGGGGAGCTTCGGCAGGGAGCTGCTGGGGAGATCGAGGCAGGAGCCCACACAGTGAGACCCTGTCCTTGGAGAATGAATTACATCACTTCCAGGCCCCCAGGGGTCCTCTCTGCCCCGAGGCCACGGGCAGCCCGGGCAGGCACCTTCACTGTCAGCCAAACTCCTTCCCACCGGGAGCCAACGCTAGGCACAGGTCCGGGGGTCAGGTCTCGGGTGGAGACCGCCTTGCACTGCCCCCGTGTATCTGCAGTGCCCTGCAGGGTGTGGGGTCAGCAGGGCCTGGCCTGCCAGCTGTCCTGGAGAAGTGGTCACCAAGTGCGATTTCTGAATGGGGTGACCGGACATGCTGCCCATGTAGAGTCCCACCTCAGGTCTAACTGGGTGGGCACTCGACCATGGGTCATATTGGAAGCTGCTGCCCTGCACCGCATGCCCTCCTCCGTGCACCCCCCACCCTGCATGGCATGCCCTCCTCCGTGCCCCCCCCCCGCCGCCCTGCACGGCATGCCCTCCTCCGTGCCCCCCGCCGCCCTGCACGGCATGCCCTCCTCCGTGCACCCCCCACCCTGCACGCCATGCCCTCCTCCGTGCCCCCCCGCCCTGCACCGCATGCCCTCCTCCGTGCCCCCCCCGCCCTGCACCGCATGCCCTCCTCCGTGCCCCCCCCCGCCCTGCACGGCATGCCCTCCTCCGTGCCCCCCCACCCTGCACGGCATGCCCTCCTCCGTGCCCCCCCCGCCGCCCTGCACGGCATGCCCTCCTCCGTACCCCTCCCCCCCGCCCTGCACGGCATGCCCTCCTCCGTGCCCCCCCCGCCCTGCACCGCATGCCCTCCTCCGTGCCCCCCCCCGCCCTGCACGGCATGCCCTCCTCCGTGCCCCCCCCCGCCCTGCACGCCATGCCCTCCTCCGTGCCCCCCCGCCCTGCACGCCATGCCCTCCTCCGTGCCCCCCCTGCCCTGCACGGCATGCCCTCCTCCGTGCCCCCTCCCCCCCCGCCCTGCACGGCATGCCCTCCTCTGTACCCCCCTCCCCCCCCGCCCTGCACGGCATGCCCTCCTCCGTGCCCCCCCCCCGCCCTGCACGGCATGCCCTCCTCCGTGCCCCCCCTGCCCTGCACGGCATGCCCTCCTCCGTGCCCCCCCTGCCCTGCACGGCATGCCCTCCTCCGTGCCCCCTCCCCCCCCGCCCTGCACGGCATGCCCTCCTCCGTGCCCCCCGCCGCCCTGCACGGCATGCCCTCCTCCGTGCCCCCTCCCCCCCCTGCCCTGCACGGCATGCCCTCCTCTGTACCCCCTCCCCCCCCGCCCTGCACGGCATGCCCTCCTCTGTACCCCCTCCCCCCCCGCCCTGCACGGCATGCCCTCCTCCGTGCCCCCCCCGCCCTGCACGGCATGCCCTCCTCCGTACCCCCCCTGCTGCCCTGCATGGCATGCCCTCCTCCTTGCCGCCCCTACGGTCCCTCCCACGGCGGCCTGACCTCCCTGAGCCCTGGCCTTGGTAACCCTGCTGCCTCTCCTTCAGAGTCAGTAGCACCCACTCCGTGGATCCTCAGCCTGGGGCAGGAAGCCCGGGTTGGGCTGGGTCTTGCGGTGCCCAGGGCATTTCAAAGGAAGGGGCCATGATGTCTTTGGCAGGAGGCGGCCCCGGGGGTGACAGCCAGCCGGGCGCGGGCCAGCCGGACACGGGCCAGCACTTCTCCACGGTGGACATGGCGGTGCTGGGCGGGGTGCTGGGCGCGCTGCTCCTGCTGGCCCTCATTGGCCTGGTCATCCTCCTCCATAAGCAGTATGGTCACCGGCTCCACTGTTGCTCTGGCAAAGCTGGGGTGAGGCCCTTGGAGGGGGTGGAGACTGGGCAAGCTGGGAGAGGGACAGGCAGAGAGGCTGGGGGGGAGGGGAGGGAGTGGAGAAGCAAAGATAGGAGGGAGGCAGGGAGCTAGCCAGGCAACCAGGGGGCTGGATTCGCAGGGGAAGGACACCACAGTGGGAAGACGGCGCGCGGGACAGGGTGGGAGGGGAGGGGACGGGCGGCAGGGAGGGTGTGGGAGCTGGGCTGGCTGGCTGACGTCCTTCCCATGTCCCCAGGAGCCCCAGGCCCTGGGCTCTGACAACCAGGCCTTCCTCAAAGAGGAAGAGGCTGCCTGGGCACCCAGCCCCAGCCCTGAGCCGCAGCCCACACCCCCGGAGAAGACCCCTGCGTCTCCCGACCCGGAGACCCCTGAGCTGCCGACCCCCAGGCAGCCCAGTCCGGAGCCCCTGGGCCTGGCCCCGGGGGCCCCCACGCCCGCTGGGGCTGCAGATAGCCCCTCGGCGGCCGTGAGATCCATCCTGACCAAGGAGCGGCGGCCCGAGGGCGGCTACAAGGCCGTGTGGTTTGGGGAGGACATCGGGGCCGAGGCGGATGTGGTGGTCCTCAACACGCCCGCTGCAGAGGCAGATGGCCCCGGCAACGCGGGCAGCGAAGACGAGGGCAGCGACGAGGACGCCGGCCGCAGGACCCCCCCCGCCGGCAGCCCCGACTCCACCTACATCTAGCCGGCCCCCCACCCCGGAGCCCCCGTCTACTGTCCTTCCTGGTGCACAATAAAGAACTGCTTTGGAGCCCTGAGTCCAGGACATCAGGCCCGCTGGGCCGGGATCCCAACACCTCCAGCTGCTCCTGCTTCCCACTGAGGGCCCATGCCACTGTCCCCTCTCCCCAGCCCCGAGGGTCTGAATAGCTTCCCATAAACCCAGGCAGCTGGCTGCCAGGAAGTTCCTTTACTGATGTGACCATCTCTGGACTTTTTCTTGCCAGTCCTGGGGCTTGAACTCAGGGCCTAGGCACCGTCCCTGAGCTTCTTTTGCTCAAGGCTGGTGCTGTATCAGTTGAGCCACAGCACTACTTCTGGCTTTCTCTGTATATGTGGTGCTGAGGAATCGAACCCAGGGCCTTATGCATGAGAGGTGAGCCCTCTACCACTTTTTTGTTGTTGTTGGTCAGTCATGGGCCTGAACTCTGGGCCTGGGCTCTGTCCCTCAGCTCTTCAGCTCAAGGCGAGCGCTCTACCACTTGAGCCACAGCGCCACTTCTGGTTTTCTAGTGGTTTATTAGAGATAGGAGTCTCATGGTCTTTTCTGCCCAGGCTGGCTTTGAACCATGATCCTCAGATCTCAGCCTTCTGAGGAGCTAGGATGACAGGCAAGAGCCACCAGTGCCCGGCTTACCACTTCCACTTTTTTCCTGCTTATGTGGTGCGGAGGAATCGAACCTAGGGCCTTATGCATGCAAAGCATGCCACCTTCCCAGCCCCTCTGGCCATCTTTGGATCTCTATTTCTCAACCCAGCCCAGAGACTCATCTGCCATGAAGCCTTCTGGGGAGGGGCCGCTTGGTTCTCAGCCTCCTTCTGAAGTCTGTGTCCTGGGCAGGGAAGCCTGTGTGCAGGGCCCTGCGGGGCGGGCGCAGGAGGGCCTCTGTAATATAATGCTGCCGCTCTCCCAGCAGCTTGCTTCCTCCAGGGCCCAGGCTGGACTTGCTCCCCTTGGGTCACCAGCATCTCCTTAAAGTTAAGGCACCACAAATTTTCCCACGAGTTTTAATTTGGGGCGGGACTGCTCCCACCTAAGCAGGTTGTTAATGCTTCCTGCTTCCGGCCCCTCCCATTACCTTTACAGGGCCAGGGAGGAAGGTCTAGGTTTGGGATCAGCTTGTCTACACCGGGGACAAACCCCTGGTGCTTCCTGGAGGAGGAAAGGACCCCTTGGATGTACCTGGTTTAGAATAGCAGGGGGGAGCAGATTTGCCCCTCCTGGGCACTGTCCAGGCCTCTGGGGATGGGACAGGGAAGGACAGGGTGGAGAGGGACCGCCGGAGGGAGGGCTGGGGACGGCCAGGGCCGGAGCAGGGGTGGCTGAGCGCTGGGGACCAACCTGACCGGAGGGTGGGGGACAGGATGGGGGCAGGGCAGCTGGGGCAAGATGGGGCGAGCCGTGGGGGACGGGTGGGGGCAGGGGGCAGGGATGGATGAGGCTGGAGACAGGCTGGCCAGAGGGCGGGGCCGGGCCGGCCGCAGGGCGGGAGTGGGCGGGCCTGGGCGGCTCAGGGTCCTGCCTGCCCCGCCCACCACTATAAGAGCTCAGGCACCCTTTGCTGGGAGAGGAATCTTTCCGCCCCGGCGGTCCCGGTGCCAGGTAGGGGCCCCAGCTTACAGCTTAGGTGGAGCGGGGGTGGGGGAGGTGAGGCGGCGAGGAGCCTGGGGTCCTTGTCCCTACTATGGATGGCCATCTGGCTGTCGGGGCAGAGCAAAGGGCCAGAGGGCCCGAGAGCGGGGGACCTAGGAGAGGGTCCCCACCAGCAGCCCGGGGCTGGGGCAGGCCTGGGTGGGGGTGGGGGGCCTGGGTTGGCCGGGTGGGCCGGGTGGAGGTGGCCGCGGCCTGGGGCCTGAGCTCCTGGGCCTGGGCTCTGGGAAAGCGCTGCCCACCCGCCGCAGCTCTGGAGTTTAGGTTTCGTTTCCAGAGCTGCAGTTTCACTTTCCCAGCCTTGGCCCGCCCTCCCCACTGCCTCTCCTGCCTGTCTCCCGCAGGGTCCTGCCTGCGACCTCCGTCCAGGCCTGGACGCTGGATCAACATCTGTGACTCCACGTGTGTGCACCCGCCACATCTGCAGTCACACAGACAGCCACCTTGGCCACAAACGCATAAGTAGGCAGCATAGGTGGCTCCAAGTGTACAGTGCACATCTGTGATCCTGCACAGCAACATCTTGGGTCACACCTGTGATCCCTGGCTACACAAATTCCCCCCTACCAGCCGTGGCAACTGCAGGACGGGTCCTGAGACCACGTCTCTGACGCCAAGGGCCCCCTGGCCTCCAGACTGTCCCCGCAAGAGGGAGCAATGGCTGCGGCTCAGGACAGGTGAGAGCCACCTCCCCCACTGCCCTGAGGGTGCGCCTGGCTGCAGGCCTGACTGTAGGCCTGCCTGGGCGGCTGCCTTGCGTGCAGGGTTGTCCAGCGGGTGCTATTTGGGGAGTGGCTCCTGAGTGAGGTCAGCAGTGGCCGGTATGAGGGGCTGCGGTGGCTGGACGAGACCCACACGGTTTTCCGTGTGCCCTGGAAGCACTTCGCTCGCAAGGATCTGGGGGAGGCAGACGCACGCATCTTCAAGGTGAGACCCAGCCCTGCACACGCAAGCCTCTTCCGGGCGCACGGCGGGCCTCCCCCAGCCCACATCCTCTGTCCTCACCAGGCCTGGGCCGTGGCCCGGGGCAGGTGGCCACCCAGCGGCAGTGGAGGCGACCAGCCCTCCCCGGAAGCTGAGGCTGCGGAGCGTGCTGGCTGGAAAACCAATTTCCGCTGCGCACTGCGCAGCACCCGACGCTTCGTGATGCTGCAGGACAACTCTGGGGACCTGGTTGACCCCCACAAAGTCTACATGCTCAGTTCCGAGCCGGGGGACAGAGGTGAGGCGCGCTGAGGGCTGGGCCAGGGAGGCAGGAACAACAGCAGAGGACCTACTGCGTCTCACTGCTCTCCAGGATGTCAGATTTAGTTTTAGAAACTGGCCTGGTAAAGACTTGGTGCAGCTTTGGGCTGGCCCCTTCCCAGGCAGGCCCAAGTGCTAGGCTGTGACTCGGGGTGAGGCGGGGTGCTGAAACTGGAGAGCCCCGGGGGCTGTTCATTCACAGCCAGGTCTCCCGCCAGCCTCCGAAATCCCAGCTGTCCACCCGGGGGAGGAAGAGGCCTTCAGAGCTGCCCCACCAGCACAGGTACAGTCTGACCCACCGCCTCTCCCTAGGCGTGGGGCCTGAGCAGCTGCTGGCCTGACTTGTTCTTCCTTGCAGGGGGGAGTCCCAGGGCCATTCCTGACAGGAGGTGCTGAGTCCCACACCCCAGGACCTCTGGCCACCATGGGGAGTGCTGCAGGGGACCTCCCGCTGCTTGGGGTTCTGCAGCAGAGTCTCCTGGGGGGTCCCTTGCTGGAGGCTGCATTGGGAGGAAACCTGGCCCTTCCCCAGGCTCCTGGTGAGACCCCAGGCTCCTCTCTGCAGGGGCCTGGCAGAGCCCCCTGGGGAAGGGCCAGCCCTCTAGGGCTGACCCTTGACCAAGATGTGGAGAAAGCAGGGCAGGGAAGCTGGGACACCACGTTACCGTCAGCACTAAGCAGCGCCTCTGTGGTTCCTGGCGCAGAGCACCCTGAGGAGCCCAGTGCCGCATGGACCATGGAGGACGTCCCCAGCCCCAGACCTCAGCACCCAGCACTGACCACGGGTGAGAGCTTCGGGGACAGGGCCTGCTCTGGTCTTCCCTCCCTGGCGTGACCCAGGGCACACACAGCCTGAGCTCACAGCTCCGTCCCTCCACAGAGCCTGGCCCGGGAGCTCTGGACGTGACCATCATGTACAAAGGCCGCACCGTGCTCCAGGCGGTGGTGGGGCACCCCGGCTGCGTGCTCCTGTACAACCCCACAGGCCCGGCTGCCCTGGCCACCGAGGCCCAGCCGGTCCTCTTCCCCAGCCCTGCTGAGCTCCCCGACCAGAAGCAGCTGCGCTACACAGAGGAGCTGCTGCGGCACGTGGCCCCCGGCCTGCAGCTGGAGCTGCGGGGGCTGGAACTGTGGGCCTTGCGCATGGGCAAATGCAAGGTGTACTGGGAGGTGGGAAGCCCGCTGGGCTCTGCCAGCCCTTCCACCCCAGCGCAGCTGCTGGAGCGCAACTGCCACACGCCCATCTTTGACTTCAGCACCTTCTTCAGAGGTCAGTGAGGTGCCCTCCGGGGGCTGTCCCAGGCGGTGCCCTGGCCACTTGCTCACCAGAGCCTCCTCTTGCAGAACTGGGCGAGTTCCGGGCGAGACAGCGCCCGGGCTCCCCTCACTATACCATCTACTTGGGCTTTGGGCAGGACCTGTCTGCCAGAAGGCCCAAGGAGAAGAGCCTGATCCTGGTGAAGGTGAGGCCGGCCGGCGCTGTGGGTGGGGTGGGCGGCCTGGCCACAGACAGGAGTGACAGAGGCTCTCCCCGGCCTGCAGCTGGAGCCGCTGCTGTGCCGCGTGCACGTGGAAGGTGTGCAGCGGGAGGGCGCGTCCTCGCTGGACAGCAGCAGCCTGGGCCTGTGCCTGTCCAGCACCAACAGCCTCTACGACGACCTGGAGCACTTCCTCCTGACTTGGAGCGGCGGGCCCAGGCCGGCCGCTACCTCCCCTCAATAAAGAGCAAGCCAGTGCTGTCATGGTGGACGCTTCTCCCCGAGCAGCTGGCTGGCTAACGGCGCTGACTGATATGGCTGGGCCTGGATTACACCTCACCCCACCTCCCTCACAGAACCCCATACCTGCACACTGTGGGCCTCTCCTGCAAAACACCCTGCTTCATGGTGAGCTTTGCAGCCACCAAATCCCTGCTGCTTACAAATGCTCTGGAAGGCAGGCATGGGGGGGAAGGGGGGAAGCGGCCCTTCCCCAGGGTGTGGGGGAGGGTGGCAGGCAGGCCTCTCTGCGGAGCTTTCTCCTGGGAAACGGCTACCTACAGGAGCACAAAGCAATGGGAAAAGGTAAGGCACTGCCACACCAGAGGTGCAAGGTGCAAAAAACACGACTGCTAAGCCCCTGTGCAGGAGCTCCCTCCTGCCCGAGCCCAGCCATGGCTCACTTCCCAATACTTAGTCGGTAGAAAAGATTCTCAAGGTAAGTCACTTTTGATAAATTAGAACACAATGGAAACATTGTATTTATAATATACATATAAAAAAAGTCCAGTTTTCAACCATGAGCAAGACAGGTGCAGACAGGTGTCGTCATGGAAGCCTGGCGGCAGGAGTGCTGGTGGTCCCAGACCTTTGCCACTGAAGACACAGAACACAGCAGTGTCCCCAGGGGCCCTGCCCAGCGCTCCTGGCCTCAGGCTTCGGCCTGGGCAGGCACTTCCTCCCCAGCCTCCGCCTTCTTGTGCCTACGCATGTGCTTGTACTTGTCCACGTATGCCTTCACCAAGTTGGCCACCTTCACGGGGTTGATCTCCCCACTCTTGCTGTGGCAAATCTGCAGGAAGAAGACAGTTACTCTGAGGCTTCGAACACCAGGCACTGACCGTGGCAGACCTGTCTGCCATCTCTAGGAAACATTCTCTGGCAGCTTGCTTGCCATCTTACAGGGTTGCAGGGCCTTCCTGTGAAACTGGAGACTCAGCACCACAGACAGTCCTGTTCGTTTCTCAGGGCCAGGAGTAGCCTAGGCAATTTATTATTTTTATTATTTTTATTTTTTGGGCCGGTCGTGGGGCCTGAACTCTGGGCCTGGGTGCTGTCCCTCAGCTCTTCGGCTCAAGGCCAGCACTCTACCAATTGAGCCACAGTGCCACTTCCAGCTTTTTTCTTTTTGCTTATGTGGTGCTGAGGAATCGAACCCAGGGACTCATGCATGCAAGACAAGCACTCTACCACTGAGCCACCTTCCCAGCCCTAGACTAGACAATCTTAAACATCCCTAGGATTTGCCTTTTTTTTGTTGTTGTTGGTTGTGGGGTTTGACCTCTAGGCCTGTATGCTATCCCTGAGTTCTTAATTTCAAGGCTAGGCTCTACCACTTGAGCCAAAGGGCTATTTCTGATCTTCTGGTGGTTACACAGGAGAGTAAGAGTCTCACAGCCTTTCTGCCCTGGCTGGCTTTGAACCACGATCCTCAGATCTCAGCCTCCTGAGTAGCTAGGATTATAGGTGTGAGCCACCAGTGCCTGGCTGGTATCTGCCCTTTCAATTGTCAACATGGCCCAGTCAGCTGATCCACCGTTCATTTATAGGCCCCGAAAGTCTGTGAGACAAAAAAATGGCAGTAGCCTATCATATTCAGGACTGGGCTTTCTGGTTTTGTTGAGGTTTTTCTGCCAGTCATGGGGCTTGAACTCAGGGGCTAGGTGCTCAAGGCTAGTGCTCCACCACTTGAGCCACAGCACCGCTTTGGTCTGGGCATTCGACGTAACACAGCCGTGCTCGCCTGTCCACGCCCGCCTTCTGTGTAGTGACAGCCGCGCGCCCAAGCCCACCCCCGCGCGCCCGTCCAAGCCCACCCCCGTGCGCGTACCCGTCCAAACCCACCCCCGCGCGCGCACCCGTCCAAGCCCACCCCCGCGCGCCCGTCCAAGCCCACCCCCCGCGCGCCCGTCCAAGCCCACCCCCCGCGCGCCCGTCCAAGCCCACCCCCGCGCGCCCCGTCCAAGCCCACCCCCGCGCGCCCGTCCAAGCCCACCCCCCGCGCGCCCGTCCAAGCCCACCCCCCGCGCGCCCGTCCAAGCCCACCCCCGCGCGCGGACCCATCCAAGCCCACCCCCGCGCGCGCACCCGTCCAAGCCCACCCCCGCGCGCCCGTCCAAGCCCACCCCCGCGCGCCCGTCCAAGCCCACCCCCGCGCGCCCGTCCAAGCCCACCCCCGCGCGCGGACCCATCCAAGCCCACCCCCGCGCGCGCACCCGTCCAAGCCCACCCCCGCGCGCCCGTCCAAGCCCACCCCCGCGCGCCCGTCCAAGCCCACCCCCCGCGCGCCCGTCCAAGCCCACCCCCCGCGCGCCCGTCCAAGCCCACCCCCGCGCACGCGCGCCTGGAGTCCAAGCCCACCCCCCCCCCCCCCCCCGCGCGCACCCGTCCAAGCCCACCCCCGCGCACACGCGCCCGGAGTCCAAGCCCACCCCCCCCCCCCCCGCGCGCGCACCCGTCCAAGCCCACCCCCGCGCACGCGCGTCCGGAGTCCAAGCCCACCCCCCCCCCCCCCCCCCCCCCGCGCGCGCACCCGTCCAAGCCCACCTTCTGGACGGCTTTGCGCAGGATGTCCTTGTACTCCTCCTTGGTCACCTCCCTCTTCTGGTAGAAGGGCTTGATGGCCAGCTTCACCTCCTCCACTGCTCGCTCCTGCATGTGGAGCTTCTTCATGTACTGCAAGAGAGAACGTGTGGCACCACGCAGAACGGCCAGGACTTGGCCCAGGGACCCTTTGGTTGGAGGCCTGCAGTGCTGGGAAATTCCTTCAGCCCAGGAACATTAGAGACGGCATCCGCTGTCCTCTACCAAAGCTGCTGTGCTAGATTCCATTCTCGAACCCATCCCAAGGACTCTGGTTTCAAAACAAGACGGAAGCCCGCACAGGAAGGGGTAGTGCTTACCTCTTCCTTCTTGGTCTTCTCTGCAGATGGCCTGGGAGTGGCAGTCCTCTCCTCTGAGTTATTGGCCGTTGTGGCTTGACCAGCCAGCTCTGAGGCTGTGGCTAACATGGTGGGTACAGGGACCAGGCCCTGTACTGGGCCACAGCCTGCCAAAGGAAGACTCCCCTGCAGGATAAACTGGACCGGGGGCGGGCTGACCAGTGGGTAGGGCAGGATGCTTGCGGGCTGAGCTGCTGGAGCAGGAGGCATGTTTGGGCTGTAAACCTGGACAAGAATGTTCCTACTGAGTCCTGAGCCACTCCCAGAGCAGAAGGGGCCAGGCAAAAGGGGAGCAGGACCATCTGTCAGGCCGGACCCCTGCCTGCACGGCCCACTGGCCCAGCACATGGCCCCACACTCACCTGAGAGGAGTCTGTGTCAGGGAACCCAGTCTCCAGGAGCATGTGGCTAGGAGGGGGCAGCTGGGAGAACAGCACCTGCTGAGCCCCCGCAGGGGCCCCGTCCTCCGCATCCCAGGTCCCTTCCTGAGGTCTGTGAAGTAGTGTCCCTGAGGGCCCAAGAGACAGAGGATGTAGGTACCCTGTGGCCTGCTTCTTGTGCAAGCTATCCAGCAATGTGATCACAGGCTGAACCATAGATCTGCCCATCTTCAAGGAACTGGATCATGTGTGTGTAAGCCCCAGAGAGCCAGGGAAGGGCTGGGAAGGTGGCTCAGTGGTAAAGCGCTTGCCTCGCATGCATGAGGCCCTGGGTTCGATTCCTCAGCACCACATAAGCAAAAAGAAAAAAAAAGCTGGAAGTGGTGCTGTGGCTCAAGTGGTAGAGCACTAGCCTTGAGCTGAAGAGCTGAGGGACAGCGCCCAGGCCCAGAGTTCAGACACCATGACCGACCAAAAAAAAAAAGAGCCAGGGGTAGCAAGAGGCTCTAGGGGTGTCTGCCTCCCCCACAGACTGCAGTGATGCCCCCGCCCCCGCCTCTTCAAGTGCC
Source organism: Dipodomys spectabilis (assembly GCF_019054845.1). Taxonomy (NCBI): domain Eukaryota; kingdom Metazoa; phylum Chordata; class Mammalia; order Rodentia; family Heteromyidae; genus Dipodomys; species Dipodomys spectabilis. The sequence goes on along the minus strand of NW_024871008.1, from coordinate 536,336 downwards.
TACTCACGTGGGGCTCTGTCCGGGGCTGGGACGCCGCCTTCTGCCTCTTGTAGGTTCCAGGTGACTCTCTTCACCAGAGCTCTGGACCGCAAAAGCGGGGCCTGTGCCACAGCGTCCTCGGGCCTGACCACCTCACAAGCCCCCTCATTCTGTGAGGGGGTACCCTCCTTCACCTCAGGGGCCACACCCAGGGCACTGGGAGTGGGGGCAAGCGTCTCTGCCACACCCTGCCTGAGTGGACACTGTTCTGGGGGGCCCTCTGGTGGTGGTGTGGGCTGTGAGAGGCCATCATGGATGAGGGACACCTCCCTCTGGATGGCTGCCAGGGTGGTATCATGCAGCTGGCTGGCCAGGGGCAGGGCAGGATTTGGTGGAAGGTCTCGCTCTGGGGAGGAGTCGGTGCTTTCAGGGGAAGGTGGTGAGCTCATGTCATCAAGCTGGATAAAGATGGCTTCGTTTGAAAAATCCTCAAAGACGTGGCCCGCCTCCACAGAGTCACCATAATCCACATCCTCCAGTGGGCATTCGGCTGGCACCTCCAGGGCAGGGGGCGCCGCAGAGGGGTCCGGGTCAGCCAGCACCACTTCTGGCAAGGTACCCACTCCTGCTGCGGCCGGCAGTATTTCCGGGTGGTCTCCATCCTGCTGTGGAGTGGGGGCGGGAGAAGCCTCCCTCCCAGTGTCCTTCCTCTCCGGGGAACGAGGCGGCTTCTCGTGCGGACGAGGCTGCCGAGCCCTGTGCTCCGAGCCGGGCGATGGCGATCTCCACCGCCTCCTCTCTTGAGACCGGGATGAGCTCTCCTTCTTATCGGCTCGCTCTCGGCTGCGCTCTTGCTGGTGCTTGTGCCTCCGGGTCCTCTCGAGGCTGCTGGGAGGGGAGCACTCCCTCCCACGAGGCCTGGACCCTGAGCGACGCCTTCTCTTCCTCCTGCGCTCAGAGGAGCTGCTGGGGCTCACAGAGCGGGACTGGGACTGCCTCCGGCTCCGGCCCCGAGAGCCCCGCCTCCACTCTTTATCCCTGTCCTTGGCCTTCTTCCTCTTTGCTTTCTCCTGGCTGCTGGCACGGTCACTGGAAGATCTTCGGCCCTTGGCCTTGGCCCGGTGCCTCCTGGCATGCTCCTCAGCCACAGGTGATGCTGAGTGCGAAGTCCTGTCCCTGGAGCCAGAACGGGTACTGGAGCGCATCCTCCGGTGCTCCCTGGCCGACCTCTTTCTCTTGGCCTTCTTCCCACCTCGGGAACTGCAAGTGGACGGGGAGCGCGACGGGGCCCGCAGCTCCACAACCCTGTGGGTGGTCACCTGCCGCACAGGGGGGCTGGGCGTAGCATCTGGTTCCAGGACAGTCACACAAGTCACCGTCCGCTCCTCGGAGCCAAAGAAGGGGCCACAGGACACTCCATCGTCGTCGTCCCAGGGGTCTGCCAGGGAGGACCGCTGCGTCCGCAGGGCTGGACTCCGACGCTCTGTGGGATCCTCATCTAGCCCTTCTCTTTCCATGTAAGAGGCCCCCTGGGTAGGGCCCTCGCTCTGGAACTTGAGTGTGCCAGATGTGGACTCTCCAGGCGGGTCTGGCTCTGGTTCACTCCCGAAGACGCTATCTACCCTGTAGGAGGTGACACAGCGCACAGCCTGGCACGGGGGAGCCTTAGGGCTATGGATGGAGATGGTCCTTGTGATCTCAGATGGCAGGAGGCTGGGGCCAAGACTCTCAGGGCTGCTGCTTCGAGGGCTTGAGTCAGAGCCAGTGGGGTCAAAGGGGTCGTATATCTCACTCTTGAGCTGCTTTGTCTTTTTGATGGAGAAGAGAGGGGAAGGATTCTCCTTCTTCTGCACCTTGCTGTCCACAGGCCGGAATGTATTACAGAAGCCAGGGCTAGACACCTGGTTACAGTGTGCGGTGTTTCCTGGGATATTGATCCGGAAGCTCTCGAAGGTCGACCCAACGCCCTTCCCTCTTGAAGCCCCCAGTGGGGCCAAGCTTCCGTGGGAACGGGAGCTGCCCATTTGTGAACTGGGCTCCTGGGGGGCCCTGCTGCTTGGCTTGCTCTCTGCCCTGTTTCGCCCTGGCTGCCCTGGGCCCTCTCTACCTGTCAGGCGACTGATGCACGTGCTGGGGATCTCGATGCTCTGACCTCGGGCCGGGTCCCGTCTGCTGCCACTGCTGTCCCTTTGGATCTTTGGTATCCTGGGCAGCTCTGAGATATTGGCTCTCCTGGGAACTACTTTTGGGGTATGTCCAAGGGTTGTGCTTCTAGATGGAGGGTTCGAATGACCGGTAGAGATATTAGACGAGGCAGAAACAAGAGGCAAGACCTGTGCACTGGTGCCATTAAGGCAGAGTTTGCCACTCTGTCTAGGTCCACTCTGGTTTGGTGGCTTCTGGGCGTGGCCTGACACAGGGATTGCAGATGAGCCCGGCCTCACAGGTGCCCCCACTGTGTGGGCAGGGCTGCGATGCAGGGCCGACCTGCCCCAGCAGCTTAGGCCAGAGCTCTGTGGCTGGCCACTGGTGGTGAGTCCGCCGGCTGCGCACCCTGACGGTGGCGTGCCAGGCTGCACAGCATCAGCATCCCTGGCTCTCGCCGCGTCCTCCCTTCCAGATGGAGCTACAATGGTGCGCTGAAGGGACACGGGAGCTGAACAACAAGAAGATCAGATGGCAATCATTTCACCTCGTTCCTGTCCTGTCTGCTTGCAGATGTGCCCCTGCCGTTCCCTCCTACTCCTCACCCCACTGCTACTTCTGTTGCTGCTGCTTTGCAGAGGTGCAACTGTGGGGTAGGATGTGTTCTGCAGCTGCACTGGGCCAGCCATGGGGGTGGGGTCGTGAGGAACCACAGACATGCCACTCTCACCGAGCTCCACTCCACAGTGCTCTGACGTGACAACTGCCTTGTGTTTAAGCTCCGTAGGCTCCCGGCCCTCAGCTCTCTGGTTCACACTCACAGCAGAGCCTGAGAAGTTGGGCTGACATGCCTGCCTCTGGAGAAAGTGGGTCTCCCCTCCCAGAGCTGAAAGGAAGGGGTGACAACCCAAGGTGCTTACCTGCCCTCTTGGCACTGAGAGAGCCGTCCCGGTGGATGATGACATCAGCGCTGCTCATCATCAGAAGGCTCTGGCCAGACAGGATGCTCCCCAGAAGGTCAGGGACCGGGGCTTCCTCCACACCAGGCTCTGGGGCCACGGCAGGGACCTGTCTCCTATGGGCAGACCCAGGGAGATTCCTGAGACCAACCCCTCCACAGCTCTGACACTTATGCCTGCCCCTGTTTACTACCAGGACAAGAGCTGGCAGGAAAACTTTTTTTCTTTTTGGTTAGTTGTGGGGCTTGAACTCTGGGCCTGGGTGCTGTCCCTCAGCTCAAGGCGAGTGCTCTACCACTTGAGCCACAGCACCACTTCTGGTTTTCTGGTGGCTCATTGGAGATAAGCGTCTCATAGCCTTTCCTGCCCAGGCTGGCTTTGAACCAAGATCCTCAGATCTCAGCCTCCTGAGTAGCTAGGATGACAGGCGTGTGCCATCGGCACCCGGCCTGGCAGGAAGTGGTCTCTAGAGTTGGTGAGTGTGGACCACCAGGACTCCTGCCTTGGCGGAGGCCCCATTCCTCTTCTGCCAGGGGCTTCTCAGGCCCTGATGCAGCATGGTGCTGACCTCAAACATTCCAGAGCCAAGGGGCGACCACAGAGAGAGCCCAGCAATGTGGCCATGGCCCCTGCTCGGCCCTCCCACACGCTCCGAGTGCCACATACCTGGGAAGTCCCATAGAGACAGGCCTAGCCACGGGCTGGTGAGACTGCAGGGCCGAGCGGGACAGCGCCCTCCTCTTGACACTCAGAGGGGAAGGGGGCTCGGCGGAGGGCTCTTCACTGCTGGGAAGGAGCACATGTCAAAGGGAGGGGCGCCAGCTCGGCGCCAGCAGGGGTTAAACAAATCTGAGAGAGATCTAGAGAACGCCAGGCCCACACCCTCCAGGTCCAAGGGTGACGGGAGCTGGTGCCCCTGTCAGAGTCATCTGTGTAGTCACCTGTCAAAGGGGTCCAGCTCGTAGGGGTCTCCAAACAGGGACAGGGAAGCTGCTCCGATATCTGCTCGCATTAGCCCCAGCGAGGGGTCTACTGGCTTGTACACTGATGGCACGCAGGTGCCACGCACAGGCCTGCGGAGACCCAGCGTCCGTGCTATACGAGCGCGAGCTGTGACGTCACTCTGAACAGAAGCAACAGAAAGGAATAACTAATGAGCAAGAATGACACGTAGGTTGGAAGTGGTGGCTCATGTCTATTATGCTAGCTACTGGGGAGGCTGAGAGCTGAGGATCGTGGCTTAAAGCCAGCCCAAGCAGAAAAGTCTATGACAATCTCTACTGAACTATCAAAAAAAAGCCACAAGTCGGGCTGGGAAGGCGGCTCGGTGGTAGAGCGCTTGCCTTGAGCAAAAGAAGCTCAGGGAGGGCTGGGAAGGTGGCTCAGTGGTAGAGCGCTTGCCTTGAGCAAAAGAAGCTCAGGGAGGGCTGGGAAGGTGGCTCGGTGGTAGAGCGCTTGCCTTGAGCAAAAGAAGCTCAGGGAGGGCTGGGAAGGCGGCTCAGTGGTAGAGTGCCTGCCTCCCATGCATGAGGCCCTGGGTTCGATTCCCCAGCACCACATAAGCAGAAAAAGCCGGAAGTGGCGCTGTGGCTCCAGTGGTAGAGCGCTAGCCTTGAGCTGAAGAACTGAGGGACAGCGCCCAGGCCCAGAGTTCAGGCCCCACAACTGACAAAAAAAAAAGAAAAGAAAAGCCAGAAGTGGAGCTGTAGCTCAAGTGATACAGTGAACAAAAAAAGCTCAAGGACAGAGGCCAGGCTCCAGGACAGGACAAAAAAATAAAATAAAAAGAAGGACTGAGGGAGACTGATCTCCAACTACCAAAAGGCCAGAAGTGGAGATGTGGCCCAAGTGGTAGAGTACTATCCTTAAACAAAATCCGTGAGGGCTGGGAATGTGGCTTAGTGGTGGCAGAGTGCTTGCCTAGCATGCAAGAATTCCTTCAGTACCACATACAAAGAAAAAGCCAGAAGTGGCATTGTAGCTCAAGTGATAGAGTGCTAGCCTTGAGCAAAAGAAGCTCAGGGAGGGCTGGGAAGGTGGCTCAGTGGTAGAGCCCTTGCCTTGCAAGCCTGAGGCCCTGGGTTCGATTCCTCAGCACCACATAAGCAAAAAGAAAAAAGCTGGACGTGGCACTGTGGCTCAAGTGGTAGAGCACTAGCCTTGAGCTGAAGAGCTGAGGGACAGCGCCCAGGCTCAGAGTTCAGGCCCCACAACCGGACCCCCCCCCCCAAAAAAAAAAAAAAATAGTAAGAAGCTCAGGGACAGTGTCCAGGCCCTAAGTTCACCAGCCCCAGAACTGGAAAAAAAGAAAAGAAAAAAGATCAGCAACGGCACCCAGGCCCTGACACACAGGCCCTGAGTTCAAGCCCCAGGACTAGAACCAAAAACAACAACAATAACCAACCAAGGTGAAGATATGACCCAGGGTAGAAGGCCTCTCTAGCAAGTTCAAGGCCCTGAGCCCAACCTTCAATGCTACAAAAAATAAACAAATAAAAAGAATAAAATCTACCCTGGTGCTGGTGGCTCATGCTTATAATCCTAGCTACTCACGAAGCTGAGATTTGAGAATGCTGGTTCAAAGCCAGCCCAGGCAAAAAAAATCCATGAGATTCTTATCTCCACCAGAAAACTGGAGGTAGTGCCCAAAGTGATAGATCTCTAGCCTTGAGCAAAAGCATTCAGGGATAGCGCCTAGGCCCTTAGTTCAGACCCCATGACCACCACAAAAAAAAACCTAAAATGGGTGCTGGTGGCTCATGCCTATAATCCTATATACTCAGGAGGCTGAGATCTGTGCAGTTCAAAGCTCGCCAGGGCAAGAAAGTCCGTGAGACTCTGTCTCAAAGAGGTAGAGTGCTAGCGTTGAGCAAAAAAGCTCAGGGACAGCACCCAGGCCCTGCGTTCAAGTCTCACGACAGACAGAAACAAATGAAAAAACACAAATAACTTTAAAAAATGATATAGATCCAGAAAAAGATGTGGCAAAAACTTGGCTAATGGTTGTGATTCAGCTTTGTGTTATGTAAGAAATATGCTCTGTGACAGCCCAGGGATCTATGTAAGGACAATAGCTAGGAGGGGCCCAGTGACAGCATGAGGCTATCCAGCGAACAACGAGGGTACAACCTATGGGCAAAGGTCTGAGCATATCCCTGCCATCACTATCCCCCCAAGCTCTGACAGCAGGTGAACCAGGTATGTGGGGCAAAGACACCACACACTTTTGCCTACTTCTACCTTCTACTAGGCAAGAGCTGGCAGGAAAGTATCTCCACCAGTTAATGGCTATGGCCCAGGCTGCTGGGGCTCTGGGCTGCTTGTGAACAAGAGTCCTCTGCATAGAGGGCTTGCCTCCTGTCCATACCCACCTGCTCCCATCCCAGACACCATGAGCCAGCTGCCCAGACCAAGCAGACACCGCGTGAATGTGACTTCTCTCTGCCCAAACGGGTCCCAGGGGTTATCCTACAACCCCTGTATATCCTGTACACACCCCTCAGTGTATCTGGCTTCAGGGGACTGGAGGCATTCCCTATCCTGCTTTTGACTTCTGCCCCAGGAGAAGCTGACTGTTCTCAGGACTGCAGAGTAGCTGCAGAGAGAAGTACTCTGATGTTGTCTGCGGCGAGACCCATAGGAGTTAAGCCACCACGTCTGAAAACCACTGCAGGTTCTTACCTTTGTCTTTTTCCCCTTTCTCTTTTTCACGTGGTATTGGCGTTTCTTGGCTCTTACACGTCCATTCTTACTTTTCACTGATGATCTAGACTGGGTTTTCTTTCTTCCCAGTACCTTCTTCCGTCTCCCTAAAAAAATGTTAGACTCTTATGTTCCACTATGTGCAAGGCCCTGAAAGCACAGAACCCAGGGAGCAGGTAAAAGATTGGGGTACTACAAGACTCCAAGTGCCAGGTTAGACTTTTCGGGGGCAGTGCTGGGGCTTGACAAGCTCTTATGCTTGGGATGCAGAGGCTTTACCACTGCTAGCTATGGCCTGGACTTCTTTTTTTGTAGGTTGTGGATCTTGAACTCTGGGCCTGGGCATTGTCCCTCAGCTCTTTAGCTCAAGGCTAGTGCTCTACCCCTTTGAGCCACAGTGTCAATTCTGGTTTTCTGGTAATTAACTGGAGGTAAGAGTCTCATGGACTTTCCTGCTCAGGCTGGCTTTGAACTGTGATCCTCAGGTCTCAGCCTTCTGAGTAGCTAGGATGACAGGTGTGAGCCACCAGCGCCCGGTGTCCTAGACTTTTAAATGAGAAATAAACCATAAACATTTTGAGATGGGGGAAACAAGTGGCAAGTAAGGATGGGATCTGACTTCTGAGTAGTTCTGAGAAGACTTGACTTGTTTCTTTTATGTATGCTGGTACTGAGCCTTGAATTCAAGGCCTCACAATCTTGATTTATCAGCTTTTTCTGCTCATGGTTAGCTACTTGAGTTATGTCCCCACTTCCTTTAGTTGGTTAAGTGGAGATAAAAGTCTCTTTGGGAGCTGGGAAGATGGCTCAGTGGTAGAGTGCTTGCCTTGCATGCATGAGGCCCTGGGTTTGATTCCTCAGCACCACATAAGCAGAAAAAGCCGGAAGTGGAGCTGTGGCTCAAGTTGTAGAGCACTAGCCTTGAGTTGAAGAGCTGAGGGGCAGCGCCCAGGTCTAGAGTTCAGGTCCCATGACCAACAATAAAAAAAAAAAAAAAGAAAAGAAAAGAAAAAAAAAAGTCTCTTGGATGTGTCTGCCTAGAGTAGATTCAAGTCTTTTTTTTTTTTTTTTTTTTTTTTTAGCGCTCTACCACTTGAGCCACAGCGCCACTTCTGGCTTTTTTCTGCTTATGTGATACTGAGGAATTGAACCCAGGGCCTTATGCATGCAAGGCAAGCACTCTACCACTAAGCCAACTTCCCAGCCCCTAGCTTCAAATCTTGATCCTTAAATTTCAGCCTCTTGAGTAGCTAGGATTACAGAAGTGAGTTACTGATGCCAACCAAGATCTGACTTTAAAAGCTTTTACATGATTACAAAACAAAAATATATATTTAAAACATGGGGGGAGGGAGGAGAGGAAAATCAAGAGGGGGAAAAACCGGGAGAATGAGGGAGGGGGGTGGCACACTGTTAAAAAGAAAACGTATTTATTGCTTGACATATATAAATGGAAGCCCTCTGTACATCATCTTTACAAGAAAAATTTTTAATAATAAAAAAGAGCCGGGCGCTGGTGGCTCACGCCTGTAATCCTAGCTACTCAGGAGGCTGATCTGAGGATGGCGGTTCAAAGCCAGCCCGAGCAGGAAAGACCATGAGACTCCTATCTCGAATAAACCACCAGAAAACCGGAAGTGGGCTGTAGCTCAAGTGGTAGAGCGCTCGCCTTGAGCTGAAGAGCTGAGGGACAGCACCCAGGCCCAGAGTTCAAGCCCCAGGAACAACCAAAAAAAAAAAAAAAAAATAGAAAAAAGAAACCCACACTCAGACGGGTGCTAGTGCCTCATGCCTATAATCCTAGCTATGCCGGAGGTCAAGATCTGAGGATCACGGTCTGAAGCCAGCCCAGGGCAAAAGAGTCCTAAGACTCTAATCTCCAATTACTGTAACTACCAAAAAAGACATAAATGGAGCTGTGGCTCAAGTGGTAGAGTGCTAGTCATGAGCAAAAAAAGAAAAAGAAAAAAGAGGTCTGCGTGAACCTTCATTTTAGGAGACTTTTGTATTGGAAGATTTAATCTCCAGGAATCAGCAGAGGTAGAATTCCAGGCAAGTCAGAAAGGAGTATAACATTCAAGGTTTGGCCAGTGTATTTGTTTTTTGTTTTGTTTTGTTTTTTTTGGGTCCGGTAGTGGGGCCTGAACTCTGGGCCTGGGTGCTGTCCCTCAGGTCTTCAGCTCAAGGCTAGCGCTTTACCACTTGAGCCACAGCGCCACTTCCGGCTTTTTTCTTTTTACTTATGTGGTGCTGAGGAATTGAACCTAGGGCCTCATGCATGCAAGGCAAGTACTCTACCACTGAGCCACCTTCCCAGCCCTGGCCAGTATATTTGTATCCACAAGTTTGTTCTGAGGTTAAAAATCCTAACTAAGCCCCAGGACTGGCACCAAAAAGAAAAGAGGACAGGCCTACAGAAAGGAGGTCATGGGATGGGAAGGTGGCTCAGTGGTGGAGCGCTTGCCTTGTGTGCATGAGGCCCTGGGTTCAATTCCTCAGCACCACATAAGCAGAAGAAGCTAGAAGTGGTAGAGTGCTCACTTTGAGCTAAAGAGCTCTGAGACAGTGCCCAGGCCCAGCATTCAGGCCCCAAAACCAACAACAAAAAAAAGTTCAGGACCTCAAAAATCATAAAATCTACTGATGCTCAAGTCTTCTATAAAGTAGTATACGGTACTTGCACATAGTTTAAATCAGCTACAGTTTCTTTGTAATACCTAACATACTATACAAAATACTATGTTATTCAGGGAATGACAAAAGCAAAGGCTGTATGTATTCAACATAGATGGGACTGTTTCTCCAAACATTTTGGATCCACAGATGGAGGAGTTTATGAATGAGAAACACAGATATGAAGAACTGCCTGTATTTTTGACTGAGCAACTAAAGTTGCAGAGGAGAAAATGGTGGTGACCACATTCCTGGACTCCAGGGCAGAAATGCCGGTGGGAGGAGCATCCACCGTGCCAGGCTTACCGGTCTTCCTTTTCCGTTTAACAGAAGTGCGTGGCGTCAGAGGGCGCTGGTACACAGCAGTGCTCAGACCAGTTGCGACGGCCTCAATTGTCTCATCCAGCAGAGAAGACATGAGGTACCTGGGCACGTGCTGCACACAAGCAACAGCAGGCGTCAGTGGGTGAGTGCAGTGAAGACTACCCTTCATTTCTTGTGGGGGAGGGAACATCAAGAAGGACCATGTTAAGGGGACAGTGCCACCACAGACACCTGCTCAGAGCTCTGAGTATGGCCCACAGAAGCCTTAGGCCTGTATCACCTCCCTCAGCTTCACGAGAGTCAGGGGGAAGAATAGGCTGTGAGGGTTAGGCATCGATCAAGAGTTCCAAGTGGAGGAAGAAGGCAGATGGGAGCAGGAGCCAGCCATGTGGCCTTGGTGAAGGCAGCAGACCCAGGGAGGGAGGGAGGAGCTAGAGGGGTATCACCAGGACTCAGGTGGGAATGCTGTGGGGGAGACAGGACCGCAGTCTCTCTAATCTACTTGGCACTCAGGCCATAGTATCGCTCTGCTGCCCACGGGAACCTCAGAAAAGAACTACCAGGTGCCCTAGTCCACAGAGTAGCAGCGATGGAGATGGAACCTTCAATACCAGGACTTGTTTGTGAGGAAGGTTCACTTGCAAGCCTTAAAAGTGTGAGAGCCAGCTTGCAACCTCCTGGACACAAGAGGGACCACCCTCCGTGGGTCAGAGAGCCAGTGCAGGGGCGCTGGGCTACAGGAGGGACCATGTTCTCTGGGTCAGAACCCGAGCTTCTGGCTCGGAGAGCTTGCTAGGCTGACCTGGCACACGTAAGGTGTACTCACATGCCCGCTCACCAGGCTACGCTGGGTGTGGCACACAGGCGCTCTGTAGACCTGAACTTCTATGGCACAGTGATAGCTCTTCAATCCAGTACTCACAGCACTGAGACCTCTCTGGTCAGAACAGGCCTGGTGTTGGCCGCCTACCTGCACCCTACTGGCAGTGGAGATCCGGTTCCGGTTCACAGTGGCCCTCACTCTCTCGCTCTGCCGCGTCCTGGCAATGGCTCGGGTCCTGCCTGTATGAGGCCGCAATCTGCCAGTGGTGGGCACCACATCGGCCAGCAGCTGGGAGACCTCTTCTTCGCTTACAGGAACTATATCTTAGGAAAAGAGAACCCTGAGCTGCTGGGGCTCACGTCCTGTGTATCACAGCATCACTCATGTAGGATGACTGCCTGGGTCGTGTGAGCAGAAGTCAAATGCTCCAGACCTTGCGGACTAGAAGTCCCAATCTGATGACTCATGACTGCCTCCAGAGGTCAAGTTCCTCTAGCTCCCAGTCAAAGCCCCATCATAACAGAAGCCAAGGTCATTCCCTACCACACCAGACTCTGACCCAAGGCCCTTCTCTGGGACTTCGGGCACTCTGGGGTAAGGCAGCACATTACCACTGGCAGGGACACCACCAGGGGCAGCACACTCTGGACAGAACCACTCATCCACAGGCACTTCTTGAAGGGGAGGATCCAAACACTCCATGTGGTACCTACGGGAACAAGAGGGAGAGTGTCTATCCCAGCAAGGAAGCCCAGCGACTCAGCTGACAATCAGATATGCCGAGGCCTTCAGTGCATTTGTTACAGACTGAACATCCTATGTGATGTGGCAGAGCATACGCTCTGGCCCTTGCCCATGTGGCCAGCCCCCACGTATGCTGGCCCTAACTTCCTCCCCAAGGCAGGTCAGGCACTGATCTTCTGTGCCCAGACCAACTTGTCCAATAATAGGAGACTGGAGAACTGGACTGAAGTCTTAGCATTGGTTGTTTCTCTGGCATATTTCCAAATGGGTGTCTATGCTTCAGTTATGCCTATGCAACTGAGGCTCTTTAAAGGCTCAGAAAGACAGGGCCTGGTGAGCTCTGGCATCTGGGCACACAAAGGTTCTTGGAAGAGGTGGCTAGAAAGGGTGTGGTAAGCCAGGCGCCAGTGGTTCACATCTGTAAACCTAGCTGCTCAGGAGGCTGAGACCTGAGGATTGAGGTTCAAAGCCAAACCAGGCAGGAAAGTCCAGGACACTCTTATCTCCAATTAATCACCGGAAAACCGGAAGTGGCACTGTGGCTCAAGTGGTAGAACATTTGCCTTGAGCTGAAGAGCTGAGGGATAGCGCCCAGGCCCAGAGTTCAGGCCCCATGAGTAACAACAACAACAAAAAAAAGACTAGCATCTTTATAAGAAGAGGAAGAAACATCAGAAGCTATGCAAATGAAAAGACCCAAGAAGACATAGTTGAAAGGCCTCCTCAGAAATCAATTCCAGTGCTGGGCGCTGGTGGCTCACGCCTGTAATCCTAGCTACTCAGGAGGCTGAGATCTGAGGATCGCGGTTCAAAGCCAGCCCAGGCAGGAGAGACCGTGAGACTCCTATCTCCAATAAACCACCAGAAACCGGAAGTGGCGCTGTAGCTCAAGTGGTAGAACATTTGCCTTGAGCTGAAGAGCTGAGGGACAGCACCCAGGCCCAGAGTTCAGGCCCCATGTCCGGACCCAAAAAAAAAAGAAATCAATTCCACAGCTGGCACTGGTTTAGCTACCCAAGGGGGTTGAGATTTAAGGATTGTAATTCAAAGCCAGCCCGGGCAGAAAAGTCTCACTTCTAATTAACCACCAGAAAACCAGAAGTGGAGCTGTGGCTCAAAGTGATAGAGTACTAGCTTTGAACAGAAAAGCTCAGAGACAGCACCAAGGCCCTGACTTCAAGCCCCACAACCGACCAGAAAAAAAAAAAAATCAATTCCATCAAAGCTTGGCCTTCTAGCCTCCAGTCTGAAGAAATGAAAGCTTGATATTTTTATGGAGTCTGGCCTTCCGCTGCTGTGTGCATGCTGATCAGGTCACACACCCGGAGTCTCAGCTGGTACTGCTAAGCTAATAGTGAGACTCCTGCCTTGGCACTGAAGTCATAAGGCAACTAACTGTACCAGGTCCTTGTGACGCCCATCCTTTAGTGAGGCCCATCCCCAGCAATGTGACACAGCAGCCCAGCCTTCTCTTCACTCCACATCTTCCCACCATCACTCACAGGGGTCCCAGGAGTTTCAAATGTCAGTGCCTGAGTGCCTGAGCTAGAGAAGAAAAGGTCTTTTGGTCCAAGCTAAACTGAAACATCACCTAACTACAGTCTTTTTAAAACTTGTTTCCGGGACTAGGAATGTGGCTTAGTGGTAGAGCGCTTGCCTAGCATGCATGAAGCCCTGAGTCCGGTTCCACAGTACCACATAGAAAAAGCCCCAAGTGGACTGGGAAGGTGGCTCAGTGGTAGAGCGCTTGCCTTGCATGCCTGAGGCCCTGGGTTCGATTCCTCAGCACCACATAAACAGAAAAAGCCGGAAGTGGCGCTGTGGCTCAAGTGGTAGAGCACTAGCCTTGAGCTGAAGAGCTGAGGGACAGCGCCTAGGCCCAGAGTTCAGGTCCACGACCAGCAAAAAAAAAAAAAAAAGAAAAGAAAAAGCCCCAAGTAGCACTGTGGCTTAAGTGGTAGAGTGCTAACCTTGAGCAAAAAAAGCTCAAGGACAGGCCGGGCACTGGTGGCTCATGCCTGTAATCCTAGCTACTCAGGAGGCTGAGATCTGAGGATCGCAGTTCAAAGCCAGCCTGGGCAGGAAAGTCCGTGAAACTCTTATCTCCAATAAACCACCAGAAAACTGGAAGTGGCGCTGTAGCTCAAGTGGTAGAGCGCTCGCCTTGAACTGAAGAGCTGAGGGACTGACAGTGCTCAGGCCCAGAGTTCAAGCCCCACGACCGACCAAAAGGAAGCTCAAGGACAGTGCCTAGGATTGGCAAAAAAAATTAATTAATTAAAATATATATATATACATATACATATATATGTGGACCATCAATAAAGATGAAGACCTCGGCTAGGCACAAATATACAAGGGAAGGAGCCAGAGTTCAAACCCTACAACTGACAAAAAAAAATAAAATTAAAGCCGGGCGCTGGTGGCTCACGCCTGTAATCCTAGCTACTCAGGAGGCTGAGATCTGAGGATCTCGGTTCAAAGCCAGCCCGGGCAGGAGAGACTGTGAGACTCTTATCTCCAATAAACCACCAGAAAACCGGAAGTGGCGCTGTAGCTCAAGTGGTAGAGCGCTCGCCTTGAGCTGAAGAGCTGAGGGACAGCGCCCAGGCCCAGAGTTCAAGCCCCACGACCGACAAAAAAAATAAATAAATAAAATTAAAAAAAATTAATAATGGTCAAGGGTGCCAGGCATGGCAGCAGACCTACAGTCTCAGTTACATAGGACACAGAGACTGAGGGGATCATGGTTCAAGACCAACGTGGATAAGTTATAGAGACTTCTCAACAAGTAAGTTTGGTGAGATGGCACATACCTGTAATCCCAACTATTCATAGATATAGGTTAGAAGGCAAGCCCCAGGCCTCCCCCTCTCAAATAAAGGTAAAGGATTTTTTTTTGGGGGGGTCCAGTCGTGGGGCCTGAATTCTGGGCCTGGGTGCTGTCCCTCAGCTCTTCAGCTCAAGGCTAGCGCTCTACCACTTGAGCCACAGCGCCACTTCCGGCTTTTTTCTTTTTGCTTATGTGGTGCTGAAGAATCGAACCCAGGGCCTCATGCATGCAAGGCAAGTGCTCTACTACTGAGCCACCTTCCCAGCCCAAGGAATCTGTACTGTGGCCAGGATGATGTAGCTGCAGGATCTCATTCCCAACAACTCTAGGCCGGCATGCACACTGCTAGGCCAGGCCCAATCTCCCTGTGGTTCCCTGGCCTTCCTTCACTTTGTCTTAGTGTACTGTGTAACTCTGGGCAGCCTCAGAATGCTTTCTGGAAGATGTAGAGGTACAATGTCAAGAGCTAGGAAAGCCTCTGATGTCACTTTATGTGGGGCTCAGTCCCCTATGAGCCCCAGGTGATACCCCTTGCCCTCTACACAACCCAGATAACACATTCCAGCATATACCAGAGCCCCGCGCCCTTACCCAGCATCACAGCCATCACAGAGCAGGAGCCGGTCCTCACGGTCACACCTGCCACACACTTCACAGAAGGTTGGGTCTTCCTCTTCCTCCTCCTGGGCTCTGGTGTTTTCCACTGGAATCTAATGACAAATCTGTTGGTTACATACCTAATGGACCCCAGAATCTAGGTGTCAGTTCATAATACAATTTTAAGATCTGTTCAGGCTTTATTGGCCCAGAGGACCTGTGCTCAAGTGGCAGAGCACTAGCCTTGATAGGGGCAGTGCCCAGGCCCAGAGTTCAAGACCCAGGACCAACAAACAAATAAATAAGCTGGGTGCTGATGACTCATGCCTCTAATCCTAGCTACTGAGGAGGCTGAAATATGACGATTCTGGTTTGAAGCCAGGTAGGGCAGAACAGCAGAACAGTCCCCGAGACTCTCATCTCCAATTTACTACCCTAAAACTGGTAGTGGAGTGGTGGCTCAAAGTGCTAGAGTGCTAGCCTTGAGCATAAGACTTCAGGGACAGCACCCAGGCCCAGTGTTAAAAAAAATATATCAAGGGCTGGGAAGGTGGCTCAGTGGTAGAGCGCTTGCCTTGCATGGATGAGGCCCTGGGTTCAATTCCTCAGCATCACATAAGAAAAAAGCTGGAAGTGGCACTGTGACTCAAGTGGTAGAGCGCTAGCCTTGAGCTGGGGATCTGAGGGACAGCGCCCAGGCCCAGAGTTCAGGCCCCACGACAGGACCAAAAAAAAAATATATATATATATAGATAGATAGATAGATAGATATGTATATATATATCTATATATATATCTCAAACTTGTAGTTTTTAGGAATCTCAGACAGATCCCTACAGCCTTGCCCAGGGCTACTCATCAACGGAAGAGGATCTGGGGTATGACTCAATGGTACAATGCTTGTCTAGCACACATAGACCCTGGGTTCAATGCCCAGTGATACGAGCGCACACGCGCATGCACACACGCGCACACGCGCGCGCGCACACACACTATAATGGAACATACCAGAAACACCAAGAGGTAGAGACAGGATGATGGAATGAAGCCTAGTCTGAGTGACAAAGCAAGACCCTGTCTCAAAAGTCCAAGACTGAGGATGTAGCTCAATGGTAATGTTTTCCTAACATTTGCAAGGCCCTAGTTCTAGTCCAGTACAGCAAAAAACAAACATACACTAGAAGAACAAATTAGCAAAGGGGAATTAAGAGCAGAGGAAAATGCCTTCTTCCTTCCAGCTCTACACAATAAGTAACCCAGTACTTTCTGAATTCTGGTCCTAGAGTGGGCCTAAACTTGCACACATTTCCTCTCCAGCCACATGCCCAGAGACACTATGATGAGATGGTGATGAGGGCGAAAGACCAGGACTCTTTCTTATCAGATGACAATTCTAGCTTTGGGCTTCATTGTGCTCAGGGCCACAAAAGCACAAGTCCATTTCTAAAACCTATTTAGAGAGGGCTGTGCTGGTGGGGAGGATGAAAGGAAATGCTTACTTCTAACTATGAAAACAGAACAAGGAAACCTGTTGGGGCTGCTCGATTTGGGCAGAGGGGGATAGGGTATGTGACAGGGGATGAAACTGATTGGAATTCAATGCAAATGTGTGGAGAAATCGCCCATCCGGTGTAACCCAGTTTTATTTATTTATTTTATTTTTACTTTTTTTTTTTTTTTTGGGGGGGGGGGGGGGAGGTCTGGTCGTGGGTCCTGAACTCTGGGCCTGAGCGCTATCCCTCAGCTCTTCAGCTCAAGGCTAGCGCTCTACCACTTGAGCCACAGCGCCACTTCTGGCTTTTTTCTTTTTGCTCATGTGGTCCTGAGGAATTGAACCCAGGGCCTCATGCAAGCAAGGCAAGCACTCTACCACTGAGCCACCTTCCCAGCCCCTGTAACCGAGTTTTAAAAGCAAGCTCTTTCCTATAAGGTAAGGGAAGAAGGGGGTGGGCAACATGCATACTTACCTTCTTTAAGATTTTACCACCAAACTCAGCTCGTATACAAATACATTTAAATATGGTTCGATCAACTGGACAGGAATTGGCATTCTGTGAGAAATAAAAATTGTATTACAGCCCAACAGAATCACCTTCATGTCAATACTGTCTTCAAAATAAAATTTTTCTCTAAATCAAGTGTTGGCTTTTTAAAATGTATACTAAAAGCCAGGTGCCAGTGGCTCACACCTGTAATCCTAGCTCCTCAGGAGGCTAAGATCTGAGGATTGCAGTTCAAAGCCAGCCAGGGCAGGAAAGTCCTATCACCAATTAACCACCAGAAAACCAGAAGTGGGGCATGGCTCAGGTCCTAGAGTGCTAGTCTTGAGCTGAACAGTTGAGGGACAGCGCCCAGGCCCAGAGTTCAAGCTCCATAACTGACCAAAAAAAAAAGAAAGAAAGAAAAGGTATAGTAAAAACTTTTTTTTAACTTTTTTTCCTAAAGTTTTTTATTGTGAAAATACCGTACAGAGGGGTTTCAATTACATGAGCAGGGTAATAAGCACATTTCTTATCAAGCATTGTTGTCTCCTCCTTTTCCCCTTCCATCCCTGTCTTCCCATCTCCACGACTATACTGCCCCCCCCCAAAAATCTTTTTTAAACATTTTCTGGGGGGTTGCGAAGGTGACTCAGTGGTAGAATACTATAAATGTTTTCTAGTTATCTTTACCAAGAACCTTTCAAGTGGACTTACTGAAGTTCACTGTATAAAATAAAACATACATCTTTTCAGTTGAAACCCCAGTACTGGAACAAAAGGGAGGGAGGAAAGGAAGGGAAGGAAGACAGTCAACAGCTACTTGCTTGTCCTCTCCAATGCTGGCAGTCAGGACTAAGTGTTGACCATCAGATCTGTAAGATCCTCCCAGGTAGCAACATGCTCTGGGGCTGCAGCACACATAAGCTCTGCTCCTATATCACTTAACGTTTCAACGTCTGAGCTCCCAGGAAACCTGTAGTCCCCTTCTCTTGCACCCCTCAACCACAGACACACCCCATCACAGTAAGCCGAGTCTCAACAACAGTTCTGAAAGCCCAGGGCTCAGCTCTCAAAAGTGCAGACTTTAGTTCTTTACTATCAGAGAGCCAGGCATAGCAATTCTAAGTGGGAGCCATCCAAAGCAGAATCCCAGCAAAACCCACTCACCCTGGACCATTCGACAATACAGTCTAGGCAGAAGTAGTGGGTGCAGGTCTCTGGGGTGCCCAGAGCCTGGTCTCTGAATGCATTGAGGCAAATGGGGCAGCTTTCTGCATCATCGTCAGAATTGAGTGCACCGCTGGGCTCCAGCTTCCCCCGAGCATCTGCTGCCGCCACTAACGTTTGTATATCATCTTCAGAATCCTCAGAACCTTGGGTAAATCAAAACATTACAATTTCAGTGAAAGAAAGGGTTGGGAGCTGGGCGCTGGTGGCTCACACCTCTAATCCTAACTACTCAGGAGGCTGAGATCTGAGAATTGTGGTTCAAAGCCACCCTGGGCAAGAAAGTCCATGAGACTCTAATCTTCCAATTAACCATGAGAAAACAGGAAGTGAAGCTGTGGCTCAAAGTGGCAGAGTGCCAGCCTTCCCCTGAGTTCAACACACACACAGACACACACACACACAGACACACACACACACACACACACACACACACACACACACACACACACACACACGATTGGCTACATGAGCAAGAGTGTTGGCTGGGAGCAGGCTCAAGATTTACTCAGGAAAAGAGCTTTCAGATAAGTCTTTGTGGGCTGGGTACTGGTGGCTCAGGCCTATAATCCTAACTACTCAGGAGACAGATCTAAAGGATCAAGATTTGAATCCAGCCTGTGCAGATAAATCCCAGGGACTCTTATCTCCAATTAACCAACAAAAAACTAGAAGTGATGTCTGGCTCAAGTGGTGAAGGGCCTGCCTTGAATTTACAAGCTAAGCAAGAGCACAAAGCCCTGAGTTCAAGCCCCAGTACCTTGTGGGGGGCTGGGAAGGTGGCTCAGTGGTAGAGTGCCTGCCTTGCATGAATGAGGCCCTGGGTTCAATTCCTCAGCATCACATAAACAGAAAAAGCCAGAAGTGGCACTGTGGCTCAAGTGGTAGAGCACTAGCTTTGAGCTGAAGAGCTGACGGATAGTGTCTAGGCCCAGAGTTCAAGCCCCATATCCAACCAAAAAAAAAAAGAAAGTCCTTGTGGGATACATTCTCCATCTACCTGGAAGGTACTCAGTGCACCTGTGCCTGGTGAGTCTCGTCCTCATGACCTGCAAGCTATGGTTGCCACAGCTACTAACCTGAATCCATTCCAACCAGAGCTGTTTCTGAGTCAAGTGGACAGGGATAGTGACTGAGCAGCCACATCAGCTGCTCAAGCCCAAGACTTAGGGCAGAGGCAGAGCCCAATTAAAGCCATGGACTCCAGGGCCAGAATGGGTCTCAAAGAATGGAACAACTGTTGAGCCTCCAAGCGTGCCTATTTTAGGACATCAGCCCCTGAATGGCAAATTTCTTTTTCTTTCTTTTTTTTTTTGGTCTGTTGTGGGGTTTGAACTCTGGGCTTGGGCGCTGTCCCTCAGCTCTTCAGCTCAAGGCATGCGCTCTACCGCTTGAGCCTCAGAGCCACTTCCGGTTTTCTAGTGGTTTATTGGAGATGAGTCTCAGGACTTTCCTTGCCCGGGTTGGCTTTGAACCGTGATCCTCAGATCTCAGCTTCCTGAGTAGCTAGGATTACAGGCATGAGCCACGGGCGCCCGGCTTGGCAGATTTCTTAATGGGCCGCTTGCTTTATCAGATCCATTTTTCAAGTTTGGGGCTGGGGCCTAACCAACAGCAGGTCCAGGAGGTAGGTGCTTCCAATTTTCTAACACTGACAGCCACAGAATCATAGTGAAAGAATGAAACACAGGTGCTAGAGATGCATCAAAAGTGCATGCTCCAGCTGGGCGCCGGTGGCTCCTGCCTGTCATCCTAGCTACTCAGGAGGCTGAGATCTGAGGATCACGGTTCAAAGCCAGCCCAGGCAGAAAAGTCCATGAGACTCAGATCGCCAATAAACCACTAGAAAACCGGAAGTGGAGCTGTGGCTCAAGAGGTAGAGCGCTCGCCTTGAGCTGAAGAGCGCAGGGACAGCACTGAGGCCCAGAGTTCAAGCCCCATGACCGACAAAAAAAAAAAGCCCAGAGTTCAAGCCCCATGACCGACAAAAAAAAAAAGTGTATGCTCCTGGCATGAAGACTAAGACAGAAGGCAGCCCACCTGAGGCCCTGGCTGCCTATAGGCGGAAGTGGCTGTGAAGGATGGGGAAGTTACCTAGAGCAGACCTGCCCTTTTGAGCACTGTTCCCTAAAAGAGGTGAAGGGCACAAACCTCAGCTAGTACTCAGACTTTAAAACTACACAAGAAGTTTGCCCAGTTCTGGAAAGCACCAGCAGAGAACGAACCACAGGGCAGACCTGCCAACTAGCCTATCTGCTGGGTGAAATCTCAGCCCACACAGCCTTCTAGGTATCTGAACCACCTTGCACCGGGAGGATGATCATGTCCTCTCAGAGCTCATGCTTCTTTTTCCTCTTTTTTACTTTGTGCCAGCCCTGGGGTTGACCTCAGGTCTCGGTGCTGTCCACGAGATTTTGTGCTCAAGGCTGATGTTTTACTACCTGAGCCACAGTTCCACTTCCGGCTTTTATGCTTATGTGGTTCTGAGGAATCGAACCCAGGGTCTCATGCATGCAAGGCAAGCATTCTACCACTGAGCCACCTTCCCAGCCCCTTCTTGATGTTCTTGCACATTTTCCGCACCTACCAGAAGAGACATCTATGAAACCATGTCATTAAACTGAACATGGAAGCTAAAGACTATAGCAGGGGGGCTGGGAAGGTGGCTCAGTGTTAGAGCGCTTGCCTTGCATGCATGAGGCCCTGGGTTCGATTCCTCAGCACCACATATCCAGAAAAAAGCCGGAAGTGGCGCTGTGGCTCAAGTGGTAGAGCGCTAGCCTTGAGCTGAAGAGCTGAGGGACAGCACCCAGGCCCAGAGTTCAGGCCCTCATGACCGACAAAAACAAAACAAAACAAAACAAAAACAAAGGCTATCTGCTCACAGTAAGAGAAGAATCAAGGCATCTACCTGATCTGTCTCCCAGGTCCTCCTCTTCAGAGAGCCCTTCTTCATCCTCCACGTCTGTGTCATCTTCATGCTCACTGCCTGTGTCATCCTCAGAGTCTCCACTGTGCTCATCACTGCTTTCTTCTAGAGCATCGGGGTTTTGTAAAAGTATAGGCCCCAAGGGCAGAGTCACAACTAAAGTAGCAGAGAACCAGGTTTGCTCTGCAAATGTACTGGGGATTTCAAAGGTCTGCAGGTTCCCTGGGCTGAGAGTGGGACTGGTGAGGCCAGTGAAAACAAAGGGAGGCCTCCTACCCACATTTGTGCGACTCACATTAAAAATCAGACAAAAAGTGTCAAGTACCATGGCACAGGCCTGTAATTACAGCACTCAGGAGCCTGACATGAAGGATTGAGAATTCAAGACTACCCTGGACTACATAACAAGACCATGTTTTACATAAAACAAAACAGATAAGAAGGCCCAGCTACTTAGGATGCTGAGGTAAGCCAGGCACCGGTAGCTCATGCCTGTAATCCTAGCTACTAAGGAGGCTGAGCACTCGTCTTGAGCTAAAAAGCTGAGGGACAGTGCCCAGGCTGAGCTCAAGCACCATGGCCAACCAAAAAAAAAAAAAAAAGTAAAGAAAAGAAAGCTGCAGTAAAAGTTGCTGGAGCCCAGGGACTATAAACGAGTCTAGGCAAAATGGCAAGATGATACCCAGTGTAAAAAATGAACACGAAAAAATTAGTGCACCATATTTCTATAATTTAAAACTAAAGTGTGTGTGTGTGTTTGTGAAGGCTGAAGTTAAAAACCCATATACAACCTCCCAAGGGCAGTCAGCAACCTGGAGAATACACCAGGCACCACTGCTCCTCCAGAGATTCCCCCAGCAGCAGGTGGCTTACCAGCGTCACTTGCCAATTCCAAGGGGCCTACTTGGCATTCACCCGGTCCTGGGCTCTGGGCCACAAGTTCATCCAGGCTCTCGTCATCCATTGCTACACATCGGAGTTCAGCTCTGAAAGAGACCAGTGCTAGGTAATTCCAAACTGCACTAGTTCCAAAGTCCTCTCTTAAAGAATAATAGTCATTTGCCAGGTGCCCATGACTTATGTCTATAATCTTAGCTACTCAGAAAGCTGAGGACCTAGGTCCAAAGAGAACCTGAGGAGACAAATCAAAGATTCTCTTTTTTTTTTTTTGGTAGGTCATGGCTTGAACTCTGGGCTTGGGTGCTATCTCTAAGCTTTTCAGCTCAAGGCAAGTGCTCTACCGCTTGAGCCAGAGTTCCAGTTTTCTAGTGGTTTATTGGAGATAAAAGTCTCATGGACTTTTCTGCCTGGGCTGACTTTGAACCGTGATCCTCAGATCTCAGCCTCCTGAGTAGCTAAGATTACAGGCGTGAGCCACTGGTGCACAGCTTGAGAGAGATTGTTATCTCTGGTTACCAGGAAAAGGCCAGAAGTGGAAGACTGGATCAAGTAAGCCTTGAGCAAAAAAAAAAAAAAAAACAAGCAAGAGTATAAGGCCTTGAGTTCAAGCCCTAGTACCAGTAACAAAATAATAATAGTCATTCCTTCTATTTCCCTGAACATTCATACATGAAGAGGTCAGACTGCAAGACACAACACACATAGGGCAAACTCAGCCATAACTTATGCACAAAATCAAAAAAAGACACAGATTCCTATGTGCAAAGTAGATCTCAGTTCCTAAGGATCAGGGATGCTTTTGTACAAGAACTCCTTCAAGAGTCTCAACACCGGGGCTGGGAAGATGGCTCAGTGGTAGAGTGCTTGCCTTGTATGCCTGAGGCCCTAGGTTCGATTCCTTAGCACCACATAAGCAAAAAGAAAAAAGCCGGAAGTGGCGTTGTGGCTCAAGTGGTAGAGCGCTAGCCTTGAGCTGAAGAGCTGAGGGACAGCGCCCAGGCCCAGAGTTCAGGCCCTACGACCGGACCCCAAAAAAAAAAAAAAAAAAAAAGAGTCTCAACACCAAGAATGAATCACATGGACTTCTGAGCAGAGCAAAGTAGCATTGCACAACTGAGAGCTGGTCATCAGAGGCTTAGGGAAGAACAGTCTATCTGCATAGCACTCCCTGAAGAGGTCACTCTTGGCCAAGGCTGGTCCACTGGCCTTCATTCAGTTGACTACTATCAGCTGAGGCTCCTAGGGCCTTGGAATTTCTGTGGTACCCAGATGGGGAGGCTGAAAAAACAAATTATTTTCACCTGTCAGTAGGATATCTACCAGGGCCCCTCTGCAGGCCCTGTAAAGACAGCTGGTACACTTGTGTACAACGTCTTAGACTTGTTTCTGGACATGACCCTCCTCCTATCCAGAGCCTCAGACTTTGGTCCACAAATGAGAACCAATCCACGCACATAGTCCTCAGTGCTGCTTACCCCAGTTCACAGAGGCACAGTGAGTGAAACCCACCCTGTGGCACCATGTGCATTTCCACCAAGCCTCTTATCTATAGTTGAGGGAAAGCACCACACAGGGGTAAGAGAAGTGCTCAAGGTCAGGTCTATTTACTGAACCCTGTAGATGCAGGCTTGCTTATGTCCTTCAGCCATAAGGATCACACACACCCAGCAGAGGCTGGAGAGGGGTAATCCCTCCACCAAATAACCTTCATGAAGGAGTGAAGGCCAGCTCAAAGATAGGGACTGCCCTACCTCCCATGTAAGGAGGCACCACAAAGCCCCAGGTTCTAGCTCAAGTTTTCTACATAGTAAGGGCATTTAATTTGAGAAAGCTTTCACTGGCCAGTTGTCATCTGAGAAGTGGTTTTGACAAATTATTAACCTTTTCTCTATCTGCTGTTCTAAGTATCCACAGCCCCTTACGAAGAGTCTATACCCTGTTTCGCAGTGAGGAGTCCTGGCCAGGGGCTCCTGTTTCTACTAGGACCCTTACGACCTTACGACGCACGGCTATCAAGGATCAAAGATCAAACCTAAAAGTGGCTACTGTTAGAGACAAGAGATCTGTAATTCTGCTCACCTGTACCCTTCCCATACCTGTGACCTCATATCATCCTAGGGCACATGCTACAATGCCTGCCCTGTCTGCCCTGTCCAGAAGAAAGCTGAGGGGAAGGTGAATACTCATTTATGAACCAATCAGCAAACAATTCAAAGACAGCAGAAAATTTAGCCCCCAAACCACTAGATGACATCAGGGTAGAAATGGGGTAGTTTAAGGTCTGATGTACAAGAGCAAATCCCCACTCTAATAACATATTTCACACTCCCAAGTTCAAAATATGAACAAGCAACTCTTAGATTCTTTCTTCACTGAGAGCCATAGTAAGGGTCAGGCCCTGCCTCAGAAGGCTGCCATGAGAAATCAGGGAGGAAACCATATGAAAGGCACTGGGCAAAGCTGGGCGCTGGTGGCTCACACCTGTAATTCTAGCTACTAAGGAGGCTGAGATCTGAGGATCTTGGTTCAAAGCCAGCCTAGGCAGGAAAGTCTGTGAAACTCTTATCTCTAATAAACTACCAGAAAACCGGAAGTGGAGCTGTGGCTCAAGTGGTAGAGTGTGTGCCTTGAGCTGAAGAACTGAGGGACAGCGCTCAGGCCCAGAATTCAAGCCCCATGTCTGACAAAAAGAAAAAAAAAGAAAAAAAAAAGGCAGTGGGCAAAGCCTGCAGCAAAGTCAAACTTCTCTATTCAGGTTGACTTTTTCTTCTTTGGTGCCATCCTGAGGCTTGAACTGGTACACTCTCATTTGGCTTTTTTCCTCAAGGATGACAATCAACCACTTGAGCCATATCTCTACTTTCCAGCTTTGTGCGGGTTAATCGGTTAACTCTGCTGGGCCTCATGGGGCTTCCTGCCAGGATGGCTTGGAACTGAAATCCTCAGATTTCCACCTCCTGAGTGGTCTGGATTACAGGCATGAACCCCCAGAACCCAGCTCGGGCTTGTTCTTCGCGATCGTGTACCATTACGACGTGTATGAAACGCTGCAAAGGAAGTGGACACTAGGAGCCTCCGAAAGTCTCCGCTAGGCTGAGCACCAGGCTACAACGCCGCCCTCCTGAGTAAAGCCGGGCTGGTGGCTCCAGGCAGGGCGTTCTCAACACCGCCAGGACAGTCCCGGAAAGGCCTCTTGCTGCTGCTGGCCCAACGTCCTTTCCGTCCGAAGGAGGCCTGGTCCAGGAACGCCAAGTCCCGCGTTCCACCTCGGCCTCAGCCGGCCCCGGCCGCCGCGGCCCGAAGTGCCCTTCCCGCGGGCAGACGCGCGCGCAGGTCCCCTGCGGGGCCGGGCCGGCGGCCCGCACGGCTCACCGCGCGGAGCGGGGCCCGGCCGCCAGCGCGGCTCCACTCTGCGGCTGCGTGACCCAGGCCAGCGACTCGACCTCTCGGGGACCTGATCTGTGGGAAGCCCGGGGACGACGAGCTAACTCCCGAGAGCCGGCGCTGAGGGCCGCTCGACCCCTCGGCTCCCCCGCGGCCGGGGCCGCCGGGACCGGCCTTCCCCACACGCCCCGCCGCGCCCCGCCGGCCCGGCGCCGGGCGCCCCGCCACCTGAGGGGCCGGGCCCGGGGGCCGGGCGCGCGGCCGCGGGCGCCCGCCTGTCCCGGCCCGCAGCCAGCAGGGCGCAGGCTTCGCTCGCCCCAGAGGCCGCAGACAAAGCGAGCGGCGCCCGAAGGGGCCTGCGCGGCCGGGGGCGCGGGGGCCCGGGGCCGGCGCGGCCACCGTACGTACCCGGGGACCTGGCGCCTCCTGGGCGCGGCCGGACGTCCCTGCCGCCGCCAAAGCCAGACCGCGATGAGGCCCGACCGCCGCCACCGCCGCTGCGGCCGCCGCCGCCGCCAGCGCGCGCACCCCGACCCGGAAGCGCACCGTGTGAGCTTCAGGGACCTTCCGCCCCGCCCGTTGGTCGAAACCACTGGGCCGTGGCGGGGGGGAGATCCCTCTCACGGAGCACCGAGGCGCTAGAACGCCTTCTCCCTTCGCAGACGCTGGTTAGTGCAGGGGCTCTGTCCAGAGAAGTCAGTGTTCTGGACGAATTCGTGCTCGGCCGTCCTCCAGTGTGCTGGCCTAGGGCTCCCCCGGCGCAGATGATGGTACAGCCCACCCTCCGCCTCCCTCCTGGCGCGAATGGGAGCGGCCTTCTGCCCCGGGCCCCGCCCCCGCCCCGCGCAGGCCCCGCCCCGCACAGGCCCCGCCCCGCGCAGGCCCGGCCCCGCCCCGCGCAGGCCCCGCCCCGCGCAGGCCCCGCCCCGCGCAGGCCCCGCCCCGCGCAGGCCCCGCCCCGCGCAGGCCCCGCCCCGCGCAGGCCCCGCCCCGCCCTTCGTGCGCGAGCCTGCCGTCTGGCTGGGTCGCCCTTGGCCCCGAGGTGGGGCTGGGTGTGGGCTCTGGCTGTCTTCATCCGCAGCTTTCCTCCTGTCTGTCCTTTGAAGCATGCACAGGGCTCTCAGGTTGCACCTGGCTCTTCAAGTGCGGGCTCCTGGGCCCCAGCTTTGCGAGACAGAGTAAACTTTGAATAGGAGTCTGTGCCAGCTGCCCACACCTGTGATCCCGTTAGCTACCCAGGAGGCCGAGATCTGAGGGCAGTGTGGGAAGTCAGCCCATGCAGATGAATCTGTGGCTCTTATCTACAGTTAAACAGCAAAAGGTCACGTGGCTCAAGTGGTAGAGTATCCTGTATGAGTGAAAAAGCCAAGAGCGCTAGGCCCTAAGTTCGAGCTCCAGTACTGGCGCAAAACAAAACAAAATAACTTGAACCCTGTGGAGAATTGAACTATGTGATATGGGAGACGGTGATATGACAGAATGAGACTGGTGGTGAAGTGCTGTGTAGCGTGTGCAAGGCCCTGAATCTCCACAGCTGCCCTGGAAAAACTTGTGCACCCACGACGACATAGAACACTTTCTTTCTTTTTTTAAATTTTTTTTTTTGGGGTCCGGTCCTGGGGCCTGAACTCTGGGCCTGGGCGCTGTCCCTCAGCTCTTCAGCTCAAGGCTAGCGCTCTACCACTTGAGCCACAGCGCCACTTCTGGCTTTTTTCTTTTTGCTTATGTGGTGCTGAGGAATCGAACCCAGGGCCGCAGGCATGCAAAGCAAGCGCTCTACCACTGAGCCACCTTCCCAGCCCACATAGAACACTTTGAGTGAGCAAATTTGAGCAGAGCACAGAAACGACCTAACCCTGCCAACCCATGCTTAGGTGTGAGAAGTATCCATAAGGAGCTAGCCGCGCAAGGCCAGACTGGGCTCAAACATGTATCTATACCTCTTACCTACTCATGCCCTCTCCCTTCACCCACTGATATAAAGTTTTCTCCTTATCTGCTCACATGGAGTGAATGACAGGCACAGACACCCCCATTACAACACCCCACATTACCACTGTCAGTTCTCATGCATGCATTGGTTACCTTCCTGCCATCTCTCCCATGTTACTGCCAGTGTAGATTCACACGTTTACCCAGAGGTAGGTCTCTGCTGGTTTCCTCCTTTGTGCTGGTTCATGCTACTCGTGCCTCACATGGGCACTTACAAGCAAAGATATGGCATGTATTCTGGCTTACACAGAAGGGCAAAGATAGGCTGAGAGTTCTCTCAATTCTATCTAGCCTGAGCCAGCTTCTCCCAGAGGGTCCGGACCCTCCTCCATCATGCCTGTAATTCATACAGCTGGGTGAGCCCTGAACCCTGGTGTTGCCCTTTATCCCATTCCATCCGTCTCAACAAGTAAATGCCCGAGGAAGCCTAAAGCAGGGGCAGTGAAAGGGGTGAGAACAAGGGAATTGAAACGCCCAGAGGTGTCGAGGGACAGGCAGCACTGCCTTCTGAGACCAGGAAAGCAGATACTTGAGTGTCTTTTGACCACAAACTGGATGGTTTAAAACAACAGATGTCTGCCAGGTGCCAGTGGCTCACACTTAAAATCCTAGCTACTCAGGAGGCTAAGGATCACAGTTCAAAGCCAGCCGGGGCAGGAAAGTCTGTGAGACTTTCTACAATTAATCACCAAAAATAAAAAATCTGGGAGATGGGCTGGGAAGGTGGCTCAGTGGTAGAGCGCTTGCCTTGCATGCCTGAGGCCCTGGGTTCGATTCCTCAATAGCACATAAGCAAAACGAAGAAGACGGAAGTGGCACTGTGGCTCAAGTGGTAGAGCGCTAGCCTTGAGCTGAAGAGCTAAGGGCAAACCCAGGCCCAGAGGTCAGGCCCCACGACCGGACCCAAAAAAAAAAAAAAAAAATCTGGGAGTTGTGAATCAACTGGTAGAGCACAAGCCTTAAGCATAAAAGCCCAGGGATAAAGCTGGATGCTGGTGGCTCACACCTGTAATCCTAGCTACTCAGGAGGTTGAGATCTGAGGATCCCAGTTCAAAGCCAGCCCGAGAAGGAAAATCTATGACATTCTTTTTTTTTTTTTGGTCAGTCATGGGCTTGAACTCTGAGCCTGGGCGCTGTCCCTCAGTTCTTCAGCTCAAAGTGATTGCTCTACCACGTGAACCATAGTGCCACTTCCAGTTTTCTGAGTGGTTTATTGGAGATAAGAGTCTCAAGGACTTTCCTGCCTGGGCTGGCTTTGAACCGTGATCATCAGATCTCAGGCTCCTGAGTTGCTAGGATTACAGGAGAGCCACCTGCTCCCACTTTGGGTGGCGTTCTTATCTCCAGTTAATTACCAGAAAACCAGAAATGGAAGTGTGGCTCAAAGTGGTAGAGCACTTGTTTTAAGTGAAAGAGCTCAGGGATAGTGCCCAGGCCTAAGTCAAGCCCGAGGACCAGTGCAGAAAATAAAGAATACTGTCATTGGATTCAGGGTCCATCTAGGTAATTGAGCATCATTCCATTTCAAGGTCTTTCACTTGAGTTTTCTGAAAAAATCCCTTTTGTCCAAATAAGGTCACAGTTACATTTATAGGGCCTGGGCATGAATATATAAGTACTTTGGGGATTGGCAGGATTGGGGAACATGTGGGAATCATGTTCCTGTGGTTAAATTTCTTCCTATCCTCCAGTCCCTGACTCTTCCCTCTGAATCTGTGCTCTATCTTAAAGATAGGGCCCTCTCAGCTGGGCGCTGGTGGCTCACGCCTGTAATCCTAGCTACTCAGGAGGCTGAGATCTGAGGATCGCAGTTCAAAGCCAGCCCAGGGAGGAAAGACCGTGAGACTCCTATCTCCAATAAACCACCAGAAAACCGGAAGTGGCGCTGTAGCTCAAGTGGTAGAGCGCTCGCCTTGAGCTGAAGGACAGCGCCCAGGCCCAGAGTTCAAGCCCCACGGCCGACCAAAAAAAAAAAAAAAAAAGATAGGGCCCTCTTCAGGAATCCTAATGATCCAAGGGATTCCTTCAAGAACACATGATCCACACCTATAATCCTAGCTACTCAGGAGGCTGAGAGCTGAGGATCACAGATCTTACTAGCCTGTGCAGGTAGGTCTGTGAGACTCTTATCTCCAATTAAGCCTGAAGTGGAGCAGTTGCTCCAGTGGTAGAAGACTAGACTTGAGCATGGGTACAAACAAACATATAATCCCTCAAGAACTCATGATTTAGTTGGGTGCAGATGTCTCACACCTGTAATCCTATCTACTCAGAAAGCTGAGATCCAAGGGGTTTGAAGCCAGCACAGGGAGGTAAGTCTGTGAGAAGCTTATCTCCAATAAAACTATTTAAAAAGAGCCAGAGGGGGCTGGGAAGGTGGCTCCGTGGTAGAGCGCTTGCCTTGCATGCCTGAAGCCCTGGGTTCCATTCCTCAGCACCACATAAGCAGGAAAAGCTGGAAGTGGTGGTGTGGCTCAAGTGGTAGAGTGTTAGCCTTGAGCTGAAGAGCTGACAGAGCCCAGGCCCAGCGTTCAAGCCCCATGACCATGACCACCACTACCACCACCACCACCAACAACAACAAAGAACCAGAAACAGAACTGTGGCTCAAGTGGTAGAATGCTAGCCTTGAGTGAAAGAAGCTCAGGGATGGCTCCCAGGCCCTGAGTTCAAGCCCCAGGACTGGCACAAAAAACAGAAACAAAAAGCAAAAACTCCACATGATGTAAGTCTTGCTGACCCTTCAATTCCTCCTTTCTTTTCTGGGGGCACTAGGGGTTGAATTAAAGGCCTTACATTGCTAGGCAGGTGCTCTACTACCAATTCTTTTTGCTTTAGTTTCGAGATAGGATCTAGAGTTTATCCTTAGGTTGGTCTAGACCTCAGTCATTATCTTTACAATTCATTTGTGTATAGTCCATACTCTTCCCAATCTCTACCTTTCAAGGATCCAGGATTACAGATATGAGCATTGGAGCCCAATCATACCCTTAAATTTCTGGTTGCCAATGAACTAAGCTGGTTTCTGCCTTCTTGGTGCTCCATCCATAGATAGCCGCATTGCACAACCCTGTGCTTAGAGCCTGTCCCAAAGCTCTATGCTACTGAGGTCTAGATCCGACACCCCTGTGGAGCCCCAGCACTCAACTGCCCAGGCTAGGTTTGTGGCAGCTGACAAGCGCTAACCCAGACTGTACAAGATGTGGGACTCTGTGGAAGCAGTGAAGACAAGGACGGTCCAATGAGAGGAGGAGGGCAGCCATGGACAGGGGACTGGGGAGGGCAAAGGATCCTCTTGGAGGTGCCGGAGCAAGGCGGGGAGGTTCACCAGGTCAGACAGTCTCTGAGGCAGGATTGTGAAGAACTGGTTGATTTGAGGGAGATTGGGCGGGGGGAACAAAGAGCTCATAAGGACTCCTGTTTTGGAAGCAAAAGAAGAAGCACCTTCCTGCCTGCTTAGGGTCAGAAGATCCACGGTTTCACTCCAGGGTCCACCTTGGCCACGGAAGGGAAGGGAGTGAAGAGAGGACAACCACGGGGAGCAGGCGTCCCCGGGCTGCTGGCCTCTGAAGCGGGCGCACGCATGCACACACACGTAACGCACGCACGGGGCGTTGAACTCAGGGCCTCCTGCTCTTGCTGGGCTGGCTCTGCTCAAAGCTGGCGCTCTGCCACTTGGGCCACGCCTCCTTTCCGACTTCCTGCGGGGGACGGGAGGTGAGGGTCTGCTGGGTCCCCACTGCAGCCTCCTAAGCCGTCGGGACTGCAGGCGTCTTCAGGGGCGGCGGGCACGCGGGCCTTGTCCCCGCGCACGGCAGGACGGCCCCGCCAGCGGCGCTGCCCGGCGGGGCTCGGCGGCCCCCTCTCCGCGGACCCCATCCCCGGCCCACTCCCCGGGGTGCCGCCCGGGCGAGGAGCGCCCGGAGCGCGGCGACGCGGTGGGCCGGACGGCGGGGGGGACCGCCTCGGGCCCCCGGCGGAGGGGCCGCCCCGCGGGCCCCGCGCCCCGCCGCCCCGCAGGCCCCGCCCGGCAGGTGGCCGCCCCTCCCCAAGCCGACGTGCAGAAAGGAACGCGCCGGCCGCGCCTGCCGAGGGCCGCGCGGCGATGGGCGGGGCGTGCTGCGCCCACCGCCGCGCGCCCATTGGCCGAGGCGCCGCAGGGCGGGACCCGCGCGGCGGCCCATTGGCTGGAAGCTATCACATTTGCATATTGGGCGGGCACGTGGGGCCCGGTCCGGGCCCGCCGGGGGCGCGAGGGGGGCCGAGGCGTCCACCGAAGTTGGTCTGAGAGCGAGCGACGGCCCCGGGCCGGGGTCGCAGGTGACGCACGCGGGGTACCGAGCCGGAGGGCGGGGTCGCGCCTCCGGGGTCATCCTCTCCCGGGGGTCGCGGGGGATCCTGCCTAAGTAGGAGCAGCGGGGCGACCCTCCGCCGCCCGCGCGCCGCGCCGGCCTCCGGGCGCAGGGCAGCCCCTGCCCACCGCACACTGCGTTGCTCCGGACCCACTGTGCGTGTGACAGCGGCTGATCTGCCCCTGGGCAGCACGAACCCGGCGCTGGCCGACCGGGTCAGGCCGGCGGGCGGGCGTGCAGGCGCCGGGTCCGGGGAGGCCGGCCCGGGGCGGGGTGGGGTGGGGGGACGCGGGGGAGCTCCCGGCGCGCCACGCGGGTCGGGGTTGAGATTGGGCCGGAGACCCTTTTGGAGGGAATGCCCTTCCCCGTGTGTCCCGGGAAGCCCTGGGCAGGCTTGTGTCTTGTGATCTTCAGCCGACAGGACCGGACCGCGGGACCCCCTCCGAGGACCACTTCTGGGACTTCCTACCCAGGGACGTGGACGGCTCAACCTCAGCGCGGGAGGCAGGACCACGGGCCTCTTCGTGGGGTCGTCCCAGGTCCCTCCCAGGGGCCCTCTCTGCTGGGTGTTCTCAGGCTACCCTGCTGAAAGTCTGCAGGAGGGCCATGTCCGGAGCAGCTCTGGGCCTGCGGGACCAAGTCTGTGGACTTGGTCCAGGCCCTTCTGGGTTCAGATTGGCCACATCGTGTCATCAGTGCGGTGCCTGCCATGCCCAGCTGGCTATGCAGGCTGGGGGAGGCTGTGTGGCCTTGGTGACTCTCCCAGCTCTCACTGCTGGGGTCGAGGCCGAGAGTGGCCCCAGCATCACGCACAGCACAGCCTGGCTGGGTGAGGCAAAGGGAGGGGCAGAGACCTCCCCACACTGGAAGGTGCTGGGGTCCCTCCAGGCATTGCTCAGGGAGATGGCCTGCTAGCTAGGGTAGGTCCTGCTCTGAGACCTGATGTGTGTAGAGAGCCGTCTCCCTTTTCCTTACTTTCGCACAGCACAACTCATACCATTGTCTCTAAATAAAAGTTTCAAACCCAAAACTAAACTTTTCAGCATCTCCAAGGGTTCATGAGCTGAAGCAGGCTGGCACCTCCTCCAGGTGTGGGATTCTGTTCACCTTGAACAGCTGCTGAGGGGCTCTGCCCCTCCCCCATCACAGATGACCAGGGCTCTGCAGCTTCTTCAGGGCCAGTCAATGCCACACCGCAGGCTGGACAGCACCTGGTACATGCTGGCTCTGCCTGCTTCTAGTCTGGGCTAGGGAAGATGGATAAAAACTCAGGAAAGATATGACCTCCCCTGCCTGAATCCTGGTGTGAGGTAGTCTCTGGACGCCACCTGGCATTGTGCCCTCTAGCCTATGTGCTTAGGGGACTTAAGGTTGGTGCCCAGAGTGTGTGACACCTCCTGTGGTGGGTGGGGAGCTAGGTGCCCAGCCCTAGTAGCCTTTGCACTTTAGGCTGCACTCTGTGACCCCCGTGCTTGGCCTTGCCTGCTGGGCCCCAGCCTCTCCCCATTCCATCCACCTGGGTAAAC
The DNA here is from genome assembly GCF_019054845.1 of Dipodomys spectabilis. Taxonomy (NCBI): domain Eukaryota; kingdom Metazoa; phylum Chordata; class Mammalia; order Rodentia; family Heteromyidae; genus Dipodomys; species Dipodomys spectabilis. The sequence continues at coordinate 503,264 of NW_024871008.1, read as the reverse complement.
ATCCCATTCTCCATGCCCCCACAGCAGTAGGTTCCTGGTGGCTCTGGCCTTGGAGGAGGGGCCATCTCCAGCTTCCTGTGTCCATTACCACCCTTGGGTGCCCAGAGCCTGGGGGCTCCCCTGGCTGTGCTTATCAAAAAAAAAAAAAAAAAAAATCTTAAGCCTAGCCACAGCTCTAGCTGCTAGGACCATGCTACGCCCCCCTGAAGCCAGGGCTGGGAGAGGCCGTGGGCTGGGAGTGGTTGGGCTAAGCTAAGGAAGCAGCCCTACCCTAATTTCAAAGCTGGAATCCCAATAGGGGCTGTGCACTCCCACAGGAGAAAAGGCACAGACCTTGTCCACTCAGGGCCCATACCCACCTCGGGAGGGCTCCCGGGGCCTGGCCAGCCCAGAAACCCAGGACCTGACCCAGGATCCAGGAACCAGCCTCCACAAGTTCTCAGCAAACCTGCCGGGCAGGTCTTACTTGTAGTCCTGTCATCCCTAGTTCCTGCTGCTGTATGGGGTGCAGGCCAGACAGATTCAGGAAGCCCGGTGGGAGTGGGGTCCAGACAAAAACCCAGGTCAGAGCTGAGCTGGCAGGCCTTCATAAGTCTGGAGATGACAAAGGTCTCAGAGACCCGCAGGGCAAAACAACTAGGGAAGTCCCAGCTTGGATCCCAGGGAGCTCTGGTTCCTGAAGCACCCCCTTCCCAGATCCCAGTGGCCCGTCCAGAGTACTCCACCATGGCCGTTATGTAGACTTCAAGTTCTGGGCCTCACAGAACCTGCACAGCACTGTCTTGGGACGCGTTCAAGGCACTTTGGGTAGTTTATTGTTTAAGTGTTGGGGTAGGGGAGGGGAGGTGGCATGCACACAGTGAAGGACACTGCCCACAGGCACATGACCACTGCGTGAATGTAGTATCCATACTTGCCCTTCCTTGGCAAGGAGTAGTGGCCCTGGGAGCAGGAGAGTTCTGAGCTGGCCCAAGCCTCTCCAGGGGACTTGTCAACTGGCAAGGGCTAGGGAGCTGTGCTTGCGGCACTCCACCTTCCTGAAGCAGAAGCCCAGGACACTAGTGCTTCTCACTGCACGTGGACGGAATCCTCTGTGGCCACAGACGCCTGCTGTCCTGCTGTCCAGGCGACTCATCCCAGCTATCCTGGCTCATCTATCTTCAGCCAGCCCCACTTGGGCAAGAGTTGCTACCTCCAAGAGCTCTGCCATATGTGGGAAGCTGTGGGGAAGACACAAGCTGAGGAGGCTGCGGCCCGGGAAGGGTCCATCCCACAGGTGGGGGGCTGGCAGACATACCCTCAGGACTCAGGCTGGGTACTAGGACATGACTCTGGGGGGTTCCTTGGAGGGCCTCTTCACTGGCTGGAGGCAGAAGATCCTGTGAGGAAAGCAGGTCAGCTGGGAGCTGGGCCTGGCCCCCATCATTCTGCCTTTCCCCAGAACCACGCTAACCTCTGTGCCAGATGGGCCTCTGTCCGGATGTGTGTGCGGTGGTAGGGCAGCCCCTGTCTGCTGGATGAATTGCTGCAGGTTACACTGACGGAGCTCCCGGTTCAGCTCCTCAAGCTCCTGAGCCTGGGCCTGGGAGCACATAGAACTCTCAGGGGCCTACCATGGAGCTCCACAACCCACAGAGCAAGCTTGCTAGTCTGACCCTCTGCCAGACCCCCAAGCTGGCCTGTGTATGGGACAGGGAGGCAGCAGGGCCTGAGTCTCCTGGGCTCACCTGCAGGGCATGCTCAGCAGCCTCCAGAGCTCGGCTCACCAGGGCCAGGCTACCCTGCACCTCCACACTCTGCCGCTCCTGGATTGCCAGGTCCTGGAGCAGGCGTTCTGTAGCAGATGCTGTAGCCGAGGGAGGTCCAGGCGCCTTTGTGGCCAACCGAAGCTCAGTCTCCAGGGCACAAGCCTGCGCATCCAGGGCCTGGAGCCTGGCAGCATGCTCGGCAGTAGCTGCACTCAGGGCCTGCAAGCGAGCCTGGCCCTCTCGCTCCCGGGCTTGCTCTCTCCGAAGCTCCTGTTCCCAGAAGGCCTCATGGCCCAGCTCCTCGGCATTCCTCTGTACTCTGACCTCTAGGTCCTGCAGGTCTGCAAAGGTGCCCGGTGTGGATGCTAATGGGGTTGCAGGCTCAGGGGGTAGGGGATTGGGAGCCAGCCTGGGACATCCCAAACTGAAGGTCAGTGCTTTCCGGGGCTCACGGCCAGGTCCTGCTCTTGGCTTTGGGGGGAGGCTGGCACGAACTGGGCATCGCTCCGGGGGCAGACATCTGTCCGAGGAGGGTCTCCCAGACAGGCTGGGTCCTGTCCGCCTTAGGACAAACTGGACATCACTGGCAAACTGTCCACAGGTGGCCTGGGCACCTACTGGACACTCCTGTGGCAGCAGCTGCCGTTCCTTCTCTCTGAGACGCTGCACGAGCACGAAGCGGCCTGTCTGGCCTGTAGGGGAGAGAAAGGTTCAGCCTGTGTCCTTGACTCGGTCTACCTTACTTGAAGAACCAGAGCAATCAGGACCCGGTTTCCCCCTCCTTGAAGGGGGAGGGTCAGCGACCATTAGGCCCCTGCCCTACCCACTGGGTCTCTCTGCCTCCAAGGTACTTACCTATTGCTTGGGCTAGTGCTATAACCACTTCCTGGCAGGTGGTCTGCTCTGAGACCCCACAGACCACCCGCTGGATGCCGTCCACCCACACTTTCAGCTCCATGGCGGCCAGCTCCAAGATCATACCTGTCCTGTGGGGAGGGCACAGACCCGAGGGTCAGGGCCTTGGCGGGCCCCGCAACAGGTTCAGTGTGGTGTCCCCTGGAAGCCGCGGCCTCCCGTGTCCAGCCCGCTCCAGGAATGAAGGAATCATTAACCAGGTCCAGGATTTCCTGTCCTCGTCACCTGCCCCGAGGGCGCGGCCCCTCCCGCGGGCGGCACCGCAGGTGGCCGTCCCCAGGCACCGAGGGCACCGGCGGGCCCACACGGCGCCCTGGCTGCCCCGGGAACAACCCCCGCGGGAGGGGCCCCGCCTCGGGGCTCGGAGACGCCCGGAGGGGCGGACGCTGCCCGCCCCGGCCCAGCCGCCGGCCTGCGGCCAACGCGCTGGTCCCCGCTCTCCCTCCGCCGCGGGCACTCGGGACTCCCCCACCACGCAGCACCCCGACTTCCCTGCTCCGCGGCGGTCGGCTCAGGTTCGGCGCGGTTCCCACGCGTCCCGCCGTCCGGCCCCGCGCCTCGCGCTCGGGAGGCCGGGGGACGGCGCGACGCTCACCTGGACGCTCGCCCGCCACTCGGACCAGGACGCTCCCGCGCCGCGCCGGCCGCAACCTGCTGCCTAGCGCCGCGCCGCGCCCCAGCCCCGCAGCCTCATTGGCCGGCGGCCCGCACGCCCCACCCCACCGCGCACCCGTGGCCTTGTGGCCAGCGATACCCGCCCCACGCCCGCGCCCATTGGCTGCCCTCGTTAGCTCCGCCCCTGGCTCGACGCCACGCCCCCGGCCCAGGTATGGGCGGGGCCTGCAGGAAGGGGCGGGGCTGGTCCCGCTCACCTCCCCCGCGAACAACGCGGAAGCGCGGGTCCGCGGCCGTCCGCGGCCGTCCGCCGCGTCTCCGCGCCGGTGTGAGGTCGCGCTTGCCCGCCGACTTCCGCAGTAGCTTTCCGGTGTGACGGGTACCCCGCCCCGCCAGCGAGGGAGCGCTGGCTGGGGTCCTGCGTCCAAGGCGTGGCGGGGCCAAAGCCGCCCCGTCATGTCCTGAACAGCCCTGCGGGTCTGGGCCCTCCGACCCCGTCCCCTCCGGATGGGGGGGCTTCGATCCTGCGGGAGGAGGGAGCCCCCCCGCCGGGCAGGAGGAGGAGGGAGCCCCCGCCCGCCGGGCAGGAGGAGGAGGGAGCCCCCCCCCGCCGGGCAGGAGGAGGAGGGAGCCCCCCCCGCCGGGCAGGAGGAGGAGGGAGCCCCCCCCCGCCGGGCAGGAGGAGGAGGGAGCCCCCCCCCCGCCGGGCAGGAGGAGGAGGGAGCCCCCCCCACCGGGCAGGAGGAGGAGGGATCCCCCCCCGCCGGGCAGGAGGAGGAGGGAGCCCCCCCCCCGCCGGGCAGGAGGAGGAGGGAGCCCCCCCCCGCCGGGCAGGAGGAGGAGGGATCCCCCCCCCGCCGGGCAGGAGGAGGAGGGAGCCCCCCCCACCGGGCAGGAGGAGGAGGGGGCCCCCCCCCACCGGGCAGGAGGAGGAGGGAGCCCCCCCGCCGGGCAGGAGGAGGAGGGAGCCCTCCTCCCTTTCTCCCCCTTTCCCCCCCTCCCCCGCCGGGCAGGGCTGGTGGGCGCAGCAGCCATGATGGGGGAGGAGTACCCTCTGAGGCTGCTTAGGACAAAGGCCCCAGGCTCTTTGTCTGAGGCTCCATCCCGCCCCAGTGGGGCCCAGTGCCCTCGGGAGCAGCAGGCTGGCCCAGGCCTCTGCATACTGAGTCGCACTTAAAGCCGCCCCTCCACCTCCCCTGCCATCCTGGCGAGAGAATCCCAGGCCTCTGGCTATCTGCTCTGCCCCAATCAGGTGGAAGTGGGGGGAGGGGCGTGGAGGCCTGTGTGTCCACCCCATAAGGCCCCTCCTGAAGCCTAAAGTGGCAAAGGTTGAAGGTGTGAGAGAAAGCACCAATTTGGATGCTACACAAAGACTGGAGTACCCCACTTCTAGGCCTCATTTTGATCCTGGAGCAAAGGAACTGTCCCTAGGGCTCCCTAGGATGGACCGCCACTGAGGCAGCCCAGGGGGTGTGGTGATGGGGAGGGAAGGTGAAGTTTCCATTTCTGGGTTAGGTACCCAGTCCTAGACCACTGCGGCCAAGTCTACCATTCACTGCTGTTAGCCAGCACAGCCCCTGAGCCCCTAGTCCACCAGTCACCATTGACCAGGGAAGGGTTCAGGTGTCTATGTGGTCCTCTGGTCTTTAGCTGGGCAGTGGCCCATTCCCTATACTTCTAGGCTGGGCTGGCCCAGAACCCATTCATGGCTCTAGGACTGGGTCTCCTTGGAAGCTTCTGTTAACAAACAGCCCTTCTTCTGGATGCAGGTACCCATGGCAACTGCATAGAACCCACCTCTCCATCCCTCCCTAGCCTGCTAAGGGCTCAAGCCTCAGGTGGGTGTTGGTGGTGAGCCCCTTGGGCTGGGGCATGTGAATGAGGTCACGGCAGAGTGCCAGTACTTCTGACCTTTGCTCTAGGCTGAGGGCTAGGGGGGCAAAGAGGAGACAGCTGGCGGACACACTGAGAACATGACGGCAGGGAAATGACCTGCCGCCCGACCTGAAACAGAGGAAGACTCTCCTGTGACCAACAGCCCTCTGTCCAATGGGGTGGACACATACATGTGGGCCTCAGTGACCCCTAGTGAACTGGTAGCGCTACTCAGTTCTCTCCGGCCCATGTGAGTTCCATGAGATGCCCATGCCTGGGATACAAGGATAAACTTGAGCTTACTTTTCCTCCCAGCTCCTGACCAACATCGAGCATGGCCCCAGAATCTTCCCTAGAGTCTGAAGAGGAGGAGGTGCCCCCTGTGCCAGCAGATGGAGAGCCGGCCAGCAGCGATGTGGGGCCTCCAGTGGACACACCTACAGATAAAGGGAATCCCTCCTGTTCCCAGGACACCACAAGTCAACCACCAGTTGTCAACCTGCAGTAAGGACAGGAAGGACAGGTGGCCAGCCTCCTGGGCTGACCGGAAGACCAGGCTGGTTAAGCAGCAGGGACTGGAATTGCAGGTTGTCCCCTGAGGCCCTGGACCCCCGGACCCTGAGGCTGCTGTGGCAACTGAGAGAACTGGAGATCCAGTCACTGCGGTCGGCCCTCCAGAATGACCGGCACTGCCACATCCTACAGGAGGTGGCAGGGATCCCCCCGGAGAGGTCAGCAGTGACATCCCCAGCTCAGCCCAGCCTCTGGGTTCCCCAACTTCTGGTTTCTGTCAAACCCCAACCCCAGCTGCTGAGCTAGCACTTCTTTGTTTCTAGCACTTGCACTTTGACAACCTTCATTGCTAGCTCTAGTCCTTGCTAGATGAGGGAACCCTAAGTAAGTTACTACGCTCTAAGTGTAAGTGTAGCCCGGAGCATGTGGACCCCTCCTCAAACCTGACAGGGTACAACCTGCCTTAACCTGCTGCACTGTAACCCTAAGCCCTAGCCCACACCCAGGGTGCCATGGCAGTCAAGCGGGAGGCTCCGATGCTGACCTCAGGAGCCTGCCTGGCGCTGACGCAGGGCCCGCTGAGATGCGCTTGCCTCTCTTCCCAGGAGTCCTTGCACTCAGGAGAAGTTTCTGCAGAACCAGGTCCGGAAGTTGACTCTGGATCTCAAAGCGCAAAAAGAACAAGCCCGGCTGGTGAGGCGCTGGGCGCGGGGAGCGGGGCCAGGCCCTGGCAGGGGTGCCTAGGCTGGTCTTGGGAACAGGACACCAGGCGGCTCCTCATGGACGGTTCCCCTGAGCAGGAGAAAGAGCTCTTGGAAAAGCAGCTGATGCAGACCCTCCACATGGTGCAGCAGCTGGAGGATGAGCTACAGAACTTCCAGAAGTCATGCCTCCTGCATCTGGCCCACTCCTCCTGGGTGGGCCGCATACTTCGGTCGCAGACCGGCAGCGTGGAAGTGAGCTTAGCCCCCGGGCCCTTCCCAGCCGTCCTTGGAGGTCATCGTGCTGCTTTGTTGAGTGCTTCTGTTAGGGTTCCTAGCTTGCCCTTGGTCAGGCTGCCTCCACCAAGAGGAGTCATGTGACCTGCATTCCTGCCCACCTGGCAGAAGGTGCTGATGAGGTCGAGGGAGGGAGGGGTGCCACCGGGGGAGAGGCGTCTTCCCCTGGCCTGTGTCCCTTGCAGGTGATCACTGCGGAGACCCTGATGGAACCCAGTGACTTCTCAGAGAATGAGCAGACCGGGGAGGTGAGCAGGACCCCCCGCTGGAGGCAAGGGGCATTCCACTTGTTGGGTAGGGAGCCACGTGCCTGTTGCTTTCCTGCCCAGGGTTTCCGGCTGGAGGACGTGGACTGGAATAGCATTGCCCGTCGATTCCCCAACCTTCTCACCGACATCACGTCCAGCGTGGAGCAGAAGTAACTAGCTGCCTTGGGCTGGGAGCCCCAGGGGCCAGGGCAAGGGGGAAGGCTTGGCCTGGCAGAAGTAAGTCAGGCTTCCTTCTGTCTTTAAGTATCCCTAGACAAGTCCTTTAGTTCTTCCAAGCCTTGGCTTTAATCTGTAGGATGGGTTCAAGATGAAGGGAAGGACCCACTGGGCCACTGCTACCATGCTGTGGGCTTGGATGAGGGCGGGGCTGCCAGCCAGGGCACCCAGTGAGCAGAAGGTGGCCCCAGGCAGATCCAGCCCCGCCCGCCCTCTTCGCTGGACTCCTGGAGCTCGGATTCCCCTGACAAGCACCCGGAAAGGCCTGGCAAGAGTCTGGAGTGGAGCTCCCTGCCCGTGGTACACTCCAGCAGCTCAGAGGACACCAACCCTGACTCTCACCACTGCCAGCCGGTCCTGCATTCCCAAGGGCAGAAGGTGCCCGGGTACCCAGACTTGTCTTCTGAGCAGAACCAGACATGGAGCGAAAGCTTCAGCAAAGACACAGAAGGTGGCGCAGGTAGGACTCCCCACCTCTCCAGGCCCTGCTCCCCTGCCAGGCAGACCCAACATGCTGCAGGCCTGTCTGGCCTCATAAGGTACTGTCTCCACCGGACAGCACCTGTGGGCCTTGCTCCCTGAGAGCACTCATTTCCGTAGGTCGCCAGAAACCCCACTTGGGCCACCCCAGCAAGATGGTCCCGAAGCCCTTTGCGGACCCTGACTACCAAGGTTCTGGGTACCAGCTGAGGTGAGGGGTTGCCCGGCCATCGGCACACCGGCTGGTGGGCAGCTTTTGGGTCAGGGCACCTCCTTGGCACTCCTTTTCTGCCCCAGCCAGGATAGCTGCTGCTTGAAGATTGTAGCTGTGAATTGCCGGGAGAGGTTTGTCCGCATCCTCAACCAGTCCCAAGAGGAGACTGTGGAGCTGGGCGGCTTCCTGCTGCAGCAGCTGGTGCAGAACTTCCCAGTGTGCATGTTCCGCTTCCCACCTGGCACCCTGCTGGCCCCAAGACACCACATTACGGTGCGCCCCCCTGTCCATGAGCCCGTGTGGCCCCACTCCAGCCCTCTGCTCCTCCCCCAACGTCCCGTACCGTTCCCAGGTGTGGGGTGAGGGGACTCGCCGCACCAAGAAGCAGCCGCCTATATTCTTGGGCCAGGAACCTGTCTACTTCCACTCCAGCCAGGGCTGCGTAACGCTGCTCCTGAACGCTGAGGGTCAGGTCAGTGCTGGTCCCCGTCGGGAAGGGCTGGGCACGCCTGGCAGGGCAGGGGTCACTGATGTGTCCTTGCTGGCCCTGAAGGTCCTCAGTGAACACCAAGCCCCACACTGTGCCACCCTGGGCTCCAGAACCTTTGAGGACAACATGGACTGGTCTATCGATTGTTTCCCTCTCTCCAAGGCTGGACTTGGGACAGACACCCAGGAACAGCAGCGCCGGCCTTTACCTATGTGCAAGGGCAGAGTGCAGGAGTCCAAGGCTGGACGCCGGAAGCCGGGGTGGGTATGAGTCCCTCAGTCTGGTCCTCGCCAGCAAAACTTGTCTTCCACGCCCTCCCCAGGAGCACCTCGGCTCCCTAGGCCTGGCCACGGCTAGAAACACTGCTCTAAACTTGCTCTGAACTCTCGCGCACCCTGCCGGTCCCATCCCTTTCCCAGGTTGACCAAGATGCCCGGTTCCACCAGGACTTGGGGCATTTTGCCACGGCTAAGCACTCGCAAGCCTTGTCACCCAGGAAAGGGTCCGGCACAGCGGGAGGGCACCAAGACTGAGGTACAGCAGCTTCCGCCCACCGTCCCTGGTGAGCATGGGGTGCAGAGCGAGGGTGGCCTGACCCCCTCTGCCATAGGGACCCTGGCTGGCCAGCCTGACCCCACTCCGTCCTGTCCTACACAGAGGCCGGGCTGCCCCTCGAGAAGTGTCTGAGTAGGAGGGAGGACAAGTTCCAGGTAAGTACTCCGGCCCACCCAGCGCCTTCCCGGTCTGCCTGGCCGGCCTGGGTGGCCCTCAGGCCCAGCTGCTTCTCGGGGCTGGCGCTCATGCTCAGCTTGTTCCGCAGGTATGCCGGAAAAGTGTAGACCGGAGCTGCCCCATGGTGGCTTTGTCTGTGCAGAGCACAGCTGAGAGCAAATACGGGTTCCGCTTTCTCAGCTGCCCACCCATCACCACTGACGTGTGCTGGAGGATGTAGCTGAGGATGTGTGCTGGAGGGTGGAGGGGGTCTGGCCAGGCAGGCAGTACCAGCTGCATAATTTATTGAACCAACTTTGCCTACAAAGTAAACAGCATTTCTGAACACCTGAGAGTCGAAAGTGATTTGACTGTTACAAGAGGACAGAACCATTTCCCGAGTGCTAGGTGTGCCCTTGGAGGTCTAGGGTGAGCATCTTGGACCGTGGGCAACAAAGAAGGTCCCACAGAGCCTGGGGGACCTGCAGAGTCCAGCTGCTGCAGCCCGTCCACTCCTCACTGGCAAGGCCTGCCCCTCTGCCCCAGGCCCCTGGGAGGGCGAGTGGGCTAGGAGGGGTGGGGAGCTGGGCCTCCCCTCAAACCTAACCTGGGGTCTGAACTCGGATGCCCTGGCTGTCCCAAGTCCTGGACGTCACTCCGCCAAGAGGGGCCTCTCCAGCACCAGGCTCACCTCCCATCCCCACGTCCACTAGATGCTGAGGCCAGAATCCTGGTGGTGGTCTCAAGATCTTCTGGGCACCTCTCAGCTCCTACTGAGGCAAGCCCATCAGTGGGGCAGGGTGGGGGGGACTAAGGGTGGGAATGGGCTGGAGGGATAGGATTTAGATGAGGTAGACAGCAGAGACCTGGTGGCCTGGCTGCTGGATCTGTTATTGGGTTTGTGTCTGGACACCCCTGGATTCGAGGGCCGGGGCCTGAGGACACCTCCAGGGCTCTCAGGGCAGTGGCTGTAGCCAGCCTTTCACCCAGGCCAGGCCTCTCAACGGGGGTGGGGCCCATACTGCCCAGGGCTCGGAGCCTGCGCCCCCTGAAGGGCAGGTCTGATGCCCCGGGGGAGCTGTGGTCTGAATTAGGTGGCATTGGGTACTTGGGAGGAGAAGGGATCAGGTGACAGCACAAGGTCCTGGAAAGCCCTAGAAAGCAAGGGAAGAGCAGGTCAGAGAAGCCCTTCAGACAAAGGTTTCGCCAGGTGGGAGGTTCCTACACGCCCTGTCCTGCAGCCTGGACACGGTGGCAGGCTGGGGGAGGGGCACCACGGGCAAAGAGGCCTCCTGTGGTCATCACGGCTGCACAGGTTGTACACTCCTCCCCGGACAGACCTCTCTGTCCCATTTCCTCTCTTCCAGCCCCATGACTAGACTCCGGTGACTCCGTGGGACTCCAGTCCCATGACTTCTACTACTTGGACTGGCTAGCTCTTGGGCAGCAAAGAGCACACAAAGTCTGGGCTCTGGCTTTGTGGGCCTGGCCACAGGACAGTTTGAGGCCAGTAGCCAGGGTCGCCCGCTGGTCACCTGGGCCTGGTAACTGGAGTGGAAGGCGCAGGTACCCTTGCCATCTCTCCTGCTCGCCCTCACATTTGGCCAGCTGTTCACGTCTGACTGTCTCAGGGCCATTTCCCACCTATCTGCCCAGACACTAGCCAGCCGATAGAAGGGCGAAGGTTTGGTTGCTTTGTCCTCTGTCCATCCTTCAGAGGATTTCTTTGCCAACCCTTAAGCCCGTGCTCCTGTTACTCATACCTGCAGCATTCATTCCTCTCTAGGTCTGCCCACTACTGCAGGTGAGGGTTTTTCCTGAAGCCAGTGGCCTTGGAGAGAGCCCCTCCCTCCAGTTCCCATTCCAGCTCCCTAGTTCTGCACCCCTGAGTCTAGCACAGGCCCTGCGGGGTGACGTGGCCCTGCCTTGGTCTTCCAACAGACTTCAGGTTCACCCCCTAGCCTCCCGCCTGCACCCCTGAGGTCAGAGCCTGCCCTGGCCACTTGGCACCCCACTAGGTGGCTCTTTTTTGATCTTGCCCTCTCTGCGCTCAGCCCATATCCTCTAGTGGAATACCTGTCCCTCCTGCATCTAGCCCAGGTGGCTCCAGGTCCCCTGGTGTACATGTATGAGGAATTGGTTGGAATTGGCTCCCCTCCCCCAAGACAGGACTGTCCTTTACAGCCCCTCCCCAGCCCGGCTGAGGAGGAGCTGAGCAGGCATGTGCTCATCCAAGGCTAGGGGGAGTACCTGAGGTCAGGCTTGGAGGGCTGGGGGAGGTCTGGGGCTCAAACAGGTCCTCTTGTTCTCCAGGGGCCTTCAGGGGGTCCTTCGGAGCTTCAGCCCCTTTCTTCTGTGACACCTTCCTATGGGGGAGGGTACTGAAATGGGGAGGAGGGGCTGTAGGCATGTCTGCCTTGGACCAGTTCCAAACGTGTGAGAGGCAGGGGCTCCACTGGCCTCCGCACCCCATGTCAGCTACGTTGGATATACGGAGGTCCAGGAGCTACCCAGGCAAACTAACCCCCACCCCTGCACCCCCACACCAGACAGGTCACCATGGTGGCGTTCACAGAGGAGGGGCACCAGTCACTCTTGGCCCAAAGCTACATCCAGATCACAACTGCCTGCAGGGTCAGGTCCTGGGATGGAGGCTGGTGGTCAAATCTAGCTGTGGCAGCTGCTTCAGGGTAACCATGCCCAGGGAGAAAATGGACTGGCTCGGGGACCTGGCCCTGGAAGGGGTGCAGGGCAGAGCCCTGGATGCTGGCCCACTGTGGAGGTTGGGGCCCTGAGTGATGGTCCATTCCAGGGGTCCACTGTGCTGGGGTGGGGAAGGGCTGTGGGGGAAGGGGGAGGGGCCCCGTCGGGGAGGCGCTGTGGGAGGGCTGGCGTCCCGGCTCACCTGGGGGTGTGGGGAGGATGTACCTGGCACTGGTGTCTACGTTCTCGCAGGCCTTTGGTGGGGTTCCCACAGAGGACTTGCCAGGCACCTGAAGAAGAGGCTGTGTCTGTGCCTGGTTTGGAGCGGAGGTGCAGTAGGGTTAGCTCTGGGCTGGGGAAGATCAGTTACCATGGGTGAGGTTGCTGGCATGGTCTCCTGGGGCTGGGTCCTCAGGAAGCAGGTCTTCAGGCAGGGGTCCCCCCGGGACCAGCAGAGACAGGGACCAGGGCGGGGTCTCTGCCAGGGGCAGCACTGGGTCAAGTTTCCGCAGGGTGGCTCCGGGGGAGTGATCTGTCCAGAACAGAACTAGAGGTCTCTGGCCTGCTTCAGTCTCGAGGCCCTGTTTTGAGGTTTGCCTCTCAGGTCCCCATCTTTCCAGACAGGCCTTCCGCTGCGGACTTCCCCCTCTCTGCAAATGCAGGCCCTGCGGGCACCCCCGTGGGGACAGTCCTGAACTGGGGTTCATGTGCACTGTTCTGGGAACGGGTCATGCTGGGAGGTCTGATGTGCAGCGATGCATCTCTGAGAGGTTTCGGGTTGATGGAGCCTGTCTTGCCGACTGATGGAGGCCTATCCTCTTGGGTGCTGGTAGAGGTCTGTCAGTAGCCTCAGTGGCTACTGGAAGCCTCTTCTGGGCCAGGGGCTACAGTAAACTTATGCCCTACCTAGCCGGGGCAGGAGACTGTCCAGCAGGCTGCTCTCTTTGATGGCTTCCTTCACCATGAACCAGTCCTGGTTCAGCTTCTGGGTGTCTGGCAGGTTGGTGTGTGTGACAGGTATCTCGTCAAGGGTATGCAGCTGGGGGATGAGCTTCCTCACCTCTGCCCTGTAGTTGTAGCCTTGGAATGCCTGCAGGGAGGAGGGAGAGGGACAGCAGATTTGGGTCCAGTGGGCTTTTTTTTTTTGGGTCCGGTCATGGGGCCTGAACTCTGGGCCTGGGCGCTGTCCCTCATCTCTTCAGCTCAAGGCTAGCACTCTACCACTTGAGCCACAGCGCCACTTCCAGCTTTTTTTTCTTTTTGCGTATGTGGTGCTGAGGAATCGAATGCAGGGCCTCATGCATGCAAGGCAAGCGCTCTACCACTGAGCCACCTTCCCAGCCCTCCAGTGGACTCTTGAGGCCAGCACCCCCCCACCCCCGTCCCCTACACCACCACGGATCAGGACCGAGGGGCCAGGGCCTTGATATGCGGCCCCACCTACTGACATCGGGGATGGGTGTTCGCCCACTGAGGATGTGCCCTTGGTCCTGTGCTGTCCTTCAGCCTGGGTCCTGCCCTGAACTTGGCTGTTGCTCACTTGAGCGGCCACTGTGCCCTGGGTGGTTGTGGGGCCCAGCAGGTCCCCCGATTCAACCCCTCCCCCGCCAAGCAGCAGCTACTGAGGTGCACCATGGGGGGAGGTGTGTGGGGCTTGTGGGGCCTGTTTGTGTGTGTGTGCGGTGGCTCCAGGCAGAGCATGCTGCCAGGCCTTCAAGCTCAGCGAGGACGAGCCACAGGGCAACGTGGACAGAGGTCCCTGGCCATAGGCCCCTCCCGCGCACACTGGCTGGGCGTCCAGCACCCACACCTTGTTGGAAGGGCCGGGGGCTGGCCTCAGGCACACCAGATTGCCCTCCAGCGTGAGCGTGGCCAGGCGCGGGCACAGCTGCAGGTATCGCACCTGCCCCAGGTCATCCACGCTGTTGCCCTCCAGGTCCAGCACCTCCAGCTGCTCCAGCATGCACAGTGGGCTCAGCTCCGAGATGTTGTTGTAGGAGACGTAGAGTTCCTGGGGGCCACATAGGGGGCTTAGCCAGGGCTAGATCCTGTCACCCACTCCTCCCCCAGGGGCCACACGCCCACCTTCAGCGCCGGGAGGGAGCCAATGCCGTCTAGGTCAGTCAGACCGCAGCGGGCCAACCACAGCACCTGCAGGCAGCCCAGAGAGGTGCCTAGGTCTCTGTGGAAAAAAGTCGGTTGGGCGGGGCAGTCCTTAGATGGAGAGCCCTGTCTAGCCAGAGGTGACTTGGTGGCAAGCCATCATCCATGCTGGCTGTCTTCAGGTGCCAGCGGTAGTGATAGCTGCCTTCTGGCCACCTCAGCTGAGGAAGTCTCCAGACCTTCTCCCCTTGCTGTGATCTCCTGTTCTCAGATGGTTAAAACACACTTTTGTGTGTTTTTTGTCCTTGGAAGTTCTGGGTCTGGCCCTGGGGAATGGCTTAGCCCGGCCCTACCCTACCTGCTGCCCAGTGCATCCTCTCCCATCAGTCCCTGCTACAACCAGAATCGCCAGCATCCACACCTGGGACCACAGAGTGTCCTGTTCCCTGTAGGATGCTCTTCACGCAGGTACCGCGGTGCTGGCTACTCACTCCCTCCTTGGGCAAATGCTCCCTCACCACAGGCTTTGTGAATAACCACCATTGCTGGGCACTTTCTTCAGCTCTACTCCAGCTCAGGAGTCCCCCTGGTTACATTCATCTACCATGCGTCTGGTAGGTGTTTTTTTTGTTTTGTTTTGTTTTTTTGTCAGTCTTGGGACTTGAGCTCAGGGTCTGGGCACTGTCCCTGAGCTGCTTTTTTGCTCAAGGCTAGAGCTCTATCACTTGAGCCACAGCACCAGGGCTTCATGCGTGCCAGGCAAGTACTCTACCACTAAGCCATGTTCCCAGACCAAGGATTTTAAATTTTCTACTGTTGTCTGCATCTGTGTTTACTTAGTATTTGTTCTTTAGCTACAAAGGGTCAGCATTTATTTCATTTATTGGTTTAAATGGCTTTTCTAATCACCTTCCTAGGCTGGAGTTTGTGTCCATTGACTCTAGAGTGCTCACAGATGCCTCTCATGGATGTTTGCTGCATCTGCTTGTTTGTTGTTTGACTGGGTGTGAGGTCTTGGGTTGTGTTGCCTTACCATCAAGTATGTGTAGATACTTCTGGCTTTTGAATGTTTCAGTGGAGAAATTTGAGGAAAGACTTGCCTTTTTGCTCTTAAAAAACACTGTGAAGCCGGGCATCGGTGGCTCACACTTGTAATCCTAGCTACTCAGGAGGCTGAGATCTGAGGATCGTGGTTCAAAGCCAGATTGGGCAGGAAAGTCCACGAGACACTTATCTCTAACCAATTACAACAAAGGAATCTGCTTAAGTGGAGGACACCCCGAAGCTGGCGTGGCACACTGAGTAAAGTCTAAAATGTACCCAGAATATACAAAAATGCCTAGAAAGAAACCGGAAAACATCTACCTGGAAAACTCGTTCACTGTGCCCAGAGCAAGGCCTGATATCCCCAGCAAGGACAACAGTGCAGGACATCGAATACATGAGGCCGGACTGCTTATGCTGCTGCCGTTCTTTCGGGGTGCTGGGGTTTAAATGTGGGGCCTTGCCCGTGTCAGCAGATGAGCCCTACTCCTGATTCTGCTCTGGGGGCTGCTGCCAGGGAAACACCTTCCACTTCCAGACCTGCTATGTTTGATTGAACTCTCTTTGATGTAAGTAAGGAAATTCAAGAAAATGTTTAACATGAAGTTGCTTAATTACCTAGAAATAAATAGATATAGTACATGGAGCCCAACTCAGATAGCTGGAGAACTTTCTAGAATTTTGACGGGGATTACTTTGCCATATGCTTCCAGACTCTTGCTACATAAAGCCAAAGATGTTTTTCACAAGACTCCCTTTGCTCAAATCACTCAGGTAGTCTGTTACTCTCTTGTCTTGATTCTTTCCAGTCCAATGAGAGCTAATTATTAAAAAAAGATTTGGTTCTGGGTGCTGGTGGTTCACACCCATAATCCTGGTTACTCAGGAGGCTGAGATGTGAGGATCACAGTTCAAAATCAGCCCAGGCAGAAAAGTACATGAGACTATCTCCAACTAACAAGCAGAAAGCTGGAAGTGGAGTTACAGCTTAGGTGATAAGAGTGCCAATCTTGTGTGAAAAAAATCTTAGGGACAGTCCCCAAATCCTAAACTCAAGCCTGACATGGTACGCTCACTCCCTCTCTCTCACACACACACATAGCTTTGCTGTGAAAGCGCTGAGCCTCCTCAACAGTTGCGTCTGCGTTTAGGAAGGTGCATTTTTTGCTCTGGCCTGAGGTCAGGCCTCCAGGAGGGTCAGGCCCTTCTCTCCAGGTCAGCAGCCCCCTCTCTTCCCCTCCCATAGCTCCTGGCCTCATGGTGTGGCTGATGCCCTGGATTGTAATGTGAGATACTGTCTTGGTTGGTTTAGCATGTCCTCCAGAAACCCCTTTTCTGGAGTTCAGTGAGAATTTTTTGGCTTGCCAGACACAGGACCTGGCATGACTGCCTTGGGTACGTGCATCAGCCATGTGCAGCAAGTGTCCCCCCTGTGGAGGTGAGTAAAGCTCAGGGGAAGGAATCAGAGCGGGAAGCCAGAGCCCACAGGACGGCTAGAGGTCAGGATGCCCTGGGAGCCAGGGACCCAGGACCTGGCCTCATTCTCTTGCAGGGACCAGCAGGAGAGGCCTCAACCCAGGGGAGACCCTGCTGCCTGCAAGAGAATGTCTGCAGGCGTCAGCAGGGTGGAGCGGCACTGGGCTTCCCAGGACAGCGGTAGCCAGCCAAGGGCCAGGCCCTCTGGCCTCAGTTCACTACCATCCCCACTGTCCTCCAGCCCTGCCCTCCCAGGGGGGGGCGGCACTTGCCTGAGGGAGGCGAGGCGGCTGCCACTCAGCTTCAGCTGGCTCAGGTTGGGGAGGTGCACTCCTGTGGGCCACAGGAGGAAGCGGGTTTGGCTCACCCCTGCCCACTTACCTGTTCAGTCGCCTCCTCTCCCATGGTTACCCCCCCCCCCCATTCCAAAAGGAATGTGTCCATGCCAAGGGGATGTGTGCCCACCAGCCACTTACCTACGCCACAGAGGGACAGGCAGACTCAGCGGGGTTGCCCGCAGCCCTCTGCCCCCTGTCTTCTGTGGGGGCTGCTGCACATATAGGACTATACAGGCTGTCTCTGGAAGGCCACAGGCCCATGAGTTGCAGGACTAAGTTTGGGAAAGGGAGCCAGGGCCCTCCCTTGTCTGCCCCTGGGCACCTGGGTCCCGGTGGCAGTCTGTGTCAGCACACAGTACCAACACCTATTCTCAGCAATGTCACCATCCAGCGTGGCCCAGTCCCAGGGGAAGCCCGTGTTCTCAGTGATGTTTTGGGTGGGGTACTGTTCCTGGAAGACAGTCTCTGAACCAGAGGACAAGTGCAGCATAGAACTGCAAGCTGGGCCTGGTAGCAGGGCTGGAGGGGGAGAAGATGTCCCTGACCTTGTGTGCACACAGGCTCGTTACACTGGCCTGTTAAGGATTTAACAGAAAAAAAAAAAAAAAGCAAGACAAACCAAGGTGGGGCAGATTTAGTTTCACTGTAACCAGAGAAATGAAAACAAAACCCACAAGGATCCTGGACAGCAAGAATCTTTCCTGTTGTTTGGTGAAATCTGAACCGGTCTGTGGCACAGATAAGAGTCCCATATCTGTGTAATTTCCTGATTTTGATCATGGCACTGCATTTCAGAGACATTCCTCTCAACTAGGAAATACATACTGAAGAATTAATTGACATGGGACATCATATCCATGACTCTCAACAGATCAGAAAAGCAAGTTTCCCTGTTGTGTGTGCGTGCACGTGTGCATGCGTGTAAGGGAAAGAACGGGGCCTCAGGCCCACCACCATGGAGGATCTGGGGAAGGGCACATGGAGATCTTTGCGCCATTCCTGTAAGTGCTTACATTTCAAGTTATTTCAAAATAAGCTTTGGGAGCCCCTACCACCGGGCTGTGTTGTTTCGAGGGGCACTGTTATAGCAGTGGCTGCTTTGTGCTGGGTGCCAGTGTTTGGGTGAGGCTGTCCTGGAGGGCAGTTTGAAGTATGGATAACAGGCTAACACCCCCACCTCTGCCCAGTGCTTGCTCAGTGCCAGGGGGCAATCGTAAGGAAAGAGACGTGCTGTCCAGGGTGCCTGCTGGCTTGGTTTCTACAACCAAAACAGAGAGGTGAGGGCTGTGATGGTGGCCTGAGATGGCTGTGACTCAGAAGCTCTCACCAAAGTTCCCCAGGCTGTTTTCACGGGTGTCCACACACATCTCCAGCACCCGCACCATTTGGAGGTCATCCACCTGGGCCAGGGCCTGCTGCAGAGAGAAGACGGAGTCACTCCCTAACAGCTTCCTCCATGCTCCAAGCTGCAGGACTCTACCGGTGCCCCCCGCACCAGTAGTAAATGTCCCCTGCCTCACCTATGTTGGCCTTGGTCATGACAGCTTGGCTGGTGGAACCTGGGTGAACATGGTATCTGGAGGTTGTAACCAGCTGGGAGACAATAGAACCAAGCCTGCCCCTGGAGTGGCTGGTTTTTCAGATGGAACCTTTGGAGCAGACCCGACAATATAGCTAGAGTCCAGAACCCATCCTGCTGAGTACCACCTGGCCATTACCTACCTGAACCCATTGACAGCATGCCTACACATGCAGAGGTGGTGCTGACTACTCTACCTGAAGTCCTGGGTCTCTGGATGAGGCCTTTTTTTGCTTGTGTCAGATGAAAGCAAGGCCTTCCAGGACCCTGGCCCTACCTGTTGTGGGATTGGTGGGGACCTTGTAGAAGTCCTGAAGGTCCTGTACTGGCAGGTTGGATCTTACTCTGAGGGGTCCTGGGGGTACCAGCATTGGGCTTGGTCATCTCCCCGGGGTGGGTAGGAGGCAATTCCTGGGTACTAAATGCAAGGTTGTCTAGATAGGTTCTATGCAAACTTCTGAGGCTCAGGGCCGGGTCCAACAGTGAGTGAGATCCCACTCCATATTTTTGAAAAGCTTCCACTTGCAGTGAGCCTATGGACCCAGTCAGCTGAGCGTGGGAATAGGAACTGTGGCCCAGGGATGGGGGGGGGGGGCTTGGAGCACCCTTATTCTGGGGGAGACACTCCCACAAGGAACTCACACACAGATCTCCTATTTCCCAACACTTTGGGCCTCTGTGTGTGTGTGTGTGTGTGTGTGTGTGTGTGTGTGTGTGTGTGTGCTGTGAAGTTCACACGGAAGGGGGGAGGGTCTTCTGTTTGAGGACAGTGGCTTAGCAAGTACATGCGGAATCCCTGCCTCCTTCAGGCCTTGAGACCCTAGGACTGCTGATACTTTGGGTTATATAGGGTCCCAAAGGTGGAAAGATGGAGGGCACCTCGCTGCAGGGGCTGGGATGAGGGTGGGCTGGACATCATCAGCACTCAGGATGCAGACCCCCGTTGTTGAGCCCTGGCCCCTGACACTTACCAGTCGGGCAGGAGACAGGTGCTCCTTCATTAGCTGCTCCCTGTGGATGCTCCCATGGCTGCCGAAGCCCTTGCTGTGTGGGGAGGGGTTGTGCTGGCCCTGCCAGCTCAGCTCCCGTACCCGGACATTGACTGTGCCAGGCAGAGGCCCCGGGGATCCATCCCAGGCTGGGTCCATCCACATCCAACCTGCCAGGAGAGGAAGCAGGCAGGGCCTTCTACCTTCTACTCCAGCTTCCATTCTGTGGCCAGTAAAGACCCCAATACAACCCTGATAGGGCCTGGCACACAGAAGATCTCCCGTCCTGGATTCCTAGAGCCCCCTGCCTGCATTCCCATCCTCCTTTTGTGTCTGTCTTTGTTTACTTTGGTGTCCACAGTGAGTGCTGGCTCCAGGGCTGGCCATCTGGGGCCCCAGTGAGGCTAGGGTACTGAATGAGTTGCCTACTGTGATCAGCAATATGCTTTTGCTGACAGGCTCCTGGCATGCCCCAAGCCCTGGGTTGTGGGTTCTTCTCCTCCTGATGTCTGAGTCTGGGCCCAGGATCAGGGTCTCAGGCATTTCATTTACCTCCTTCTGCACTGGCGGACCCCACACCTGAAGGTAGCTGCTTTGTGCTGTGGGTCAAACATCCGGGCAAGGAGGCAGCATGAGTCCACGGGTGACACCTGTGAGAGAGGATGGTGACAGTCATAGTCAGGTCACTGGGCCCAGTGGCACCTAGGCTGGGCTGCTGGCTTGGAGCTTGGTCTTGAGTACACTTGTGACCATCCTGACAGGGGACCTGGCCCAGCAGATTTGGAGGAACATGGAGCCCTGTGCAAAGGAGGACCAAGTCCTCATCTGAATCCTACTTCTTCCATCCCAGAAGGATGTCTTGTGTCTGCTGCTCTGAACCATCTCCTGTACATCGGCCTCTTCTGCACCCTGTCCCTCAGAGCCCTTCTGCAGATCTCTGGAAAAGCTTACCTGGGGTGACACTGCTCACCTGCACTAGGCTCCCTGGCTGTTGCTCCTGAAAAACACAGAAACCTGTGCTGTGCCCTAGACCCTAGACTCAGGAGCTCTGGGCTGTAGCTAGAATTTTTTTCTTTTCTTTTCTGCCAGTCCTGGGGCTTGAACTCAGGGCTTGGGCACTGTCACTGGGCTTCTTTTGCTCAAGGCTAGCACTCTACACTTGAGCCATAGTGCCACTTCTGGCTTTTTCTGCTTATGTAGTGC
This sequence comes from Dipodomys spectabilis, assembly GCF_019054845.1. Taxonomy (NCBI): domain Eukaryota; kingdom Metazoa; phylum Chordata; class Mammalia; order Rodentia; family Heteromyidae; genus Dipodomys; species Dipodomys spectabilis. The sequence goes on along the minus strand of NW_024871008.1, from coordinate 482,785 downwards.
TGAGGAATTGAACCCAGGGCTTCATGCATGCTAGGCAAGCGCTCTACCACTGAGCCACATTCTCAGCCTGTAGCTAGAATTTTTTTTATTTTTATTTCTTTATTGTGAAAATACTGTACAGAGGGGTTACAATTACATGGGCAAGATAATGAGTACATTTCTTATCAAGCATTGTAGCCTCCTCCTTTGTTTCCCCTTCCCATCCCATCCCACCCCCCACGCCGCCCCCTCTGTAGCTAAAATTCTGACCAGAACATTCAACACCACCATCCTTTGACCTTGGCCACCTTGTCACCTCCATCCAATTTTTTTGTTTGGTCAGTTGTGGGCTTTTTGAACTCAGGACCTGGACACTGTCTCTGAGCTTTTTTTTTTCTTTCTCAAGGCTAGCACTCTACCACTTTGAGCCACAGTGCCACTTCTAGTTTTTAGGTGGTTAACTGAAGATAAGAGTCTCACAGACTTTCCTGCCCAGGCTGGCTTTCAACCATGATCCTCAGATCTGGGCCTCCTGAGTAGTTAGGATTACAGGTGTGAGCCAACAGCACCCAGCTTCCATCTAGTTTTTGACTCCTTATTCTGGTCCTTCCTATTCAGTTGCATATTGCTCCAAGATCCGTTCTTCCCTGCCACCTGCCAACGCCTCAGGCTCCCGGGAGGATCCGTGTGCCCCTGGGAAGATGTCACCTCCACCCAGCCTGCCAGCCCCAGGCCTCGGAGACTGTGAGCTGGCCAGGGTCAGGGCCTGCCCACAGCTAGGCCCCAATGCTTGAGCCCAAAGGCTTTGGGATTTTAGGACAGAGATTAGAGATCTCACCACACACACACGGACAGAGATTAGAGATCTCAGACACACACACACAGACAGAGATTAGAGATCTCACCACACACACAGACAGAGATTAGAGATCTCTCGAGACACACACACACACACACACACACACACACACACACAGACACACGGACAGAGATTAGAGATCTCACCCCCCCCCACACACACACATGGACAGAGATTAGAGATCTCACCCCCCCCCCCCCCCCCCACACACACACACGGACAGAGATTAGAGATCTCACCCCCCCCCCCCCACACACACACACGGACAGAGATTAGAGATCTCACCCCCCCCACACACACGGACAGAGATTAGAGATCTCACCCCCCCCACACACACACACGGACAGAGATTAGAGATCTCACCCCCCCCCACACACACACGGACAGAGATTAGAGATCTCACCCCCACACACACACACACGGACAGAGATTAGAGATCTCACCCCCCCCACACACACACACACACGGACAGAGATTAGAGATCTCACGACACACGCACACACACACAGACACACGGACAGAGATTAGAGATCTCACCCCCCCCCCACACACACGGACAGAGATTAGAGATCTCACCCCCCCCCCACACACACACACACGGACAGAGATTAGAGATCTCACCCCCCCCACACACACGGACAGAGATTAGAGATCTCACCCCCCCCACACACACACGGACAGAGATTAGAGATCTCACCCCCCCACACACACACACGGACAGAGATTAGAGATCTCACCCCCACACACACACACACACGGACAGAGATTAGAGATCTCACCCCCCCCCCACACACACACACGGACAGAGATTAGAGATCTCACGACACACGCACACACACACAGACACACGGACAGAGATTAGAGATCTCACCCCCCCCCACACACACACGGACAGAGATTAGAGATCTCACCCCCCCCCCCCCCACACACACACACGGACAGAGATTAGAGATCTCACCCCCCCCCCCCCCCAGCTCCCGAAAGCCATGCACTGCCACCGCGTCAGGCCCCAAGGGCCCCAAGCGGGAAGGCGAGAGCCGGGCCTACAGTCCGGGCGCAGGGGCGGCCTCGGGCTCCTTAGCTCTCCGGACCGTGGCCGCGGCCCGAGCCCCCGGGACGGCCAGGCCGCCCTCCCGCCCGGAGGCGGCCCCGGCCCGCGGGAGGCCGCTCCGGATGGCGCCCTGGGAGCCCTGGCGGGGCCCGCGGCGGCCGGGCCCTCGCCCGGCCCTCAGCCCGGGCGCCCTCGGGCGCCGGGGGCGCGGGGAGGGGCTGCCCGGCTCTCACCTGACGAGCGGGCCGCGGTGCCCTGACCCTGGGTCGCGGCCCCGGCCCCCTCCACAGCTGCGGTGCTTTCTCCACTCCGGGCTCTTTCCGGCCGCGGACCCGGGCGTCCTGGCAACGGGGGCGGGGCCTCATTTGAATAACCCGAATATTCATGAGCCCGGGCGCCGGGCCCCGCCCCCTGGCAACGGTTGCCGGGCACGCGGTGGGGGCCGCGGGTCCTCGCAGACCCGCCGGGACGGAGCCGCGCCCAGCAGGGGGACGCACGCAGGCTCCCGGTACAACTACTTAAAAACGCTCGCTCCGGGCTCCGGGGTGGAGCGCCGGCCTCGCGTGCAGGAGGCCCTGGGTTCGATTCCTCAGCCCCCGTAACGGGAAAGCCGGAAGTGGCGCTGTGGCTCAGCTGAGCGCGGGCCTCGAGCGAGAGCAGCCCCGCCGCGGGAGACCGGAGGGTGTGCTGAGCGTGCTGACAGGGGCGCCGTGCGCGCGTGCGTGGGGCGGGCGGGAGCGTCCCCGGCCGCGGTGACCCGGCGGCTGCCCAGGGGACGCCTGGCAGGCCCGGCCTCAAGCCCGGGAGCTTCCCCGAGGCTCGGCGCCGGACTGCCCTTCAGCCGCCTGGACCTCCGAGGCGCGGGGGCTTCGCTCCCGGAGCGGCCAGCTTCCCCACGCTCCTCGGCCCTGGAGCCGCCCCCGGAAGTCCCGCCTGGCTGCGGCTCCTGACGGACGGGTAGCTCAGCTAATCGAAGCGAGGTGGGGCGGGGCCACCCCGGGGCCAATGGCCGGTCGCGCTGAGCTGACAGACGGGCGCAGGGCGGGGCGAGCGCGGGCCCGGCTGAGTGCCCGTGGCCCGCGCCTGGCGCCCGCAGCCCTAGCCGCACCCGCCGCGGACGGAGCCCATGCGCGGGCCCAGTCGGTGCCCGCCCGCGCCCCCGCCCCGCCCCGGCCCCGGCCCCCGGGGCAGTCGCACCAGTGAACGGTGAGTGCGGGCGTGTGCGGGGCGCGGGCGAGCGCGGCGCGCGGGGCCGCTCCGGCCGGGCGTCCGGAGGCCCTCGGCGGCCAGGTCCGCCCCGCCGGCGGCCGCGCGCCGGGCGAGGCGCCGCCCGGGCCTCTGGGGACGCCGAGCCCGGGCCTGGCGCGGGGCCTCGGCCGGGCCTTCCGCCGCCGGCGCGCGGACCCGGGCCCTGGCCCCTCGTCGTCGGGCCGCCCCTTCCCGCCGGGCGGCCGCGCGGCAGCTCCGGGCCGGGCGCGCGCGGGCGGGCGGGCGGGCGAGGCCGGTGCGGCGCCTGGCAGCGGCCTGCCCGGGCACGCCGGGGCCGCCGTGGTCGGACCTGTTCTGGGGGCGGCCTCGCCCGCGGGCGTTCCGCCTACCGGCGCCTTCTCATTCGGTGCGTGGTTGTGAGCGCTCCCGCCGGCCGGGCAGGGCCGCCGCCGGCCCTGGGGACGGCCGCAGGTGAGCTGGCCGGACGCCGGGGCCGCCCCGGGTGTCCAGGCCCGGCTGAAGGTGGGCCTCCCCGGCAGGTGGGGCAGGAGCCCCCGACGAGCCGGGAGTGGCAGCCCCTTGGAGAGCGATGACGGAGTATAAGCTTGTGGTCGTGGGTGCCGGAGGCGTGGGGAAGAGCGCCCTGACCATCCAGCTGATCCAGAACCACTTTGTGGACGAGTATGACCCCACCATAGAGGTGAGCCCGGACCGCTTGACTTGGGCCCCCCGCAGTGGCCCGAACGGGCCCTGGGCCCCTTGAGCCAAGATGGGGCTGGCTCTGGTCCCGCACCCTGCAGGTGGCACAGCCCTGCTCCTCCTTGGCCAGTGGTTTGAGAGGCCCCAGGGTGGGGCTGTCCGGCAAACCCTCCGTTTGAGTGGCCACATCCTCCTGCAGGACTCCTACCGGAAGCAGGTGGTCATTGACGGGGAGACGTGCCTGCTGGACATCCTGGACACAGCGGGTCAGGAGGAGTACAGCGCCATGCGGGACCAGTACATGCGCACGGGGGAGGGCTTCCTCTGCGTGTTTGCCATCAACAACACCAAGTCCTTCGAAGACATCCATCAGTATAGGTGAGCCCAGGAACCCGTGGCCCAGTGGAGCTGGGCGGCTCTCTGCATCCGAAGGCCTCCTGGCCTCTGGCCTCCGTGCACCTCCTGGCTCCCGCCGTGCCTTCGGCCCAGCAGACTGACACCTTCTTCCGTCTCAGGGAGCAGATCAAGCGGGTGAAAGATTCAGACGATGTGCCAATGGTGCTGGTGGGGAACAAGTGTGACCTGGCCGCACGCACTGTTGAGTCTCGGCAGGCCCAGGACCTTGCCAGGAGCTACGGCATCCCCTACATTGAGACATCCGCCAAGACCCGGCAGGTGAGAGGCCCCAGCCCCACAGCCAGCCAGGGACTCACCCGCCCCACCCTAGTCAGGCAGCTGTGCTCATTGCCCCTCTCCCTCAACACAGGGCAGCCGCTCTGGCTCTGGCTCTGGCTCCAGCTCCGGGACCCTCTGGGACCCCCCACTGGGACCCATGTGACCCAGCAGCCCCCATGTTGTAAGTCTCCCTGGGCATCAGGGCAGTGAGGGAGGTGAGGGTCTGGGTCTGGGCTCATGCCCTCCAGTCCTGGGCTGCCACAGCTCCAGGGAAGTGGGGGTCCGTGGAGAGGGCTTCCCTGAGCCAGGCCGGAGCGGTAACCCTGAGGCCCAGTCCCTCTTGTCCCCAGTGTCCTGTGGGCACCTATTGGTCCCTAGCCCTTAACAGTTTGGTAGGGTATTTAAGCCTAACCCCAATCAAGGGTCCTGGAGGGTTCTGGGCTACTCTAAGCTTTAAGGGGCTGTTCAGTAGTGAGTTCCTCTAGGAAGGTGGCCCTTTGGCTTCCAGCTGCGCACAGCCCAACTCCCCAGTTGTGTGTGGGGGAAGTGGGGGCTAAGGAAGGAGCAGTCTGCTGTCTGGGCTCTTCTAGGATGTTGGCTAAGTTCAAGGCATATCTGTGTCCCACCCAGGGAGGGGTCCCCACGTCTTCTCCCCCAGTGAATTTGTCTCTTATCCAGTCCCTCTGTTCCTAGGGTGTGGAAGATGCCTTCTATACGCTTGTGCGAGAGATTCGGCAGCATAAGCTGAGGAAGCTAAACCCGCCTGATGAGAGCGGCCCCGGCTGCATGAGCTGCAAGTGTGTGCTCTCTTGACGCCAGGTGAGGCGGGGCCAGACAAGCGCCAGGACAGTGGCCCTGGTTGGCTAGACGAGCCTCCGTGTCTGCTCCGATGTCTCCCTGCCGATGATCAGTGGCATCCTTTGTGCCCACCCAGTCCCAGGCTTAGGACATGGAGGAGCCGGATGTGGGGAGGAGGTGCAGACGGAAGGAAGCAAGGAAGAAGGAGGGAAGGAAGGAAGGAAGCAAGTGCCACTGGAGCCCAGCCAGCCCAGGGACGGTGGACAGAGGTGACCAAGACCCTCGCATGGATGCTTTGCACAGACTGTCATGAACTGTTCCAAATGCCACAGGCACCCCGGTCCTTGACTCCCCTTCCAGCCCCCTTTGGGCCTCTATTGGGTGCAGGTTGAATCAGTAAATTATTTGACGGTCTTGACTGTGTCAGGCTGGGTAGAGTGTGTTGTCTGTGGTCCCAGGGGCTTGGCTTTGTCCAGCTGTTGGCCTTCCTGAAGGCAGGCTGGAGAGGCTGGCCAGGGCATGAGCCATACCACCCTCCTCAGCTCCACCACCAGCATCCCTTTCTCCCCTAGTTGTTTGCCAAGTGCCGATAGCTCTGGATGCTCCAAAAGCAGGCAGATTGTAATGAAAAACAGTTTTTTGTCCTTTAACTTGACCTAAGGGAGTTTCTTCTGTTCCAGGAAGGAGGCCTTCTTAGGGAATGCTGGGTACAGACTGGGGCTCTGTCCCCTGTCTTAGAGCTTCCTTGTCCCAAATGGTGTATATATTTCCTACATTTTGGGGGCCCTGAAATGCAGCCCCAAAGGTGGTAGAGCAAGGAAGCCAGTGGGCCCCGAATCTTTCAGTCCTGGGACTAGAGCTAGGATTGCTGGGCTCTGGGAATGTGGCCCTAATGGTCTCTGTGTGGTCTCAGACCTGTCCCCCATCCATGCACAGGTGGACAGGTTTTTGTTTTTGTTTTTTTTTGCCAGTCCTGGGGCTTGAACTAAGGGCCTGGTCACTGTCCCTAAGCTTCTTTTGCTCAAGGCTAGCACTCAACTACTTGAGCCACAGTGCCACTTTTTCCTTTTTCTTTGTATGTGGTACTGAGGAATCGAACGTAGGACTTCATGCAGTCTAGGCAAGCACTCCACCACTAAGCTACTTTCCAAGCCCAGTTATTTTTAAGATACATACATACATACATACATACATACATATATATATATATATATATATATATATATATATAATTGTATTGAGATTAAATGATTACATACATTTCACAGAATTGTAGGATAGTGATACTTAGTTAAAGTTACAAACATGTTTTAGCCATCACAAGGCAAATTGTCATGATCTTGGTCTATATAGCCCAGTTATTCTTTATTTGTTGTGTTGTGGGGCTTGAACTCTGGGCCTGGGTGCTGTCCCTCAGCTCTTCAGCTCAAGGCTAGTGCTCTACCACTTGAGCCATAATGCCACTTCCGGCTTTTTTTCTTTTTTGCTTATGTGGTGCTGAGGAATCGAACCCAGGGCCTCAGGCATGCAAGGCAAGTGCTCTACCACTGAGCCACCTTCCCAGCCCAGCCCAGTTATTCTTAAACCACTTAAAGTCACCAGTGTGGCCTGGAGGGCCATGCATAGGCCCAGGTAGCTGCATGGGACTCCAAGAGAGCTTAACCTACTTGGGCTATTCTAGGACTGGCAAGGCCACAGGGACATGCATGCTCTCGTCCACACCTTGACTGCTGGAGTCCCATAGTAACCGTGGTGCCTTCCTTCTTGGGTTGAAGTCTGGGACTTGTGTAGGGGGAGGGTGCTCAGTCCCATAGGCACCTGCTGCGTGCTTGGGCATGTGGACACCCCACTTAGCCTCCTCTGCACTAGCAAATGTCCAGCCTCCCTGTGCGCATGGGTATGGGGCTCCCGGGCACCGTCTGGAGCTGTGCACGCAGGTTTGGGGCTCCTGGGTGCTGTCCCCGGGTGCTGTCTGGGGCTGTGCACGCGGGTTTGGGGCTCTTGGGTGCTGTCCCCGGGTGCTGTCTGGGGCTGTGCGTGCGGGTTTGGGGCTCCCAGGCACCGTCTGGTGCTGTGCACGTGGGTTTGGGGCTCCTGGGTGCTGTCCCCAGGTGCTGTCTGGGGCTGTGGTCAGCAGGCACCGTCTGGGGCTATGCGTGTGGGCTTGGGGCTCCCGGGCACCGTCTGGGGCTGTGCACGCGGGTTTGGGACTCCTGGGTGCTGTCCCCAGGTACTGTCTGGGGCTGTGCTTCCCTGTGCCCAGGGATGGGGCTTCAGCTTGTGAGTGCTGCCCTGGCTTCCTGGGGCCATGTTGTCAGTGTGTGCCACATGGGTTAGACAGAAGGCTTGCCATGTGGAGCCGTCCATGGCTCCATCCCTGGGATGGAGTCTCCCTGGCAGGCCCTGTGCTGTAGTCCTGGGGTGGGCAGGCAGATGGAGGACCCAGTGCTGCTGGAAGTGGTAGTGTTGGAACCATGGACGTGGGGCTGGGCACACCCCTTTTGGAAGCTGACCTCTAGCTAGAGCTTACCCAGGGAGGCTAAAGGTACTCAACAGTGTGTGACCCTCCCAGTCCAGCCCCAGTTAGCGTTCTTTAGAGAATCCCACAAGCCACCCCGGAGCACCTTCAGGAGGCTCTCAGGGTACAGAGCTGGGTGTGGGTTGGTGTGCTGGGTCGCTCCAGCGCCCACGCCCTCCCTGCATTGCTGCCTGCCTTCTCCTGTGTCCACTCCAGGGGTCACTGCATAGGAGGCCATGGCCAGAGGTAGGCTCGGTCAAGGAAATGCCTTGACTCCTGCTTTTATCTGTTTGCAGTGGGTTCAGTGTCTAGCAATTGCCAGTCCCTTGCCCACCTCACCACACTGGCCGGGCCCCTCGGTGACCACCTCACGTGGGCATCCGGTGGAGCACCGCCTGGGCGTGGCCTGGTCTGCCCCGCAGGTTCCTGGGGTCCCCAGGCTGACTTCTCTGCACCCGAGTGTGCCGTGGCCATGTGCATACGCTCACGCTCCAGGACACGGCAGTCCCCGCGCTACAGGGCGGCCCGCAGGGGACCTGCAGGGGCAGCAGGCTGCGGGTCCTGCCCGTCCAGGCTGGGGCAGAGGCCTGGGTGGGACCCAGGGGCGGGGCTCCCAGAGGCTGTACCCAACAGGCTGAGGGGCTGCTCCTGGGGCCAGCTGATGGACACGGCTCCTGGAAGAAGGGGTCGCGGGGTGGACTTACTTGGTGGGGACAGGGTTCCTGGAGGAAGGGGTCACAGGTGAGCTGGATCCTTCTGGGGCTGGGCTCCCTGGCGTGGGGTCTTCCTGCCCATTCTTGCCCAGGTGCGGAAGCACAGAGGGCAGAGGCTCCTAGGGCTCCATGTGCTAGTCCAAGCCTTGCCTGTTCTAGAGCCTTCTGCAGCACGCAGGGCCCCAGGAAAGGCCTCAGCTTCTAACCGCCCTCAGGCCCAGGGCCGTGGAGGAGGTGAGAGGAGTCCCTTGGCTTCCGTGTTCAGATCTGGGGGGCTTTCCCTCAGCTTCTGCTCGGGATGGCCGTGGGGCTGCAGGACGGCTGGGCATGCCCTGTGGAGCTTCAGCAGACAGCCGGCTCCCAAAGATGGAGTGCAGTGCCTTGAGGACCGGCCGGAGTCCCAGGAGCCAGAAACCCCTCCTGCCAGAGGCCCACGGGGGGAGGGGGGAAGGGGTGCCCACAAGTTCCGGCTGGACTTGCTTCCAGCTGTGTAGGGTTCCGGAAGGGGAGGAGGAAGGGGAGGGGAGGGACCCTAGTGATAGGAGAGCGTGAAGAGCCACCGGGGGCGTGCAGTGGTGAGGGCACAAGGTGGAGCGTGTGGTTATCTCCTGGGCTCTGGGTCACTTGCAGGGACATGGGTGAGAAGCTGGCATCGGGGCACTGGCCATGGCTGGTTAGGAAGGCTCCGACTGTTCATGAGTCAGAAGGACCAACAGGAAGCCGAGCATCACCAGACAGCCCGCACAGAGGGCTCTGCTGGTGGGGGCATCAGATGTCCGACTCGGGGTGTGGGGTCCTCGGACAGTCCTAGGTCTGTGGGGCCCCAGAACAAGTTTGAGAGAGAAGGTGCTGTGGCTACGGTTCTGAGTGCACGGGTGGCAACCTGACTCAGCTGTGTGAGGCCCTGGGAAGCTGGGCGCTCACCATGCCAAGTGTGCCCCTCACAGCTCAGTAGCCGAGCCAGTGCCTAGAAGGTGTTTTCTTCATTGAGGACCATCACTGGAACAGGAGCAGCCTGACTCAGGCAGTGACCCCTGCCTGACCAGTCCAAATCCCCATAGGAGGAAATGGACCAGGAGGGTGGAGGTCCCTAGGGCTGCTAGAGGCCCCAGGGCCTCTGGAAGTGTGACCTCTGCACTCCATCCCTGACCCTGAGTATTGGGGCCTGGATGGCTGATGGTCTGCCTGAGTTAGACAGCTGGGCAGAAGCCCCACGGTGGGCGTCTCCTGGGAAGAGTGGTATCAAAAGTGGTACAAGTCCTCTGCTTTCCCAGGGGCAGGAGCCCAGTGGAGCTTCCCTCCTTATCTCCTGGGCAGCAGTGGGTACCTGCCACATCCACACCGATGGGCAACCCCGCCTGGTGCTTCACGGGCCAGCCACATCTTTCTGCTGAGTTGAGTGCCCTGAAGTGCTGCTGAGCTTGCTGGGTTCTGGGGTGGACCCAGGAGGGGGTCAGGTTCAGCTGGGCCCCTTCTGCCCTGTCCTAGGTTGTAGACTATAGCTCCGTGTTGGACCTCCATGCTCCAGTGGGCTCCGTGTCTTTGATGTGTCCTGGTTGGTCATGAATACTGATCATAAAAGAGGCACCCTGGGTCTGGGGACCGGCAGCTCACACCTCTAATCCTAGCTACTCAAGAGGCTGAGATCTAAGGTTCCCAGCTGGAAGCCAGGCTGGGCAGGAAAGTTTGTGATACTCATCTCCAATAAACCACCCAGAAGTCGACCGTAGCGCCGTGGCTCAAGTGGTAGAGCACTCATCTTGAGCAAAAAAGGGACAGCGCCTAAGCCCTGAGTTAAAACCCCAGGACCAGCAGAAAAGAAGCAGCACCCCCAATGCCAACAGGAACCCACACGCTGAGGTGGACAGTGTGGCCCACACCCTCACAGGGGTGGACGTACTGCCTATGAGGGGAGGGCTGGCTGGCAATTTCTGCAGTAAATACAGGCAGGGTTTGGATTATGGATCATGCCATGGTCCCCTCAGGACAACTCAGTTTCTCTTGGTCAGTCATGGGGCTTGAACTCTGAGCCTAGGCGCTGTCCCTCAGCTCTTCAGCTCAAGGCTAGTGCTCTACCACTTGAGCCACAGCGCCACTTCCAGTTTTCTGGTGGTTCATTGGAGATAAGAGTCTCATGGAGGGCTGGGAAGTTGGCTCAGTGGTAGAGCGCTTGCCTTGCATGCAAGAGGCCTTGGGTTCGATTCCTTAGCACCACATAAGCAAAAAGAAAAAGGCCGGAAGTGGCACTGTGGCTCAAGTGGTAGAGCGCTAGCCTTGAGCTGAAGAGCTGAGGGACAGCGCCCAGGCCCAGAGTTCAGGCCCCATGACCGGACCCCCCCTCAAAAAAAAAAAAAAAAAAAAAAAAGAGTCTCATGGAAGCCAGGCACTGCTGGCTCACACCTGTAATCCTAGCTACTGCGGAGGCTGAGATCTGAGGATCATGGTTCAAAGCCAGCCCGGGCAAGAAAGTCCGTGAGACTCTTATCTCCAGTAAACCACTGGAAAACCGGAAGTGGCTCTGTGGCTCAAGTGGTAGAGTGTTCACCTTGAGCTGAAGAGCTGAGGGACAGCACCCAGGCCCAGAGTTCAAGCCCCACGACCAACCAAAAAAAAAAAAAAAAAAAATGAGTCTCATGGACTTTCCTGCCCGGTCTGGTTTTGAACCCCATCCTCAGGTCTCAGCCTCCTGAGTAGCTGGGATGACAGGCGTGAGCCACCAGCACCTAGCTACACTTTTTTTTTTTTTGATGGTGTTAAGATGCAAATATCTTGTTTCTAGTTGATTTTTACTTTTCATTTTGGTTGATTTTGTTTTGGTGCATGTGTGCCAATCTTGAGTCTTGAATTTAGATCCTGGGCTCTGTCCCTGAGCTTATTTGCTTAAGACCAGGGCTCTACCACTTGAGCCAGCTCCACTTTTGGCCTTTTGGTAGTTATTTGGAGATAAGAATCTTTTTTTTTTTTTTTTCCCCGGTCGATTGTGGGGCCCGAACTTTGGACCTGGACGCTATCCCTTAGCTTTTCAGCTCAAGGCTAGTGCTTTACTCACTTGAGCCACAGCGCCACTTCTGGCCTTTTCTACTTATGTGGTGCTGAGGAATCGAACCCAGGGCCTCATGCATTCAAGGCAAGCACTCTACAGCCTTCCCAGCCCTGAGATAAGAATCTTACAGAAAACAAATCAACGAAGGATCTTACAGACTTTCTTTCTCAGCCTGGCTTTGAACTGTGATCCTCAGATCTCAGCTTCCTGAGTAGCTAGGATTACAGGTGTGAGACACTGGTACCTGGTTGCTATTGTGTGTGTGTGTGTGTGTGTGTGAGAGAGAGAGAGAGAGAATTGTATGTATGTCCTGGGCTTGAACTCAGTGCCTGGGTACTGTCCCAGAGCTTTTTTTTTGCTCAAGGCTAGTGCTCTACCACTTGAGCCACAGCTCCACTTCTGGCCTTTTGATGTTCCGTTGAGAGGAGAGTCACATGCATTCCCACCTGGGATGGCTTTGAACCGTAACCTTCACTCTTGAGTAGCTGGGGTCACAGGTGTGAGCCCCCCGTGGCTGGTTGCATAGCAGTTTTACCACATAGGACGTGCTCCAGAAGGCCGAGGAAGGCTCACCAAAGTCTAGGCACTAAATTCTGAATCAACATATTCCGCTGGAAAGCCAGTGCCGGCAGAGTCCCAAAGCTCCTGAATGAGACTTAGCAGACCAGCACGAAACAGTTCTGATGCCACCCTTTTCAAAAAACAGGGTTAGGTTTTGTTCCTCCTTTCTGTGTTTTGGTGTTTGCTTTTTTGTGTGGCATTTATGAGCTTCTGAAGTCCAGGCATCCAAACCCTGCGTTTCCCTGCAGCCAAGGCTGTGTGAGCATGCCCGTCTGAGGCTCACTCAGGACCCTGCCCCGAGCCCAGTCGGCAGAGCCCTGGGGCTCCAGATGGCCTGTTGAACGTTGCTGTCCTGAGCTTTCTCAACCCCCATCCTTAAAAGTGTACCTAAAGGAAGTGGCGCTGTAGCTCAAGTGGTAGAGCGCTCGCCCTGAGCTGAAGAGCTGAGGGACAGCGCCCAGGCCCAGAGTTCAAGCCCCACAACCGCCAAAAAAAAAAAAAAAAAAAGTGTACCTAAATACTATTCCCTTGAAAAGGTGGAGCCAAATTCCGGTTGGAACAAGCTCTTCATGAGGGGAGAAACGTGGCTACCAGAGACTTCACCGGGCTGTATCAGGCCCTGTTCCCATGAGGCAGGGTGGACCCCTCAGGATGGACTGGCCCAGCCCAGCTCCCTCCAGCTGGAGACCCAGGCTCCTCACCCAGGCTGCTCCTGCTGCCCAGGCTGGGGATGAAAGGCCCCACCTGCATCTCCCCTGGCTCTCATCCCCCAGGTGCCCAGCAGAAGGGACCACACAGCTGTCCTGGCACTGCTCAGGGCTCTTCCGGGGACTCATGGAGACATCCACTGAAAAACGATCCCATGGCACGGTCCAGGGAGACCCTGGAGAAGACCCGGCCTAAGCATGAAGAAAATGTCAGCTTTTGGCCCATGGATCCTGGGGAGAGGCTGAGTCTGACCAGCACTGAACCTCGACCCCACAGCTAAATACGGGAAAGGTTCAGGATTGTAAACTTTGATTCCTTCCTTCAGGCTGCCAAGAGCTGTGCCTCCCCTGGCCTGCTGTTTCAGTGAGGGGACCTCACGGGGTGCTCAGAAGCGGGGACCAGGGCCGGCTGCCTCTTCCGTGGGGCAGGCAGTACCAGGTCACAGTGTGGCCATGCTCTCGCACTGCAGCAAGGGGTTCAGGAGACCCTGGACCCTGCACTTCACCTTCTTGTTCCTATACTGACTTCAGCTCTTGGCCACTTTTAGCCATTTACCTGTGTGTCTGAACTGACAATTTTACTAGAAAATGGAAACTGATGGCGCTAGCTTTGCTGCCTTCCCAGAGAAGCCCTGTAATGCTGAGACAGACGTGCAGACCGTGGCCAAGACCCTGAGCACGTTACCTGGCCTCGTAGCCACAGGACACACCTCCCTCAGGACCTGGCCGCGGGGTAAGGCCTAGAGGGCGGCACCAGCAATATTGGAGCTGCAGGCGCAGTTCTGGTATGGGTAGGCTTGGTAAAAGAATCCCCGGTGCCGGGCGCTGGTGGCTCACGCCTGTAATCCTAGCTACTCAGGAGGCTGAGATCTGAGGATCACGGTTCAAAGCCAGCCCGGGCAGGAAAGACTGTGAGACTCCTATCTCCAATAAACTACCAGAAAACCAGAAGTGGCGCTGTAGCTCAAGTGGTAGAGTGCTCGCCTTGAGCTGAAGAGCTGAAGGACAGTGTCCAGGCCCAGAGTTCAAGCCCCACGACCGACAAAAAAAAAAAAAAAAGAATCCCTGGTGTCAGGGCTGGGAAGGTGGCTCAGTGGTAGAGAGCTTGCCTTGCATGCCTGAGGCCCTGGGTTCGATTCCTCAGCACCACATAGGCAAAAAGAAGAAAGCCGAAAGTGGCACTGTGGCTCAAGTGGTAGAGCGCTAGCCTTGAGCTGAAGAGCTGAGGGACAGCGCCCAGGCCCAGAGTTCAGGCCCCACAACTGGACCCAGAAGAAAAAAAAAAAAGAATCCCAGGTGTCTCCCAAGAACCTGTCTCAGCTCCTGAGTAGCTGGGATTATAGGCACGTACCACATTTCGCTAATATAACGTCTCTTTTTTAAGGGCACTACCAATCTTTTTTTTTTCTTCTTTTTTTTTTTTTTGGCTCCATTTTTTTTTTGAACCGAGATCCTCAGATCTCAGCCTCCTGAGTAGTTAGGATGACAGGTGTGAGCCACCAGTGCCCGGCTTCATTCCAAATTTTATTGAGTAGAATAAGCAGGATGATAAATAGTTGCACATTTACATTGTTTGAAATAGCTGAGTTTATTGTTTTGGGACGCATACATTTATAGTAAAATCTAACAAACACGGGAATATTAAAGTTGAAATCCAAGTCAGTGCCTGCGTTGGGGTGAGGTTTCTTGATGGATTGGAGAGGCACTAGTCAAGTTTTTTGTTTTTTTTTGGTCAGTTGTGGGGCTTGAACTCTGGGCTTGGGCGCTGTCCCTAAGCTCTTCAGCTCAAGGTGAGCGCTCTACCGCTTGAGCCACAGAGCCACTTCCGGTTTTCTAGTGGTTTATTGGAGAGTAGAGTCTCACAGACTTTCCTTGCCTGGGCTGGCTTTGAACCATGATCCTCAGGTCTCAGCCTCTTGAATAGCTAGGATTACAGGTGTGAGCCACCGGCACCCGGCAATTTTTAAAGTGGATAGTAAGTCCATGTACTCATTTCTTAAAAATGTTTTGCATATCTGAAATACCCAGTAATAAAGCTCATGTACACCTGCCATACACCCAGATCTTGGCAATGTGTATTGCTGAGTAATGGATTATGTTTGCTTTTGCTTTTTTTTTTGCCAGTTTGGGGCCTGAATTCTGGGCCTGGGCACTGTCCCTCAGCTCTTCAGCTCTACCACTAGTGCTCTACCACTTGAGCCACAGCGCCACTTCAGGCTTTTTTTGCTTATGTGGTGCTGAGGAATCGAACCCAGGGCCTCATGCATGCAAGGCAAGCACTCTACCACTGAGCTACCTTCCCAGCCCTGCTTTTTTTTTCGTTTTGTCGGTCATGAGGTTTAAACTCTAGGCCTGGGCCTGTCCCTCAGTTGTTTTTTTGTCTGTCATGGGGCGTGAACTCTGGGCCTGGGTGCTGTCCAGCAGCTCTGCAGCTCAAGGCTAGTGCTTTACCACTTGAGCCATAGCACCACTTCCAGCTTTTTCTGTTATGTGGTGCTGAGGAATCCAACCCAGGGCCTCATGCATGCAAGGCAAGCACTGAGTCACCTTCCCAGCCCCAGATTTTGCTTTTGTTATTTTGTATTTTCTAAAAAATCCTGGGGAGCTGGGCGCCGGTGGCTCACTCCTATAACTCTAGATACTTAGGAGGCTGTCTGAGGATCACAGTTTGAAGCCAGCCCAGGCAGAAAAGTTTGTAAGACTTTTTCTTCCAATTAACCATCCCAAAATGGGAAGTGGGGTCGTGGCTCAAAGTGAAGAGGGCTAGTCTTGAGCAAAAAAACCCCTTGGGACAGAAGGATAGCATCCAGGCCGAGTTCAAACCCCATGACTAACCAAAAAATTCCAGGCACTGATGGCTCACCCCTGTAATCGTAGCTACTTAGGAGGCTGAGATCTAAGGATTACAGTTCGAAGCCAGGCTGGATAGAAAAGTCCATCAGGCTCTTAGCTCCAACAAACTACTCAGAAAAAGCTGCAAGTGGAGCTGTGGCTCAAGTTGTAGAGCACTAGCTTTGAGCAGAAAGAGGTTCAGGGACAGCACCCCAGCCCAGAGTTCAAGCCCCAAGACTGGCAAAAGAAAAAAAAAAGGGGGGCTGGGAAGGTGGCTCAGTGGTAGAGTGCTTGCCTTGCATGCATGAGGCCCTGGGTTTGATTCCTCAGCACCACATAAGCAGAAAAAGCCTGGAGTGGCGCTGTGGCTCAAGTGGTAGAGCACTAGCCTTGAGCTGAAGAGCTGAGAGACAGCGCCAAGGCCCAGAGTTCAGGCCCTGGACTGACAAAAAAAAAAAAAAAAGAAGAAGCTGAGGGACAGCACTCAGGCTGAATTCAAGCCCTGGGCCCAACACACAGAAAGATTCTTCTGGGATGTGTATTTATTTATTTAGGCAGTACTATGGCTTGGACTCTGTTTTCTATTAGTCAGGCCTGAGCCACACCTTCAGCCCTGCTTTTTGCTGGCTTCCCCCTCCCCCCATTCTGAGGCTTGAACTCTAGGCCTGGGTGTTGCCCCTGAACTTCTTTTGCTCAAGGTGAGCATGCTTCCACTTGAGCCACAGCGCCACTTCTGGCTTTGAGTGGTTTACTGGAGGTAAGACTCAGACTTTCCTGCCTGGGCTGGCTTCAAATTGCAATGCTCAGATCTCAGCCTCCTGAGTAGCTAGGATTACAGGCATGAATCATCAGCACCCGGCTTTGCTGGATATTTTGATGATGTAGTCTTATGGACTTCTCTGTTCAGGAAGATTTCAAATCTCAATCCTCCAGGTCTCAGCCTCTGAACAGCCTGGATTACAGGTGTGAGCCACTGGTATCATGTCTAGGATGTGTATCATTGTGTGTGTACATGCTAGTCCTGGTAATATCCCTGAGCATTTTTTCCCTCAAGGCTAGTGTTCTATCACTGAGCTACAGCTCTACTTCCGGCTTTTTCGTGGCTAATTGGAGATGAGTGTACTGACTTCCTTCCAGGGCTAGCTTTAAACCACAATCCTTGGATCTCAGCAGCAAGGACTACAGGCATGAGCCATTAGTGCCCAGCATGGTGTGAATCATTCTTAAAGAGCTGTAAAATACTTTTGATGAAAGGTGGTTTCACATAGACAACAGGGCACAGTCCAACAGTGTTGAGGGCTGACCAGCTCTGGTTTCTTACAGTAATTACTTTGCATTTTGCCAGAATTCTATGCTCTAACTGTAGAATGTGAACTTGGACCTCCCTCAGGGTCTGGTGGCAGCTAGGCCAGCCACAAACGCTGTCCTTGTCCGGTGCCACTGACGGCTGGGCAATGCAGCCTCACCAACACCGCTGATGATTTTGGTGTGCATCACCATGCCATCTCTCTGCAATTCCCAGGGCAGCCAGTGGGACTTGTAGAAGGACATCAGGGACAGAAGTGCCCCAACCTCTTCACCCTCCAGAGCCCTGCTCTCCAGGAGTGTTTTCCTGGGGCACACACCCTCCCCTCCTCAAGTCCCAGCCCATGCCCACCAGAGGGCGCTGGCATCCTAGCACGTGCCGGGCTGGTGACAAGCCAGGATGGAGCATAGCTTCCAGTGGATTCCAGCGGACTTCCAGTGACCAGCCTGTTCCATTATATTCCTGGGTTCTACCTGCTGGATTTGCTCATGTATGGCCATTCCTCCCCAAGTTTTGAGACTGTAACACGTTCCTAAGTTGAAATACAAGCATTTCCTATGTGGGCAGGGGTGCTTGTGTGAGCACATGCACATGCACCCCCCCCCCCACGTGAAAAAGCCCACGACCCTGATGTCCCATGAGGCATCACTGGCCATACACGGCTTTGAGCAGTGGGAACCCAGCTCACCTGAACTGAGAGGACAACATGCCTACCAGAGCTCTAGGACTTGGTACTGAAATAGGAAATGCACCGGGCGCTGGTGGCTCGCACCTGTCATCCTAGCGACTCAGGAGGCTGAGATCTGAGGATGGCGGTCCAAAGCTAGCCCTGCAGGAAAGCCCATGAGACTCCAATTCATTACCAAAAACAAAGCCAGAAGTGAGTTATGGTTCAAGCGGTAGAGTATCAACCTCAAGCAAAAAGGTTTGGTGACAGTGCTCAGGTCCTGAGTTCAAGATCCCTCCCTGTGCCCACCTCAGAATGGGCACACAAAGACGCTAGCAGTTTATTCTATTTTGTGTGCAAATATTGAGGTGGAATGACTAATTTGTGTCTGTAAAGAATAAATGCCCATCACAAACGATGGTGCATACATAGGTTGGTAACTGATTCATACAAATCAAGTGCTCATTACCTGACTTATGAAATGGTAACCCCTCTTCATAATAACTAAGTTACACTTTATAACTTGACAGTCACACACAGTAAGCCAAAGGCAGATACTCTGAGGGGGAGTGCAAAGGTGCAATGCTGTGTCTTTAGTCATATAAAATACTATTTATTGAAATGAATTCCAGGAAATGGAAGCAAGAGGTTTTTTCTTTGCTGTGTTCTTTTTGTCTTGTTTGTTCACTTATCTGTCTTTTGGAGGGGGGGGTACAGAAATGGAGGGACAAAGGGAGTAAATGCGGCAGTGGTACTCACTAGACCCTATGTGGAAAATGAGCTACATGACTTGTGGGGGGGATGGGAGGAAAAAAGGGGAGAGAGCAAGGGGAGGGATGGCATTGTCCAAAAAGAAATGGCTTCTTTACCTGACAGGTAACTGCAACTCTCTGTACATCACCTTTATAGTAACAATTGAAAAAACTAAAGAATACAAATTGGAACTTAATAAATCAGGAACACATGGACATGTGAATGTACCAAGTCCAGATCAGAAAACCTAGCTTACTGAACACAGCACCGCAAGGAATGATGCAACCTCCCAGAGGGCCCTGGAGTACAGCAGTGCCCCAGATGACATCTGATCCTCCTGCTTGACTGTCCACTTTGCCCCTGTGTCTGGGCCTGGTAAGCCTGAACCAGTTCTGGGATTCAAACCAGCTTTACTCTGGACTCGCCTGTGTCTAGGTTCATTATGTTTGTATCTGATGAAAGTGCCACACCAAATGATGTGTAATGTGTGATCTATGAGTTAATATCAGTAATTAAGACTGGAGTAAAATAACCTGATTCTCCAGTGGCCACAGCTACCAAGTATCTGTAGTACCTGTTGAATTAAAGCCATATGAAATTGGTATAACTTGTGAATTTGTTATTACTCAATGAATTCTGATACACAGGGAGGCTGAAGTGTTTTTTTTTTTTTTGGGGGGGGAAGGGGTTAAAGGAAGGACAGGAATGGAGAGAGGGACAGGCAAATATAGTCATAACTCAACGTGTATATGTGAAAATGGAACCACATGACTTGAGGGTATGGATAGGGTTGAAAAATATGGAGAATGACGGAGGGGCTGGCATTGATCAGTTGCACTGACTTATAAACTGACTTGAACTGAAACCCTTTTGTACAGCTGCTTCAAGAAAGTAACATTTAAAAAATAAATCTGACCTCGTTGAGAAACACAAGTGCACCCACCGTCCTCCTGAGACGGTGGCGGGCGGGGGTACTCAGCTCAGCACCATCCTGAGACGGTGGCGGGCGGGGTACTCAGCTCAGCACCATCCTGAGACGGTGGCGGGCGGGGTACTCAGCTCAGCACCATCCTGAGACGGTGGCGGGCGGGGGTACTCAGCTCAGCACCATCCTGAGACGGTGGCGGGCGGGGGTACTCAGCTCAGCACCATCCTGACACGGTGGCGGGCGGGGTACTCAGCTCAGCACCACCCTGACACGGTGGCGGGGGTACTCAGCTCAGCACCATCCTGAGACGGTGGCGGGCGGGGGTACTCAGCTCAGCACCATCCTGACACGGTGGCGGGTGTGGACAGGCTGCTTCCGGGCACTGCAAGCGCCAGAGTAACTAGGCAGCCCCAAGTTAGAGAACTTGCAGGATTTCCCCTGCCGCCGGGAGGAGGGACTCGGGGCGCGGCTGCAGGCCGGCGGGGCGGGGGGGGGGGGGGGGGGGCTCGAGCGCGGCTGCAGGCGGCGGGGGGGGGGTCTCGGGCGCGGCTGCAGGCCGGCGGGGGGGGGGGGGCTCGGGCGCGGCTGCAGGCCGGCGGGGGGGGGGGGGGGCTCGGGCGCGGCTGCAGGCCGGCGGGGGGCTCGGGGCTCGGGCGCGGCTGCAGGCCGGCGGCGGGGGGGGGGGCTCGGGCGCGGCTGCAGGCGGCGGGGGGCTCGGGGCTCGGGCGCGGCTGCAGGCCGGCGGCGGGGGGGGGGGGCTCGGGCGCGGCTGCAGGCCGGCGGCGGGGGGGGGGGGCTCGGGCGCGGCTGCAGGCCGGCGGGGGGGGGGCTCGGGGCTGCAGGCCGGCGGGGGGGGAGGGGCTCGGGCGCGGCTGCAGGCCGGCGGGGGGCTCGGGGCTCGGGCGCGGCTGCAGGCCGGCGGCGGGGGGGGGGGCTCGGGCGCGGCTGCAGGCGGCGGGGGGCTCGGGGCTCGGGCGCGGCTGCAGGCCGGCGGCGGGGGGGGGGGGCTCGGGCGCGGCTGCAGGCCGGCGGGGGGGGGGGGGGGCTCGGGCGCGGCTGCAGGCCGGCGGGGGGGGCTCGGGGCTCGGGCGCGGCTGCAGGCCGGCGGGGGGGGGGGTGGCTCGGGGCTCGGGCGCGGCTGCAGGCCGGCGGGGGGGGGGGCTCGGGCGCGGCTGCAGGCCGGCGGGGGGGGGGGGGGGGCTCGGGCGCGGCTGCAGGCCGGCGGGGGGCTCGGAGCTCGGGCGCGGCTGCAGGCCGGCGGGGGGGGGCTCGGGGCTCGGGCGCGGCTGCAGGCCGGCGGGGGGGGGGGGGGCTCGGGCGCGGCTGCAGGCCGGCGGGGGGGGGGGGGGCTCGGGCGCGGCTGCAGGCCGGCGGGGGGCTCGGGGCTCGGGCGCGGCTGCAGGCCGGCGGCGGGGGGGGGGGCTCGGGCGCGGCTGCAGGCGGCGGGGGGCTCGGGGCTCGGGCGCGGCTGCAGGCCGGCGGCGGGGGGGGGGGGCTCGGGCGCGGCTGCAGGCCGGCGGCGGGGGGGGGGGGCTCGGGCGCGGCTGCAGGCCGGCGGGGGGGGGCTCGGGGCTGCAGGCCGGCGGGGGGGAGGGGCTCGGGCGCGGCTGCAGGCCGGCGGGGGGCTCGGGGCTCGGGCGCGGCTGCAGGCCGGCGGCGGAGGGGGGGGGCTCGGGCGCGGCTGCAGGCGGCGGGGGGCTCGGGGCTCGGGCGCGGCTGCAGGCCGGCGGCGGGGGGGGGGGGCTCGGGCGCGGCTGCAGGCCGGCGGGGGGGGGGGGGGGCTCGGGCGCGGCTGCAGGCCGGCGGGGGGGCTCGGGGCTCGGGCGCGGCTGCAGGCCGGCGGGGGGGGGGGTGGCTCGGGGCTCGGGCGCGGCTGCAGGCCGGCGGGGGGCTCGGGGATCGGGCGCGGCTGCAGGCCGGCGGGGGGGGGCTCGGGGCTCGGGCGCGGCTGCAGGCCGGCGGGGGGGGGGGGGGCTCGGGCGCGGCTGCAGGCCGGCGGGGGGGGGGGGGCTCGGGCGCGGCTGCAGGCCGGCGGGGGGGGGGGGGGCTCGGGCGCGGCTGCAGGCCGGCGGGGGGCTCGGGGCTCGGGCGCGGCTGCAGGCCGGCGGGGGGGGGGGGGCTCGGGCGCGGCTGCAGGCCGGCGGGGGGGGGGGGCTCGGGCGCGGCTGCAGGCCGGCGGGGGGGGGGGGGGCTCGGGCGCGGCTGCAGGCCGGCGGGGGGCTCGGAGCTCGGGCGCGGCTGCAGGCCGGCGGGGGGGGGCTCGGGGCTCGGGCGCGGCTGCAGGCCGGCGGGGGGGGGGGGGGCTCGGGCGCGGCTGCAGGCCGGCGGGGGGGGGGGGGGCTCGGGCGCGGCTGCAGGCCGGCGGGGGGGGGGCTCGGGGCTCGGGGCGCGGCTGCAGGCCGGCGGGGGGGGGGGGCTCGGGCGCGGCTGCAGGCCGGCGGGGGGGGGGGTGGCTCGGGGCTCGGGCGCGGCTGCAGGCCGGCGGGGGGGGTGGCTCGGGGGCTCGGGCGCGGCTGCAGGCCGGCGGGGGGGGGGGGGCTCGGGCGCGGCTGCAGGCCGGCGGGGGGGGGGGGGGCTCGGGCGCGGCTGCAGGCCGGCGGGGGGGGGCTCGGGGCTGCAGGCCGGCGGGGGGGAGGGGCTCGGGCGCGGCTGCAGGCCGGCGGGGGGGGGGGCTCGGGCGCGGCTGC
The DNA here is from genome assembly GCF_019054845.1 of Dipodomys spectabilis. NCBI lineage: Eukaryota > Metazoa > Chordata > Mammalia > Rodentia > Heteromyidae > Dipodomys > Dipodomys spectabilis. The sequence goes on along the minus strand of NW_024871008.1, from coordinate 460,800 downwards.
AGGCCGGCGGGAGGGGGGGGGCTCGGGCGCGGCTGCAGGCCGGCGGGGGGGGGGGGCTCGGGCGCGGCTGCAGGCCGGCGGGGGGGGGTGGGCTCGGGGCTCGGGCGCGGCTGCAGGCCGGCGGGGGGGAGGGGCTCGGGCGCGGCTGCAGGCCGGGGGGGGGCTCGGGCGCGGCTGCAGGCCGGCGGGGGGGGGGGGCTCGGGCGCGGCTGCAGGCCGGGGGGGGGGCTCGGGCGCGGCTGCAGGCCGGCGGGGGGGGGGGCTCGGGCGCGGCTGCAGGCCGGGGGGGGGCTCGGGCGCGGCTGCAGGCCGGCGGGGGGGGGGGCTCGGGCGCGGCTGCAGGCCGGCGGGGGGGGGCTCGGGGCTCGGGCGCGGCTGCAGGCGGCGGGGGGCTCGGGGCTCGGGCGCGGCTGCAGGCCGGCGGGGGGGGGGGGGCTCGGGCGCGGCTGCAGGCCGGCGGGGGGCTCGGGGCTCGGGCGCGGCTGCAGGCCGGCGGGGGGGGGGGGGGGGGCTCGGGGCTCGGGGCTCGGCTGCAGGCCGGCGGGGGGGGGCTCGGGCGCGGCTGCAGGCCGGCGGGGGGGGGGCTCGGGGCTCGGGCGCGGCTGCAGGCCGGCGGGGGGGGGGGGGCTCGGGCGCGGCTGCAGGCCGGCGGGGGGGGGGGGGGCTCGGGCGCGGCTGCAGGCCGGCGGGGGGGGGGTGGCTCGGGGCTCGGGCGCGGCTGCAGGCGGCGGGGGGGGGGGGGGCTCGGGCGCGGCTGCAGGCCGGCGGGGGGCTCGGGGCTCGGGCGCGGCTGCAGGCGGCGGGGGGGGGGGGGGGCTGCTCGGGCGCGGCTGCAGGCGGCGGGGGGGGGGGGGCTCGGGCGCGGCTGCAGGCGGCGGGGGGCTCGGGGCTCGGGCGCGGCTGCAGGCCGGCGGGGGGCTCGGGGCTCGGGGCTCGGGGCTCGGGGCTCGGGGCTCCAGGCCGGCGGGGCCGCCCCGGCTGGCTGCTCGCCCTCACCCCGCCCGGGCCCAGGCCGGCGGGAGTCCCGCAGGGACCCCACGCCCCGGCGGAGACTTGCCACAGGCCGCGGCCCGCCGGGCTCGGGGCTCCGGCCGTCGAGGTCAGCCCGAGCTGCCCAGCGCGGCCAGGCCGACACCCGACCGCTACAGACGGCCCCGGCCGGCGCGGGCCTCCCCCGCGGCCTGCGCGCGTGCGCGGAGCCCCCGGGCGGGACGGTGACGTCACCGCGTCAGGGCCCCTCGCGGAGCACGGCGGGACGCTGGGTGGGGGGGGGCGGGCGGAAGAACGGCGCCTGCGTAGTCGCGCCCTCCCCCCGCCCCCTGGCGGCTTCACGCCAGGTAGGAGGGCTTGCTTCCGCCAAGGGTCACGTGTGGCCATGACGTCACCCGGGCCGGTCACGGGTTCTCCGCCGCCGCCCGGGCGCGCGCGTCGGTTCCGTCCGGCCCCTGAGGCGGGGCGGGGCGAGGCGGGGCGGGGCCCGCGCCGAGGCGGGCGGGGACGGCGGCCCGGGTCCGCCGTCAGGAGAGCGCGCACGGAGCCGGGACGGCCGGCCGCGAGGTGAGGGCGGAGGCCGGGGGTGAGGGCGGAGGTGAGGGCGGAGGCCGGAGGTGAGGGCGGAGGCCGGGGGTGAGGGCGGAGGTGAGGGCGGAGGCCGGGGGTGAGGCCGGAGGTGAGGGCGGAGGCCGGGGGTGAGGGCGGAGGTGAGGGCGGAGGCCGGAGGTGAGGGCGGAGGCCGGGGGTGAGGGCGGAGGTGAGGGCGGAGGCCGGAGGTGAGGGCGGAGGCCGGGGGGTGAGGGCGGAGGCCGGGGGTGAGGCCGGAGGTGAGGGCGGAGGCCGGGGGTGAGGGCGGAGGCCGGGGGGTGAGGGCGGAGGCCGGGGGTGAGGCCGGAGGTGAGGGCGGAGGCCGGGGGGTGAGGGCGGAGGCCGGGGGTGAGGCCAGAGGTGAGGGCGGAGGCCGGGGGGTGAGGGCGGAGGCCGGGGGGTGAGGGCGGAGGGCCGGGGGTGAGGGCGGAGGCCGGAGGTGAGGGCGGAGGCCGGGGGTGAGGGCGGAGGCCGGGGGTGAGGGCGGAGGTGAGGGCGGAGGCCGGGGTGAGGGCGGAGGTGAGGGCGGAGGCCGGGGGTGAGGGCGGAGGTGAGGGCGGAGGCCGGGGGTGAGGGCGGAGGCCGGAGGTGAGGGCGGAGGCCGGGGGTGAGGGCGGAGGTGAGGGCGGAGGCCGGGGGTGAGGGCGGAGGCCGGAGGTGAGGGCGGAGGCCGGGGGTGAGGGCGGAGGTGAGGGCGGAGGCCGGGGGTGAGGGCGGAGGCCGGAGGTGAGGGCGGAGGTGAGGGCGGAGGCCGGGGGTGAGGCCGGGGGTGAGGGCGGAGGCTGGCGAGGTGGAGGTGAGGGCGGAGGCCGGAGGTGAGGGCCGGAGGTGAGGGCGGAGGCTGGCGAGGTGAGGGCCGAGGCCGGAGGTGAGGGCGGAGGCTGGCGAGGTGAGGGCCGAGGCCGGAGGTGAGGGCGGAGGCTGGCGAGGTGAGGGCGGAGGCCGGGGGTGAGGCCGGAGGCCGGGGGTGAGGGCGGAGGCTGGCGAGGTGAGGGCGGAGGCCGGAGGTGAGGGCGGAGGCTGGCGAGGTGAGGGCGGAGGCCGGGGGGTGAGGGCGGAGGCTGGCGAGGTGAGGGCGGAGGCCGGAGGTGAGGGCGGAGGCCGGAGGTGAGGGCGGAGGCTGGGAGGTGAGGGCGGAGGCTGGGAGGTGAGGGCGGAGGTGCTGTGGGCCTTGTGATGGGAGTCCGGCCGAGGCCTTGTCCTCCCGGGCCAGGCCTTGCTAAGGCTGTGCATGCTGAGCCTTCGGAGCCCACCTTGAGCTGGGCTTCTGCATTGGATGCGCCTCTCCCCTCTAGGCCCTGGGTGGAGAACCCTGTCCAGCTGGAGGCTCTGGGGTGGCTGTAAGAAGTCACTTAGAGGGGCTGGGAAGGTGGCTCAGTGGTAGAGCGCTTGCCTTGCAAACCTGAGGCCCTTTGACCTTATCCCCCAAAAGCCGATACAGGAAGGACAGTCTTGGCAGAGGACTTGCCCAGGTTTTGCTGCCAGGATACAGGGGCCACCTTGGTGGGCCAAGCGCAGACATGGAGGGCCACAGTTCCTGCTTCTCTGAGAGCTGCGGGGATGTGGTGGGGCCGGGGTGGGAGGCGGAGGGACTAGGGCCACTTCCTGTGGTGGAGGGTGCCACAGCGCCAGTGTCCCAGGAGTTACCTGGAATGACCTCCATGTTGAGTGTGGAACCAAACAGTACGTCTGGGTGTGGGCACAGGTAGTGTGTTTCCAGCAGCATTTCAGGTCAGTTTGGTGTCCTGAAATGTAGGAAGGACCTTAGAACAGGTGCCCTTTTAGGTCCTAAAAACTAAGAACTGAGAACAGACTAACTGGCTGTAAAGAGATTGACTCAGTTGACTCCAAGCAGATTATTGCATACACTGTGGCCACTGAAAGTTAACATTGTAGTCTTCAAGATTATTCTAACAGTTGCAGAAAGCATATGTTTAATAGCAGTACTGTAACATTTGCTAGCAACTTGTTATTTTATAGTTCTGCAGAAGCCCAAAATGAATCTTTGGATGTTAAAATCAAATTAGAGTATCACATGGCTGTTTCCCTCTAGAGACTTCCAAAAGAGAATATGGTCCTTTACCTTTCCCAGCATCTAGGGGCTGCCCTCATCTTTCCAGCCCTTGCCCCTGCCATCTTTAGAAGGACCCTCATGGTTATGGTAGGCCCACCCAGGGTAATCTCCCACCTTAGCATCTGAATTGGAATTGTTGGAATGCTGTCTCAGAGACCTTTCTCCACCGGTTGCTAACTCCTTTCCCTCTGTTCTCAGGCTCTTTTCTTGGGGGAGGGGTTAGTTAGACATGGGGCTTGCATTCTGGGCCTGGACTCTGTCCTTCCACTCTTCAGCTCAAGGCAAGTGCTCTCCCACTTGAGCCACAGCTCCACTTCCGGTTTTCTGGTGGTTAATTGGAGATAAGTCTCACAGACTTTCCTGCTCACTCTGGCTTTGAACTGTGATCCTCAGGTCTCAGCCTCCTGAGTAGCTAGGATTACAGATGTGAGCCACCGGCGCCCTGCTGTTCTCAGCCTTTCTGAAGCTGCAGTAGTCTAACAGCCAGTCTAAACCGGCTGATAGGAAAACGGAGGAGAACGGAAGAGGAATAGGTTGGACTCAGTTGTCCACAGGTGAGGACTGTTTATTGCCAGCGAGAGGCATAGCCCTTCCTGCAGGTTTGGAGATCGTGTGAGGGACTAGATTTGCGGGCCAGCTTTATATGGGTCTTAACAAGGAACCAAAGGAGTAAAACTTAGGCTGTAATTACTGGGGCTAGGGCTGGGTAGTCTTGGTTAGGTCCAGAATGGAAAGTCTCACCTGGGGTGACGGGGACGTTCAGCTAGGCCTAGTTTGGAATCACCTGCTGGGGACAGGCACGTGGTCAAGTCTGTTTGTGCGCACCTGGTGTCTTGCTTGACCAAAGGGAATAAGGCAGGAGTCAATCCATATTTAGTCTTTTTTTTTTTCTGGTCATGGGGTTTGAACTCAGGGCCTGGGCACTGTCCCTCAGCTCTTCAGCTCCAGGATAGCGCTCTACCACTTGAGCCACAGCGCAAGTTCTGATTTTCTGGTGGTTTACTGGAGATAAGAGTCTCATGGACTTTCCTGCCCTGGCTGGCTTTGAACTGCAATCCTCAAATCTCAGCCTTCTGAGTAGCTAGGATTACAGGCATGAGCCACCAGAACCTGGCTCATATTCAGTCTTCTGGGCGCCAGTGGCTCACTGGAGGGGAGAGGCAAGTCCTTCGTATAAGGTCTTTGGATACATTCAAAAATGTTGGGCTGAGGGGCTAGGAAGTGGCTCCGTGGTAAAGTGCTTGCCTTGTATGCATGAAGGCCTGGGTTTGATTCCTCAGCACCACAGAAGCAGAAAAAGCCAGAAGCAGCACTGTGGCTCAAGAGCATAGAGGCTCAGGGACAGTGCCTAGGCCCCGAGTTCAAGCTCTAGGACTGGAAAACCAAAAATCATTGGGCTGAGAGGGGAGACTGGGGGAAGGGGTCAGTGGTTGTCTTTCTGGCTACATCCGGCTGACATGGGGGCCTTGAGGAGGCAGGGGGGCTGGGGTCTTCAGGGTCCAAGTCTGTGCTGGGCAGCGCAGGGCGGTGTAAGCGAGACCTGTAACAGGATGTCCTTGGCTTGCTCCCAGGTGGTGTCCTGAGTGAGAGCTGCTAATCTGCTAAAGAACCTTGGAAAGGGTGAGGCCTGACAAGGTGGCAGGACCAGTTGGTGTGAATGACAAAGGAAAACACACCCTGGCCATGAGCCCACAACCAGCCAGAAGCAGGGCTGGATTGGAGTGGTTAGGGGGCCAGTAAGAGGCCTTGATCATTTCCTGTTAATAGCAGGTAACAAGGGCAAGAGTGTAAGTTCCTGGCCAGTTACAAGATAGACAGGTATGGATAGACAGGTATGGATGTTAGGTGGGCAAGCTTATTATTTTCTTTTGATCCCTGGCTCTGGTTAACTTTGGAGGGGTAATTCCATATAGGATGTGACACTGTCCCCTCTTACTCCAGGACTAGTTTTGTCTTGGGGGGGGGGGTCCTAGGTGTTTGCTGCTGGGATGGCCTGTCCCAGTTGGCATTTCTTTTGTCAGTCATGGGTTTTAACTCAAGGCCTGGGCACTGTCCCTGAGAACTTCTGCTCAAGACTAGCCCTCTACCACTTTGAACCACAGTACCACTTCCAGAATTTTGCTGGCTATTTTTGAGAGATGAGAGTCTCACAGGGATTTTTCTGCCTGGGCTGGCTTTGAACCGTGATCCCCAAACTGCTGCCCCTTTCTCTCAGTTAAGGCAACCGAATAGAAATAGAGTTATTCTTAATTACATGTAACAGTTTAGGATACTAATTGAGGTTAAGATTTTGCAGGTGTCACTAAGCCTTTGTAATTACAAAGAATGTAGGAGTTGATGTCTGTATCCAAGGCAGCTTATATATTAAACAGGGAAAAAATGGCATTTGAGTTACAGTTGTGTTCATTTGAAGGGCCTTAACATAAACACTAAGTGAACTTTGGTTCACACAAACTATAATTTTCTTAGATGGGACATAAAGAATGAGATGTTAGCCGGGCACTGGTGGCTCACGCCTGTAATCCTAGCTACTCAGGAGGCTGAGATCTGAGAATCGCGGTTCAAAGCCAGCCCAGGCAGGAAAAACCGTGAGACTCTTATCTCCAATAAACCACTGGAAAACCAGAAGTGGCGCTGTGGCTCAAGTGGTAGAGCGCTCGCCTTGAGCTGAAGAGCTGAGGGACAGCACCCAGGCCCAGAGTTCAAGCCCTATGACCGACAAAAAAAAAAAGAATGAGATGTTAGTTTTCAGTGTAGATCACAGCCAACTTAATGGATTATTAATTTCTTTCTTTCTTTCGGCCAGTTGTGGGGCTTGAACTCTGGGCTTGGGCGCTGTCTCTGTGCTCTTCAGTGAGCGCTCTACCACTTGAGCCACAGCGCCACTCACAGCCAACTTAATTACATACCAATTTTACTCATGACTGTCTTTCAAGACATTCTTTACATTTTTCCTTACTGGTTTCCTCCATCACACCTGGTTAGGAGTGGAGCTGGGTCTCATTCCTTTTACTACGTCCATTGATAAAGATTTTTCCTTCTAACAAGCAGCACACTTGGTAATTATCTTTAACACAAGGTTCACCTTAGTTAAAAACAAATAATTTTTACACCATGATGACAGTTTTTATGTGTTACAATGGATTACTTTGAACATGTTCACAATCACACATACACTTGTGCACAAAGTTTTTTTTTTTTTTTTTTGGCAGTCCTGGGGCTTGAACTCAGGGCCTGGGCACTGTCCCTGAGCTGCTTTTGCTCAAGGCTAGCACTCTACCACTTGAGCCACAGCACCATTTCCAGCTTTTTCTGCTTATGTGGTACTAAAGAATCAAACCCAGGGCCTCATGCATGAGCAGCAAGCATTCTACCAATGAGCCACGTTCCCAGCCCTTGTGCGCAAAGTTTTAAGCTATGCTTAGGTTTTTTTTTTTTTTTTTTGGGGGGGGGGTCCAGTCGTGGGGCCTGAACTCTGGGCCTGGGCACTGTCCCTCAGCTCTTCAGCTCAAGGCTAGCGCTCTACCACTTGAGCCACAGCGCCACTTCCGGCTTTTTCTTTTTGCTTATGTGGTGCTGAGGAATTGAACCCAGGGCCTCATGCATATAAGGCAAGCGCTCTACCACTGAGCCACCTTCCCAGCCCTATGCTTAGGTTTTTAAAAAAACCTAACAACACTAGAAACACCAGAATAAAATAACCAGAACAGAAAAACCTTTAAGACAATTTTGGTAAAGCTTGGAGGGAGAATGGTGGTCACATGAAATCCCACCCTGTGGCCTTTGTCTCTGCCTAGGCTCCCCTGATTGGAGCAGACAGAATCGGACTGAGCCTGTGAAGAAGAATGTAGTACAAGAGCGAGGATGGAGAAAAGACATGGTTTAGGGAACCACTGGTCCAGGATGGCTAGTCTTTAAGAGGGAACTAGAGGGGACCAGAAGAGCAGTGGAGGCAAGAGCAGCTGGCAAGGCTGAGTGGACTGGGCTGCGTCTGCTGTGCCCCAGCTGAGCAGCCCCCATAGCTGCGCTTTACCCCAGCTGGGCAGCCCCCATAGCTGCGCTTTACCCCAGCTGACATAGCTGCGCTTTACCCCAGCTGAGCAGCCCCACACAGCTGCGCTTTACCCCAGCTGACATAGCTGCGCTTTACCCCAGCTGAGCAGCCCCCATAGCTGCGCTTTACCCCAGCTGAGCAGCCCCCATAGCTGCGCTTTACCCCAGCTGAGCAGCCCCACACAGCTGCGCTTTACCCAGCTGAGCAGCCCCACACAGCTGCGCTTTACCCCAGCTGGGCAGCCCCACACAGCTGCGCTTTACCCCAGCTGACATAGCTGCGCTTTACCCCAGCTGACACAGCTGCGCTTTACCCCAGCTGACATAGCTGCGCTTTACCCCAGCTGGGCAGCCCCACACAGCTGCGCTTTACCCCAGCTGGGCAGCCCCACCCAGCTGCGCTTTACCCCAGCTGAGCAGCCCCCATAGCTGCGCTTTACCCCAGCTGAGCAGCCCCCATAGCTGCGCTTTACCCCAGCTGACATAGCTGCGCTTTACCCCAGCTGAGCAGCCCCCATAGCTGCGCTTTACCCCAGCTGAGCAGCCCCACACAGCTGCGCTTTACCCCAGCTGACACAGCTGCGCTGTACCCCAGCTGACACAGCTGCGCTTTACCCCAGCTGAGCAGCCCCCATAGCTGCGCTTTACCCCAGCTGAGCAGCCCCACACAGCTGCGCTTTACCCCAGCTGAGCAGCCCCCACACAGCTGCGCTTTACCCCAGCTGAGCAGCCCCACACAGCTGTGCTTTACCCCCACAGTGCTTCCAGGCAGATATCTTCTCACTGTCTTAGGTGCCCAGAGGGGCAGCTGCCTTGAGTGACAAGCCCCAGGCCCAGCCCATGAAGGGGGGGGGGTTGACCTCTGTATTCAAAGAGCCACAGGACTGTGGGTTCTGTGTCATCTCCTCCAGGGACCTCCGGTCTTGTCGCTGTGGGAGTCCCTCTTTGTCCCCTCTTAGCCAGTTGGAGGCCAGGCCAGGCAGGTGGGGCAGGGTGTCTCCTTCACCCCCGACCCAAACCTCAGGGCCCACCCCGTAGTGGGCTATCAATGAAGGTGGTTTTTGCACATGTAAAGGTGGAGGAGGGGTTGGGTGTAGGGGACCTCAGACCCCTCCTGTTGGATAACTGTTTAAATCAGTAAGAGTAAAATCAGAGGTTCCCAATTCAGACCAGTGGGAGCCACTTTCAGTGGGGCAAACCAGTTAGTTTTCTTTGACTGTCAACAATTAACCCTAAGTCTCAAGATTAGAGCTATCAGGCAACGCGGGTCAGTGGAGACAATGTGGAAAATTTGGTAGGATTGTGGGGCCTGTCCCGCTGCTCCAGGCGTCCCTGGGTCCCAGTAACCAGGAGAGGGCATCCCCAAAGTCCAAGCAAGGGTGTGAGGGGTCAGCAAAGCGGAGGCTCCTGGAGTCTCTGGGACCCCACAGACCGGAGGGGAGGGGCTCCGGGGTCCTGGGCCAGGTCAGGCGCTCACCTGGTCACCTTGTCCTGAAGGCTTTTAGGTGGTCGGTGGAGATGGGGAGCAGGGAGAGGTTTGTGCAGAGGCAGTCATACCTCAAGCCATGGCCGGCCGTGATGGCCCGGGCCGGGGCGGAAGGGCCCAGCGGGGTGACGCGCGCCCTCGCTGTCCTGCCCGCGGCCCGGGCTTCGCACCGCTCAGTCCGCCTCCTGCCGGGCCCGCGGCGGGAGGCTGCGGTGGGACTCCGCTTCCTCCCGGTTTTTGTTGGGCTTTGGTCGGCCGCGGACCTGGGGCGGGGGCGGGGCCGGAGCCGGAGCTGGGGGCGGGGCGGGGCTGGGGCCTGGGGGGCGGGGCGGGGCTGGGACCTGGGCGGGCTGGGCCTGGGGCTGGGGGGGGCTGGGGGCTGGGCCTGGGGCTGGGACCTGGGCGGGCTGGGCCTGGGGCTGGGGGGGCTGGGGGGCTGGGCCTGGGGCTGGGACCTGGGCGGGCTGGGCCTGGGGCTGGGGGGGGCTGGGGCTGGGGGCTGGGACCTGGGCGGGCTGGGCCTGGGGCTGGGGGGGGCCTGGGGCTGGGGGGGGGCTGGGGCTGGGGGCTGGGACCTGGGCGGGCTGGGCCTGGGGCTAGGGGGGGCTGGGCCTGGGGCTGGGACCTGGGCGGGCTGGGCCTGGGGCTGGGACCTGGGCGGGCTGGGCCTGGGGCTGGGCGGGGCTGGGCCTGGGGGGCGGGGCTGGGACCTGGGCGGGCTGGGCCTGGGGCTGGGGGGGGGCTGGGCCTGGGGCTGGGCGGGGCTGGGGCTGGGGGCGGGGCCTGGGGGCGGGACTGGGCCTGGGGGCGGGGCTGGGACCTGGGCGGGCGGGGCCTGGGGCTGGGGGGGGGGCTGGGCCTGGGGGGCGGGGCTGGGACCTGGGCGGGCTGGGCCTGGGGCTGGGGGGGGCTGGGCCTGGGGGGCGGGGCTGGGACCTGGGCGGGCTGGGCCTGGGGCTGGGGGGGGCTGGGGGCTGGGCCTGGGGCTGGGACCTGGGCGGGCTGGGCCTGGGGCTGGGGGGGGCTGGGGCTGGGGGCTGGGACCTGGGCGGGCTGGGCCTGGGGCTGGGGGCTGGGACCTGGGCGGGCTGGGCCTGGGGCTGGGCCTGGGGGGCGGGGCTGGGACCTGGGCGGGCTGGGCCTGGGGCTGGGGCGGGGGCTGGGGCTGGGGGCTGGGACCTGGGCGGGCTGGGCCTGGGGCTGGGGCGGGGGCTGGGGCTGGGAGGCTGGGACCTGGGCGGGGTGGGCGGGCTGGGCCTGGGGGTGGAGCTGTGCCTGGGGGCGGGGCCGGACCTGGGGGCGGAGCTGGGCCTGGGGGGCGGAGCTGGGGCTAGGGCAGCTCAGCGGCGGGGCGCTCGCCTTCACGCACGTGGCCCTGGGTTCGAACCCTCAGCACTCCTTATGCAGAAAAAGCCAGAAGTGGCAGAGCGCTCGCCAGCCCCGCGCCCGTCATCCCGGCTGCACCGTCGGGGGCGGGGAGGCGTCCGGGTGCGGCCTGGAAAGAGCTCGGATAGGCGGCCGGGGCGGGGCGGGGCGGGGCGGTCCGGGGCGGCGGGGGCGGGGCGGGCGGTCCGTGGGCGGGGCGGCGGGGGCGGGGCGGGCGGTCCGTGGGCGGGGCGGGCGGTCCGTGGGCGGGGCGGTCCGTGGGGGCGGTCCGGGGCGGCGGGGGCGGGGCGGGCGGTCCGTGGGGGCGGGGCGGGCGGTCCGGGGCGGCGGGGGCGGGGCGGGCGGTCCGTGGGGGCGGGGCGGGCGGTTCGGGGCGGCGGGGAAGGGGCGGGCGGTCCGTGGGGGCGGTCCAGGGCGGCGGGGGCGGGGCGGGCGGTCCGTGGGCGGGGCGGGCGGTCCGTGGGGGCGGTCCGTGGGCGGGCGGTCCGTGGGCGGGGCGGGCGGTCCGGGGCGGCGGGGAAGGGGCGGGCGGTCCGTGGGGGCGGTCCGGGGCGGCGGGGGCGGGGCGGGCGGTCCGTGGGCGGGGCGGGCGGTCCGTGGGCGGGGCGGGGCGGTCCGTGGGGGCGGTCCGGGGCGGCGGGGGCGGGGAGGGCGGTCCGGGGGCGGGGCCGCCCCGCCCAGGGCGGAAGGAGCGGCTGCGGGCTCGGAGCTCCGGGACGTGCTGGCCGCGCGCCGCTTCCTCCTGGGCCTTCTGGACTCGTGGCGGAGCGCGGAGACCCGCAGGTGCGCTGGGGCAGCGCGGGGGGCGGGGGCCGGGGGGCGGGGGGCGGCGCGGGCTGGTCGCTGCTGGGCCGCACGTCCCCGGGGCGCCCTCCCCGGCCGGCGGCCAGCCCGGAGCTGGGCCTCGCGGCCTGCGGGGCGCCCGCCCGTCTGTCTCGAGGCCGCGCGGTCTAACAGCCGCCTTCCCCGGGGAGGCAGCGCCAGCCCCGCCCGGTGACGCACCCGGGATGGTACGGCGTGTGTGCTGGGGAGGGGGGACCGGGGCGGTGCGTTATGTGTGCGTGGGGGGGTAGGAGGGGCGGGGCCGCGCCGGTTGTCCCCCAGCGCTCCAGCCAGTGACGCACCCGGGATCCAGCCGGTGACGCATCCGGGATTCCAGCAGTGCTGTTTTTCCCCCCTTTTCAAGCGCTTCAGGCGGGCGTGGGTCGATCGGCCTCCCTGAAAGCAGGACAGGCCCCGCACACCGCCAGGAGGCGGCCCAGGCCCGAACCCACCTGTGGTGCCCTGTGGAAGTGAGCCCTGCGGGGCTTCCTCTCACTCCGAGCAGAGCAGAACAACACTCAGAACAGAACAGAGAACAGCACTCAAAGCAGAACAGAACTCAGAACAACACTCAGAGCAGAACTCAGAACAGAACAGAACTCAGAACACAACAACACTCAGAACAGCACAGCACTCAGAACAGCACAGCACTCAGAGCAGAACAGAACAGCAGAACAGCGCTCAGAGCTGAACTCAGAACAGCCCAGAACAGAACGGAACTCAGAACAGAACAGCAGAGCAGAACAAAACTTGGAACACAACAGAACAGCCTGTAGCACTAAGAACAGCACAGCACTCAGAGCAGAACAGCACTTAGCACTCAGAGCAGAACTCCGAACAGAACAGCACTTAGCACTCAGAGCAGAACTCCGAACAGAACAGCACTTAGCACTCAGAGCAGAACAGCACTTAGCACTCAGAGCAGAACTCTCAACAGAGCAGCACTTGGAACAGAACCCGGTCTGCTCTTCCCCAGGGCTGCCAGCACACTTGGTCACTTCTCCCAGGTAGCCACGTCACTCCAGCCGGCAGCTTGGCCTGTGCTCAGGGACAGCACACTTGCCCGCCTGGGGCCGTGAGGGCCAGTGCCAGCCTTGTTTAGTCAGGCTCTGTGCCTGTCCCTCTCAGGTGTCAGAACTCATGACCTGGCCCCCCTTAGCCTCGCTGCAGAGAGGCCTCCTTTTTTCCAGCCTGGCTTCTCTGGGCTGGGGTTGGAGCCAGGCTGGCCAGGGTTGGGCAGAGGATGCACCCTGGCCTGGTCTGGTCTGGAGGGGGTCCTGGAGGCTGGCGCCCTGCCCGTGGAGGCCCCACCCCTACAGCCCCTGCCTCCACTCGGCCTTGCACAAGGCTCCGTGTGCCTTTCCGAGCTGCTTCTGAACAGAGGGCCAGGGCACTGAGGACTGCCCGGTCCAGGGCCTGTTTCCCATGCCGTCTAGCTTTGTGGGTCCAGGGCCTGCTTCCTATGCTGTCTAGCTTTGTGGATGTGGGTCATGTGCTGCCCTGCCTGTTCTTTTTTTTTTTTTTTGGCTGGTCATAGGGCTTGAATTCTGGGCCTGGCTGCTGTCCCTCAGCTCTTCAGCTCAAGGCTAGCACTCTACCACTTGAGCCACTGCACCACTTCTGTTTTTTTCTGCTTATGTGGTGCTGAGGAATTGAACCCAGGGCCTCATGCACGTGAGGCAAGCACTCTACCACTGAGCCACTTTGCCAGCCCCCCACCTGTTCTTAGAGCAAAATGTGGGTTAAGCAGGCAGGAATTCCCCATGGTGGGGGTGTGCCCCCCGATGGGGCGGACTAGGGCAGGGGCTTCCTGGCAGATCTTCTGTCCCCAGGCTCTGGTGGGAGAGGCCATGGGGCTGGGAGGTGAGCAGGCATCATAGCCTGCCACCTGCAGGGACCACCTCAGGCAGTCCCTCCCAGCCACAGTTGCTCCTGGAGGCCAAGTGTGTGGAAGCGCTCCCAAGGAGAGGTGGGCCTTTCTGAAAAGGTGTGCCTCTGGGGGCCCTGTTAGGACTCTTCCATTCATACTTCTGACCTGCAAGTTTGCCAAGTGCTCTCTTTTCTCTTACTCAGACAGCGCTGTATGCCCACCATGGATCTCAACATTCAGTGTGAGCAGCTGAGCGACTCCCGGTGGACTGAGCTCCTGCCCCGCATCCAGCAGTGCCAGTGGGTCAGGTAAGGCTCCCGGGGGCCTGGGAGGCCTGGTCAGCCTGACGGGCCACGGGACGGTGGGGAGGCCTGACTCCTCCCGCGGTGGAGGTCAGAGGCCGAGTGCTCCTGCGCAGCTCCGGAACACATCGTGCAAGGACACAAAGCCGCTTCACGTCCTTTTCTGACGGTAGGAAATGCTAGGTGTAAGATTAGCCATCCACCAGTGGCTCACACCTGTAATCTCAAAGCCTCAGCACAAAAGTTCTTTTTTTTGGCTGGTCATAGGGCCTGAACTGTGGGCCTGGGCGCTGTCCCTCAGCTCTTCAGCTCAAGGCTGGTGCTCTACCACTTGAGCCACAGCGCCACTTCCGGCTTTTTCTGCTTATGTGGCGCTGAAGAATTGAGCCCAGGGCCTCATGCATGGGAGGCAAGTGCTCCACCCCTGAGCCACCTTCCCAGCCCAGCCCAAAAGTTCTTGAGGTCCCATGTCAACAAGTAGCTGCACTTGTCCTACCCACAGAGCAGGAAGCATAAATCTGATTGAGACAAAGCAAGACCCTATCCTAAAAATAACCAAAGCAGAAAGTTCTGGAGTTACAGCTCAAGAGGTAGAGTGCTTACCTAGCATTTAGAAAGCCTTAAGTTCAAACCCCAGAACCACCAAGAAAACAAAACAAAAAAAACTAATCTGGGTATTGGTAGCTCATACTTGTAATCCTAGCTACTTGGGAGGCTGAGACCTGGAAGATCGTAATTGAAAGCCAGCTCAGGTAGAGAAGTCTGTGAGACTCCATTTCCAATTAACCAACAGAAGCCAGGCTGGCCGAGAGGCTCATGGCCTGTGGTAGAACACCAGCCGAGCAAGCCAGCTGAGTGTGACGCTCTGTGAGTTCGAGCCCGGCATCCGTTTAAATATATATGCAGGGCTCAGGTGGCAGAGTGCCTACCTTGCCAGGCCCTTCCTGCAAATTCCAGGTACCAAGAATAGCACGGTAGTTTTGTTTTTGTTTTCTTTTGGGTCCGGTCGTGGGGCCTGAACTCTGGGCCTGGGCACTGTCCCTCAGCTGTTCCGCTCAAGTCTAGCACTCTACCACTTGAGCCACAGCGCCACTTCTGGCTTTTTTCTTTTTTCTTATGTGGTGCTGAGGAATTGAACCCAGGGCCTCAGGCACGCAAGGCAAGCGCTGTACCACTGAGCCACCTTCCCAGCCCCGAACAGCACGGTAGTAAGTACCTAGCTGCTGGGGATGCAGTGCAACAGTAGACTGCCTGCCCGGTGTGGACATGGGGTACTCCCTCCTCCTCTGGAGACCGCGGGCAGGAAGGCCGGTGGATGGCTAGCACAGTGGCCTGCCTGGCCCTCCTCCACAGCGAATGGGGGTTAGGGTCAGTTGTTCTCCAGGCTCTAAGAAACCCACAGACATAAAACAGGTGTTTGTTTCCCTGGTCCCGCCTCCCACTCTAGCTGCTGTGTGGGATAGCTCCAGATTTGTTGCAGGTGTGAGGTCACCTGGGTGTCTGCCAACGCCCTCCTGGTATCTCAGGGAGACACCCAGGCCATCTCAGCCACAGACATCGGAGTTGTCTTTTCCTGTCCGGTCACCTACGGTCACCTAGCTCTGTCCTTTACCCGTCCCTGCCCGTGGGGAGCTGCCTGCGGTGCACTTGTCCCGGAGGCAGCTGAGTCAGAGTGGAAGGCCTGCATGGGGCATCTGGGCTTCTCTGAGGCTTTCTCATGGTTGCACATTTTTGGCAAGCAGACAGATGCTGTGGGTCTTTCTGGCTACCGTGTCCTGTCCCGATGTGTATTGGCCCCACAGGGGTCAGGGTCCCTGTCCTGCTGGGCTTCTCCAAGGGCTCTGAGTCCCTTAGCAGCCGGTGGGGTCATCTGAAACTCTGCCCAAACCTGTTTCCACTCAGATCTTTGCTGCTAGCTTCAGCCTTTGTTGGCTCTTACTGGTCATAGACAGTGCCTTTGGTCATTTCTTTATTTCCTCTCCATCGATCAGTTGTCATTTTTCTTGATAGGAACTGCCTGTCCTACTTGCA
Organism: Dipodomys spectabilis; assembly: GCF_019054845.1. Classification (NCBI taxonomy): domain Eukaryota; kingdom Metazoa; phylum Chordata; class Mammalia; order Rodentia; family Heteromyidae; genus Dipodomys; species Dipodomys spectabilis. Next base: position 445,195 of record NW_024871008.1, on the reverse strand, counting down.
TGTATTCAGGTTTTCATTAGTTGGGATGGACACGAAAGCACTTTATGTCACTGAATTACAATTACTGTCTGTCCAGTGCTCAGGTGTGTATCTGGCTGTGGGGGCACCTCAGACTCTTTCGCCTCGCTCTGACTTGTCTCCTCGTTCTCAGAGCACTTCCTGGGGCCACTGCCTCCTGCACATGCTGCAGGGTCTTGTGCTCTGTACCCTTCAGGCACGGAGCGCTCCTAACATGTCAGCCACACTTCCATCCCTGCACGGCGCGCTCCAAACATGTCAGCCACACGGAGTGCTCCTAACGTCAGGCACACGGCGCGCTCCTGACATGTCAGCCACACGGAGCGCTCCTGACATGTCAGCCACATGGAGCGCTCCTGACATGTCAGCCACACGGAGCGCTCCTAACATGTCAGCCACACGGAGCGCTCCTGACATGTCAGACACACGGAGCGCTCCTGACATGTCAGACACACGGAGCGCTCCTGACATGTCAGACACACGGAGCGCTCCTAACATGTCAGCTGCACCTCCATCCCTGCACAGAGCACTCCTAACATGTCAGCCACACCTCCATCCCTGCACGGCACGCTCCTAACATGTCAGCCACACGGAGTGCTCCTAACGTCAGACACACGGCGTGCTCCTGACATGTCAGACACATGGAGTACTCCTGACATGTCAGCCACACGGAGCGCTCCTAACATGTCAGCTGCGCCTCCATCCCTGCACGGAGCGCTCCTAACATGTCAGCCACATGGAGCTCCTAACATGTCAGACACATGGCGCGCTCCTGACATGTCAGACACACGGAGCGCTCCTGACATGTCAGCTGCGCCTCCATCCCTGCACGGAGCGCTCCTAACATGTCAGCCACATGGAGCACTCCTAACGTCAGCCACACGGAGCACTCCTAATGTCAGACACATGGAGTGCTCCTAACATGTCAGCCACACGGAGTGCTCCTAATGTCAGACACACGGAGCGCTTCTGACATGTCAGCCATGCCTCCATCCCTGCACGGAGCGCTCCTAACATGTCAGCCACATGGAGCTCCTAACATGTCAGACACATGTCAGGAGCGCTCCGTGTGGCTGACATGTCAGGAGCCTCCGTGTGGCTGACATGTCAGGAGCCTCCGTGTGGCTGACATGTTAGGAGCACTCCGTGCAGGGATGGAGGCGCAGCTGACATGTCAGGAGCGCTCCGTGTGTCTGACATGTCAGGAGCGCTCCTAACATGTCAGCTGCGCCTCCATCCCTGCACGGAGCGCTCCTAACATGTCAGACACACAGAGCGCTCCTGACATGTCAGACACACGGAGTGCTCCTGACATGTCAGCCACACGGAGCGCTCCTGACATGTCAGCCACACGGAGCGCTCCTGACATGTCAGCCACACGGAGCACTCCTGACATGTCAGCCACACGGAGGCTCCTGACATGTCAGACACACGGAGGCTCCTAACATGTCAGCCACACGGAGGCTCCTAACATGTCAAACACACGGAGGCTCCTAACATGTCAGCCACACGGAGGCTCCTGACATGTCAGCTGTGCCTCCATCCCTGCACGGAGTGCTCCTGACATGTCAGACACACGGAGCGCTCCTAACGTCAGACACACGGAGGCTCCTGACATGTCAGCCACACGGAGTGCTCCTAACATGTCAGCCACACGGAGGCTCCTGACATGTCAGACACACGGAGGCTCCTGACATGTCAGACACACGGAGGCTCCTGACATGTCAGATACACGGAGCGCTCCTGACATGTCAGCCACACGGAGGCTCCTGACATGTCAGCCACACGGAGGCTCCTGACATGTCAGCCACACGGAGGCTCCTGACATGTCAGCCACGCCTCCACCCTTGCACTTCTGTGGGGTTTCCTCCCTGCTGTGGGGATGGAAGCCCAGGCCTTGCACACCTGCCAGCTCCCAGCACTTCTGGGGCAGGGTTCACTACTATTATTAATTTAACGTAGACCATGCTGACCTGGAACTTGCTGTGTATAGTACAGTTGGCTCCAACTCAAGATACTTATGCTTCTGCCTCCTAGGACTTCAGGCTTAAACCACCACACATGGCTCTTAAAATTTATGTGTGTGTGTGTGTGCGTGTCTGTGCGTGCGCGTGCATGCGCGTGCACTGTATACTTGAGCCACAGCTTCACTTCTGCCTTCTTTTTTTTTTTGGCCAGTCCTGGGGCTTGAGCTCAGGACCTGGGCACTGAGCTTCTTGTACTCAAGACTAGTACTCTACCACTTGAGCCACAGTGCTACTTCCAGCTTTTTCTGAGTAGTTTATTGGAGATAAGAGTCTCATGGAGTTTTCTGCCTGGGCTGGCTTTGAACTGCGATCCTCAGATCTTGGCCTCCTGAGTAGCTAGGATTATAGGCACAAGCCACTGGTGCTCAGCCACTTCTGGCTTTTGGTGATTAATTGGAGATAGTCTCCTGGACTGTGCTGCCAGCACTGGCTTTGAACTGTGATCCTTGATCTCAGTCACCGGAGCAGCTGGACTTGTAGGCGTGCGCTTGGGTTCCTGGCTGGACTGCCTTTTGAGTTCCTGGCCTGCTGCTGCATGGGGTGATGGATGGGCTGTGGCCAGGGCACCTGTGGAGACTGAGGGCTCTGTTCACAGGCTGGATGATTGCGGCCTCTCTGAGGTGCGGTGCAGGGACCTCCGCTCTGCGCTTCAGGCCAACCCTGCCCTGACGGAGCTGAACGTGCGCAACAATGAGCTGGGCAATGCGGGCGTGCAGCTGGTGCTGCAGGGCCTGCAGAGCCCCACCTGCCAGATTCAGAAGCTGAGGTGAGGCCCGGTGCCAGCACGGCGCTCCGGCAGAGCCTTGGTGGGCAGGGGTAGGGTGTGGAGAGCCCTGGGGGCCCCAGCTCCAGCTGCAGGTGACAGGCAGTGGCTGCCACCACAGGGACAGGGCGCCTTCTGGCTCCAAGGCTTACCTCCCGCCACCCTGCTGCCCTCCTGCAGCTGCTCTCAGCTGGAGATGGGGAGCTAGCCTGGGGAGAAGCAGGGCCTGCCCTAGGGCTGCTGGGGAGCTGCTGAGAGAGTGTGTTCCAGCCTGCAGAACTGCGGCCTGACGGCAGCTGGCTGTGCGGCCCTGCCCGGTGTGCTGTGTGCCCTGTCCACCCTGCGTGAGCTCTGTCTCAGCGACAACCCCTTTGGAGACGCGGGCCTGCAGCTGCTCTGCCAGGGGCTCCTGGATGCTCAGTGCCACCTCGAGAGACTGCAGTGAGTGTGGCCTCAGCTCCCTGGGGCCCACCCTTCCCCAGCCAGGAACGCCCAGGCCTTCATCAGGATGCAGCTGCAGGGGCCGGGGGGACCTCCGGGCCACGGTGCTCCCCCCGGGGTGCTGGGGCTCCTCCTTGCCAGGGGCTGACGGCCGACCCGACCTGACCGTGGCACAGATGTGGCCAGTGGTCCAGTGTGGGAGACACTGGGAGTGACCACAGCGAGGTGTGTGGGTGGCACTGGGAGTGACCACAGCGAGGTGCGGGAGGGTGGCACTGGGAGTGACCACAGCGAGGTGCGGGAGGGTGGCACTGGGAGTGACCACAGCGAGGTGTGTGGGTGGCACTGGGAGTGACCACAGCGAGGTGCGGGAGGGTGGCCCGTGACCACAGCGAGGTGCGGGTGGGTGGCACTGGGAGTGACCACAGCGAGGTGCGGGTGGGTGGCACTGGGAGTGACCACAGCAAGGTGCGGGGGGGGGGGGGCGTGACCACAGCGAGGTGCGGATGGGTGGCACTGGGAGTGACCACAGCGAGGTGCGTGTGTGGGGCCCGTGACCACAGCGAGGTGCGGGTGGGTGGCACTGGGAGTGACCACAGTGAGGTGCGGGTGGGTGGCCCGTGACCACAGCAAGGTGCAGTAGCCCATGGCCACCCTTCATCGCTCCATGCACCTGTGGGGCTAGGCTGAGACCCCATCCCGTCTCCTCCCGACCCATCCCTCCCGACCCGACCCATCTCACCCTGTCCTGTCCCGTCCCGTCCCGTCCCGTCCCGTCCTGTCCCGTCCCTTCCCGTCCCATCCTGTCCCTTCCCGTCCCATCCTGTCCCTTCCTGTCCCGTCCTGTCCCGTCCTGTCCCATCCCGTCCCATCCCGTCCCATCCCGTCCCGTCCCGTCCCTTCCTGTCCCTTCCCGTCCCATCCTGTCCCATCCTGTCCCATCCTGTCCCTTCCCGTCCCTTCCCGTCCCATCCTGTCCCATCCTGTCCCGTCCCGTCCCATCCTGTTCCTTCCTGTCCCGTCCTGTCCCGTCCCGTCCCTTCCTGTCCCTTCCCGTCCCATCCTGTCCCATCTCGTCCCATCCTGTCCCATCCTGTCCCATCCCGTCCCATCCTGTCCCGTCCTGTCCCGTCCTGTCCTGTCCCATCCTGTCCCATCCTGTCCCATCCCATCCCGTCCTGTCCCCTGCAGGCTGGAGTACTGTGGGCTCACAGCTGCCAGCTGTGAATCACTGGCCGCGGTGCTCAGGGCCAAGCCAGACTTCAAGGAGCTGGTGGTGAGCAACAATGACCTCCATGAGGCTGGAGTCCAGACGCTATGCCAGGGCTTGAAAGAGTCTGCTTGCCAGCTGGAGACGCTCAAGTAAGCCAGCCCCAGGCCGTGGGGGCCCTGGGGGGGGTGGCCCCGGGGCTCCTCTCAGGCCCACCTTGCTTCTCCAGGATGGAGAACTGTGGTGTCACCACAGCCAACTGCAGGGATCTGTGTGACGTGGTCTCTAAGGCGCCCCTGCGGGAGCTGGACCTGGGCAGTAACAAGCTGGGCGACGCGGGCCTGGCGCTGCTGTGCCCCGGGCTGCGGCTCCACGGCTCCCAGCTGCAGGTCCTGTGGTGAGTTGGCTGCAGCCTTCCCCAGGTGCGAGGAGGCGGGGGGGGGGGCCTGGGGCCACGGGGGGGGGGGGGGAGGGGTGACATGTTCAAGAAGTGCCCTGCCCACAGGCTCTGGGAGTGTGACATCACGGCCGAGGGCTGCCGGGAGCTGTGTGGCCTCCTCAGAGCCCAGCCCAGCCTGAAGGAGCTCAGCGTGGCCAGCAACGACCTGGGCGATGAGGGTGCCCGGCTGCTGTGCGAGAGCCTGCTGGAGCCCGGCTCCCCGCTGGAGTCACTGTGGTGAGGGCTGGGCAGGGGGGGCAGCTGGAGAGGAGGGGCGGGGGACCGCGCGGGAAAGGGGAACAGGTGTGCAGAGTGAGCAGCCCAGAGGACCGGCGTTCACCTGGGAGAGGTTTCTGCCTGGTCCCCATCGGAGTCTAGGGCAAGGGCCGGTGGTAGCGTTGGGCCTCCCTTGGTCTAGCTGGTGTGCATCTGTCCCCACAGGGTGAAGAGTTGCAACCTCACAGATGCCTGCTGTCCCCATTTCCGGTCAGTGTTGGCCCAGAACAGGTCTCTCCTGGAGCTGCAGTTAAGCAGCAATAAGCTGGGGGACTCAGGTGTGCAGGAGCTCTGCCAGGGCCTGTGCCAGCCTGGCTGCGTGCTGCGTGAGCTCTGGTGAGTGTGAGCCCGTGCTGGTAGGGACGCAGGTCTGGGCCAGCCCAGCTGTGTGCTGCGTGCTGCGTGAGCTCTGGTGAGTGTGAGCCCGTGCTGGGAGGGACACAGGTCTGGGCCAGTCCAGCTGCATGCTGCATGCGCTCTGGTGAGTGTGAGCCGTGCTGGGAGGGATACAGGTCCGGGCCAGCCCGGCTGCGTGCTGCGTGCGCTCTGGTGAGTGTGAGCTGTGCTGGGAGGGATACAGGTCCGGGCCAGCCCGGCTGCGTGCTGCGTGCGCTCTGGTGTGAGCTGTGCTGGGAGGGACGCAGGTCTGGGCCAGCCTGGCTGCATGCTGTGTGCGCTCTGGTGAGTGTGAGCCGTGCTGGGAGGGACGCAGGTCTGGGCCAGCCCGGCTGCGTGCTGCGTGCGCTCTGGTGTGAGCTGTGCTGGGAGGGATGCAGGTCTGGGCCAGCCCGGCTGCATGCTGTGTGCGCTCTGGTGAGTGTGAGCCGTGCTGGGAGGGACGCAGGGCCTGCTGCCCACTTGTCACTCCAGCTTTGATCTGAGGCCTTGGCTCACAAAACCCAAAGGGAGCCATATGTTGGTGGCTCACGCCTGTGATCCTAGCTATTCAGGAGGCTGAGATTTGAGGATTGTGGTTGGAAGCCAGCTTGGGAAGGGAAGTCTGAGACTTAATAAACCACTAAAAAAGCCAGAAGTGGTGCTGTAGCTCAAGTGGCAGAGCTCTAGCCTTGAGCAAAAGAAACTCAGGGACAGCGCCCAGACCTCAGGACTGGCACACACAGAAACAACAAAACGTAAAAGCCACCCAGAGGGCCATCCCCCTCCCCCCTCCCCCCTCCCCCCCTCCTGCAAGTCCTGCCAGGCCCCCCTCCATTTTCCCATTGCTTCCAGGGAGGGGTCTGCTATCTCTAATTTCATAGATCTGCTTTCTATCCTTGGAACTTTTCTTCAGTACAGAACTCTTCTTCATATTTATTACGCAAGCGTTTTCTGCTGAGCCACACCTCCAGCCTTTGGAACTGGTTAGTTTGAGGTACGGTCTTGATTTTTGCTTGGGCCTGCACCTGGACAGAGACCCACCTATTTTAGGCTTCCTATTGTAGCTGGGATGGCAGGTACACACTACCATGTCCAGCCTTTTCCCCTGAGATGGAGTGTCGTGATATTTTACTCGGGCAGGACTTGAACCGTCATCTTCCCAATCTCAGCCTCCACAGCATGGATGAGACAGGCACGCGGCACTATGCCTAGCTGTTGGCGAGGAGCTAGGTGTAGGCCTCTCAGGTACCTAGGATTATAGGTGGGAGCCACTAATTGGAGATGTATCTCCTGGATTTGTCTGCCTAGCTGGCTTCAAACTACCACCCTCAGAGTTCAGACTCCTGAGTGGCTAGAATTACAGGTGTGAGCCACTGATACTTCTTGGCTGCCGTTCATCCTGCCCTGGGCACCAACAGAAGGCTGGGCCCGGCAGCACGGCCAGCCAGCCACCCACCTTGCAGTCTCCTTCTCAGGGGACACTTGTTGTAGCGGGACCATGTGGGAGCCTGCATTAGCCCTGAAAGACAGGGCCTGGAGCTTGGTCATCCACCCTGGAGAGCCTGAGCAGCCCTTGGCAGTGCCCACCCGGGAGCGGGCATCCAGCTCGCCCCGCGTGCCTTCCTTCCTTCCGCTGACATCCACCTTTTTCTGTAACCTGCAAACCTCTGTTCACTCTGTTGCCTTCTCTAACCTCCCATACTCTCCTCTTGGGACCCAGCTGAGCTGTTTTTTGGGGCAGTGCTGGTGATGAGCTCAGGGTTTCATGGCCTGCACCTTCCTCCCAGTGCCTCTCTGTACCCTGCAGAGGGGCCGGCGCCCTGCCTCTTGTCCAAAGCTGGCCACCTGAGTCCTGAGTCCAACCAAGGCAAGCTGTACACGCACCTCCTCTGCTGGGGAAAGTACCTGGGGCCATGGAAGGACCGTGCAATTGACCTGCCACGGCTGGACGTGGGGCCAGGGCCGCTCGAGGGCTGGGCCCGTGTGTGGACCTTCGCTGTCTCACCGCGTGGGGCCGCCCAGGCCCAGCAGCTCTAGTGGCAGTGCGGGCATGACCTTGTCCTGACCTCCGTCCCGCTCCCTTCCAGGCTAGGGGACTGCGACGTGACCAATAACGGTTGTAGCAGCCTGGCGTCAGCCCTGCTGGCCAACCACAGCCTGCGGGTGCTGGAGCTCAGCAACAACTGCATGGGGGACCCTGGCGTTCAGCGGCTGGTAGACAGCCTCAGGCAGCCAGGCTGCGCCCTGGCCCTGGAGAAGCTAGTGTAAGTGGACGGGCGGGCGGGGCTCAGGCTGAGGGATGTGTGTGTGTGTGTGTGTGTGCGCGCGCGTGCGTGCATATGCGTGTGTGACACCCAGCCCACTCCTTCTGTCTGCGTCCAGCCTCTATGACATCTACTGGACCCAGGCGATGGAGGACCAGCTTCAGACCCTGGAGGAAGCCAGGCCGTCTCTGAGGGTTATCTCTTGATGGACACCGACCTGGCCTCTGGACCTATACTTGGAGACACAGCCTAGTCTGCCCTGGGGCAGTCTGTGGGCTGCAGCTTAGAGTTTGGCTTCTGCCCAAAGAGAAACAATGTAATCATTTCTGCAAGAAAAATTGAGACACTTTGTAATGATTAAACAGCTTTGTTAGGAGGAAGTCTCTGTTCTTCCTTCATGGTGGTTCCTGCGATGCCTGTGCCCGCCAGCACTATAGCTGACGACGAGGCATTCGCTTTCCCTGTTCGCTTCCTGCCTGGGGCCTCTGCCCGAGACTGGGCCCTGCCCTGCCAGGAAGAGGTTGGTCAGCACCTAAACCATCTGGACAGGAGCAGTCAAGTCCAGCGTACTAGTGAATGGCAGGGTGAAAAAAGCTAGAAGAAAGGTTTGTGAATGTTTTTGCTGCAAAGCAGTGACGACCGTGTGCGGGGACAGATGATGCTAGGACCTGAGCGCCGTCCACACCTGAGCCACACATGGCAGTTCTCCTGTGTTGAGGAGAACGTTCAAACCCACGCCGTTTGTCTGGTGTGCACGGGACACAGCCAGGGGTCGCTGCTGCCACCAGCTCCGCTCCTGTCAGGCCAGTCTGCAGGAGTGGCTTGTGGAAGGCCTTCCTACCCTGGACCACACAGAAGCAAGGCTCCTGAGAGGGTGGGAAATTCTAAAAAGTGCAAGTGGGGCCATGACTCAAGTGGTAGAGCACCAGCCTGAAGAAGCTAAAGGAGAGTGCTCTGGCCCGGAGTTCAAGCCCCAGTACTGACATGCACACAAAAAGGTTGCTTCAATAAAGGAAGAGACCATCTTTTGTGTAAGATAAAAATTTCCCCAATCCTCACTTTCTGGAGAACTACTTGCAGGTGGGCTGAACTTACAACTAACCACAGTGGTATCTTTCTATATAATGCATTTCTTGTACCACTTGAGCCATGATGCTGACATACTGCTGGTCAACTGGAGTCTCAGTCTTTCCTGTCTAGGCTGGCTTCACAGGTGGGCCTCCGGCGTAGCTAGGATTGCCAGCGTGAGCCTGCTCTGGTGCAGCTGGCTCGACAGGTGTGTGGCACCGTGCATGCCTGTCTTTTCTGTTGTTTTTGAAAAGGTATGGCTTTAAACCCACCAAGTACCTCAGCTCCTAAGTGCTAGGATTGAACTTAAAGTTCTAAAAACACCAGTCTGAGAGGTCAGCTGCCCTTCCGGCCGTGGTGTGGGTGACCTGCCATCAGGGACAGGTCTGTGGGCACTGCACTCCGGGACATCACCCTCCCTCGGCTCTGAGCATCTTAGGCCACTGCTGCTGCTCATGAGAGGCTTCTGGAAAGGTGGAGCAGCAAAATGGGGACAGGGAAGAAGGCTGGAGGCTGAGCACCTTCACAGCACTTTATTTTGTTCTGCCTGCTCAAGGCAACAGCCTTGGACTCAGGAGTCAGAGAGATGAGGAGCAGCCAGGACACAGGCCCAGCGGCCTGGTGTCTCTTGACTCGATGGTGCCAAGGGGCCAGTCTGGTGATCTCCAACCCCACCACACACCCTCCAGGCTAAGTGAAGGCTCCGGAGGAAAGAGGAAAGGGCTCCGTGCTGCTACTCAGTCTGGCTTTTCAGCCATCTTGGTGATGAGCGACTGTCCCTCACTTGTGCAGCCCTGAGGGAGGGAGCCGCGGTCTTTCTGGGCCTCCGCCCACTCCATGGGGAGTGATGCCTCCCTCCCCCCGTGCTGGGCCAAGGCTGGGTCCGTGCTCCACAGTGAGTCCCTGCCACGCTGGCCAACTCGGCCCCCAGACGGCTCGGCAGCCGCGCACTCAGATACACACATGTGCACACGCACTCCCTTGCACACCTGGAAACAGAGGGATTGGGCCTCCTTCCCCTCTTCTTGGGCCCACCCACGGGGCGAGGCTGGAACCCTCCCCTCGGCTCAGAAGGCCGAGGCCCCCTCCTTGGTGGCTTCCTCCTCGGCCGCCCTGGGCTCTGCAAGGTCGTCGTCTGGCTCTGGGCGCACGTCTCTGTTGCCGACAGCTCTGTCCTGGTCACTTTGTTGTTTCTGCCGCCGGGTCTCCTTGTACCTCAAGGTGATGTCCCTGAGGGGGCACAGGCCATGTTGCCACCGGCCCCGCCATGAGTCCCAGCACAGACCCCACAGACACCTGGTACCTCTGTTCCACAGGAACACCATGGGTGTGGTCTGAGGAGTGGCTGGGTACGAAGGGAGCTAAGGTGCGGGCCAGGACAGGCCACGAAGCCCAAGGAGCCTAGGTCTTCCAGGCAAAGGGCCAAGGCACTGTCCCACACGGTCCTCTGGGGGAACAAGGCTGGAGAGGGGGCTGCCAGGACCCTTGCCCGCCCCTTGCCGAAGCAGGAGGGGGACAGCAGGTAGATGGGGCGACACCCACGGCTGTTTAAGCTGGCTGGACCACAGACAGCAGGGGAGTCCCACCCTCTACTCACCTCAGAAAAAACCGCCAGACCGTCCAGGTAAGCACCAGGACGGAGCCGAGCGTCCAGCACTGGGAGATGTAGAAGGGCAGGGACAGGGTGAGCGTGTGCGGGTCGTACTTCACGACGATGAGCAGCTCGGTGACGGTGATGGCAGCCACGAGCCAGGCCTGCTGGCCCAGCTTTCTGTGGGGCTTCCTGTGGAGAGGCGGCAGCTGCCTGACTCCCGGCCCCCTCTGCCCCGGGCCCCCCACCCGAGGCCTGGGGCGGCCCGGCCCTTACAGGTCGTCCATGAAGTCGTAGATCTCGCGCATGGCCACCCCGCCCACATTCACGAAGAAGACCAGCCTCAGCAGGACCAGGTAGTGCTCGGGCGGCATCCACAGCACGAACTTCAAGTAGAACGTGTTCAGCTCCGCCAGCAAGAACTAGGGGATGGGAGAGGGTCAGCCTGGCGCAGGGCCCCAGGTTGCACGCAATCGTGAGGCGGTCGGCCTTACCACCAGGATGATGCCGCACACCGCCAGCCAGCGGTGCAGACTGGAGGCGGGCTTCCACTCGAAGCGGACCCAGCTGTAGGGTGTGAACTGGAAGGCAATCCTCTTCATCTTGCCCCTGGAAGCCAGAGAGCCAGGGGCCTGAGCAGTGGTGCCAGACCGGGAGGAGGCCAGTGCTACTGAGGCCACAGGCCCCCCCCCCCGGCTCTACTGAGGCCGCAGAGGACGGAGGCCCCCCCTCTGCCAGCGCTACTGAGGCCACAGGGGACACAGGCTCCCCCGGCCAGCGGTACCGAGGCCGCAGGGGACGGAGGCCCCACCGGCCAGCGCTACTGAGGCCGCAGGGGACGCAAGCCTCGCCCTCGCACTCTCTTCTTGGGCTCCTGTTCCTTCCCTCCTTTGTCTGAGGTTTGAGACAGGATCTGTGTTTTCCAGGCTCAAGTGGCCTTCTTGCCTCAGCCTCCTGAGGACCAGACTCACACTTCCTGGCACTGCTTGTCTTTGTGGCTCTGGGGATGGAATCCAGGGCCTGTGCTTATCAGGGAAGACCCTGCCACTGAGCCATGCACCCAACCCACCTTGTTTTTTCTTTATTTAAATCTCGTAGTAAAGTAAGAAACATGAGGGACCCCCCGCTATGCAGCAGGGGGGGCCAGCCAGAGGGCGGGTGTGGCGTTGGGGAGGCAGAGCGGAGGGTCCTGGGCTGAGAGGGCGGACAGCCGCCCATCCTCAGGCCTTTCGTGTGGCATGGAGGGGACGGGTACTGGAAGCCACCCAACACGGCCCCTTCCTCCTGAGACATACTTGTAGGTTGGAATGTTCCAGAGGCCTTGCCACTTGTATGTCTTCAGAGACAGCCACTCAAGGGTCTTCATGCCGCAGTAGATGCCCAGACCATTGCAGATGAGAACGTCCATGATCCACTAGGGCAGGGGCCAGAGAGAGGTGACGCCAGGCGGCGGAGGCCAGGCCCGCAGAGGCCGGAGGCCAGGCCCGCGGAGGCCAGGCCCGCGGAGGCCGGAGACCAGGCCCGCGGAGGCCGGCTGCCCAGGGCTGTCCCACGGCCCGCAGGTACCTACGTGGTCCCACCAGCACTCGCTGAAGTTGGGCAGCTGGTGCTCCAGGCTGTACTCCAGGAACTCAAACATCACGCTGATGATCATACACATCCACCAGTCGCGGATCATGAGCGTCTGCGGGCCAGGAAGCACCGGGTCAGGCTCCGCACAGCAGCCCCCGCAGGCCGCCCACAAGGGGTGCCCACTGCCCCCGGGGTCCCCCGGGTCCCCGGTCAGCACGGCAGGTGGGACATCTGCTAAGATGTTCAGCTCCGGTGGTGCGTCCAGAGCTCTAAAGGGAAGCAGCCCCTGCTGGCTGGCCAGGACCGCGCAGGGCCCCGCAGGGGACCCAGGCAGGCTCCGCGCTCCCCTGGTCCAGGGCAACGCGGGTCCTTCCGCAGAATGGGACCGGAGCCCAGAGTGCAGCGGGGTCGGACCTGCGGCCGCCCGTGCTGGGATGGAGCGGAGGTGGGCAGGGGGTCAGGGCTCCGCTCTGGCCCCGCTGGAGGACGGGAGCTCCGGGTGCCGGGGCGCGGAGGGCGGAGGCCGCCATACCTTCAGATACCAGCCGATGAAGTGTGCGGGCACAAAGCCGTCCAGCTTGTCCTGCGGGCACAGAGACAGCCTCAGCCTCGGCCTCCCGCGGGCCCCGCGGAGCCTTGCCGTGCAGGGCCTGGGGCGGGCGGCTGGGTGCCTGGGGGGGGGGAGGGAATGGGGGAGGGAAGGGGGGGGCTCCCTACCCAGATGTTGTGGAAGGGGTCGGTCTCATTGTCTGCGTCGTAGATGAGGCAGTTTCCCCCATAGTCCCTCTCCGGCAGCGGAACCCCCAGCCTGGGGTCCACGTACTTTAGAAACTGTCGGCCATCCTGGACTGTCTGCAAGGCAGCATGAGAGTGGGGCCAGGCAGTGGGCAGCAAGGATGGCGGGGCCAGGCGGTGGGCGGCGGGGATGGTGGCAGGGATGGTGGCAGGGATGGCGGCAGGGATGGCGGGGGTGGGGGATGGTGGCAGGGATGGCGGGGGTGGGGGATGGCGGGGGATGGTGGGGATGGCGGGGGATGGTGGCAGGGATGGCGGGGGTGGGGGATGGCGGGGGATGGTGGGGATGGCAGGGCCAGGCGGTGGGCTGCGGGCGGCGGGTATGGCGGGGGATGGTGGGGATGGCAGGGCCAGGCGGCGGGCGGCGGGGACGGGCCCAGAGGCAGCAGGGTACAGACAATGCCTGCCGGCCGGTCCTGCCCCAGGAACCGGCTGTGCCCCGTCCCTCCCACAGCTGCATGCCCTGGGGCTCCATCTTCACACATGCTTGGGACAGGAACCTTCCAGACACTAACGCTGACACCAGCCAAAGCTCCTTCCAGCCCCCGTGCTCAGTGCACTCTGGGACCTCGTCAATGGAAGGCGCCTCTTGGACAGGAGGCCCACAGGGGACGAGGAGGAGGCTGCAGGCCTGGACTCCAAGTGGCATCGCAGAGGCCCCGGGAGGGGGTTGAGCGGGACGCGCCACACGGCCGGGAGCAGGTAGCGGAGGGACACTGCGTAGCCCTGCCGTCCAGCCCAGACCCCAGCGCCCAGCCGAGGCCCGGAGCCAGGAGGGTGCACGGGCAGAGAAAACCATCAGTCAAATCTCCGCTAAACGTTACAATGTCAAGGCAGAAAAGGCCGCTCAGGCTGGTGACCCGGGGGGCTGAGACCTGAGGATCGCGGTTCAAAGCCAGCCCGGGGAGCAAAGTCCACGAGACTCTGATCTCCAATGAACCACCTGAAAACGGGAAGCGGCGCTGCGGCTCAAGGAAGAGGGCTAGCCTTTGGTGAACAAACCCGGGCATGGCCTGATCAGGCCCCAGGATCAACAACAACAACAACAAAGCAGTTCCAGGAAATTTCAGACCAAGATGTAGATAAAACAGCAGGAAACCAAGTTTAGAGCAGACGTGCACCTGGACCCAGTGTGAGTGATCTCAGGACTGCGCAATGGGGAATAAGCAAATCCATCAGTGTAATACCTCCTATCGACAAAGGAAAATCCACCTGTGACGCAGAAAACACACTTGACAAAACTGACCAGCCCTTCACAATAAAAGCACTCCATCAGCTAGGAATAAACTGAACTCCCTCCACTTCATAAGGGGCTTCTGGAAGCCAGCACACACACTCACTGAACATGGAGAAGCTGGTGCTCTCAGGAAACAAGCAGAAGCAGCGCCTGCTCTCCTGCACAACCCGGCCAGGGTGATTAGGAAGAGAAGGAAATAAAAGACTGCTTAGACTGGGAAGGAAGAATGGAACCCCCGACACACACAGGCAACAGGAGCTGGAAAGAGAAAACACAAGGAACTACTGCAGCTAGTAAATTCAGCAAGGTCTTGAGGGCACAGTTAGTACAAAAGTTGTTTCTACACACTAGAATGAGTAACCTAGAAGTAAAATTGAGAAAAGAATTGCATTAAAGTGTATACTTGAAGATTTAACAAAAAGGAAAGCTGGGCACCAGTGGCTCATGCCTGTCATCCTAGCTTCTCAGGAGGCTGAGCTTTGAGGATCACAATTCAAAGCCAGCACAGGGAGGAAAGGCCATGAAACTCTTATCTCCAATAAACTACTAAAAAAAAAAAAATCCCAAACTACTCAAAAACCGTTCCACTGTGGCTCAAGTAGTAGAGTGCTAGCCTTGAGTAAAAGCAGCTCAGGGACAGTGCCTAGAGCCTGAGTTCTAGCCCCAGGACTGGTAAAAACAAAAACACCACAAAGGAAGTGAAAAACTTAAAACTCTGAAAACTGAAAAGCACAACAGAAATAAAATTATGGACCTAAATAATTAGACAGATATTCCATGTGTATGGGCTGGAAAACTCAGTATTTGTGGAATGACAATATTCTGAAACTGGAGTTAATGTAATCCCTGTCAACATCTCTGCTTGGGCTGGGGGTATGGTTCAGTTGTAGGGGACTTTCCTCATGTGCAGGAGGCCCTGGGTTCCAACTCCAGCACTGAGAAGGGAAAAAACAAGAAAATTTCACTGGATCTTTTATAAAGCCAGAAAAATGACCTAATGTTCATTTGTAAATGCAAGAAACCAGATGACTCAAGATAATCTCAATAAAAAACTAGGAAAATGCAGCTGGGTGGTAGAGAGCTCACCTAGCATGCATGAAGCCCTGGGTCCATTCCTCAGTATCACATAAACAGAAGCCAGAAGTGGAGCTGTGGCTCAATGGTAGAGTGCTAGCCTTAAGCAAAAAAAGCTCAGGGACAGCGCCCAGGACTGGCACCAAAAAAATAAATAAAAAGGGGGAAATGCAAAGGCTCACATCTCCCAAATATAAGTGCCGTATGACCTGCTAGATACTCAACTAACCCTCCTCAGAGCTACCCCACATCAAAAACAGAGAAGGCAGCCAGGTGTCCATGGCTCACACCTGTAATCCTAACTATTCAGGAGGCTGAAATCTGAGTATTGCAGTTTAAAGCCAGCTGCAGCAAGAAAGTCCGTGAGACTCTATCTCCAATGAATCACCAAAACAGTCGGAAGTGGCGCTGTGGCTCAAGTGGCAGAGTGTCAGCCTTGGGCAAAAAAGCTCAGGGACAGCGCCCAGGCCCGAGTTCAAGCCCCATGACTGGCACAAATAGATAACAAAAATAATAAAACAGGGAAGGTAAAGAAAGGGATCAAGATGCATGACACTTAAAAAGTGACTTGCTGAACAATAACGTCTTTGTATAGCTACTCAGATAATGAAAACCTTGTTTATCCATAGATATGTGCCACTTGTATATATAAAATCAGCATCAAAACAGACCAACCAACACCAAGGAAGCCCTGAAACTGCACAGCCTAGAGGAGCTGTGATGTGGTGTGGTACTCAGGAGGTACAGACATAATGGAGAGAAAACCAAGGGAATCTGATAGAGCCTGGACTTCAGCCATAACATATGCAGACCAAAGTCACAGGAACACATCACCTTATGGTAATTCTATTAATTAGAGTGAGTCTCGGACTCAGCAATCTGGGCATATGTGTGAACACGCGTGCGCGCGCGTGCGCGTGCGCACACACACACACACACACACACACACACACACACACACACACACGAGCTGAGACCAAGGACAGGAAGCAAGAGTTCTCAGTCTGTGCTGGTGGGCTGTGGACAGCTCCGCCACACTGGGAGGAGTTAGCCGCTCCCCAGACCACTGAAAGCACCCTGTGCTGTCCCCAGCCAGCCTACTGCTGGCCACTCCAGAGACGGAAACCGGTATCCACCCAAAGCCTGGACAGGAAAGCCCAGAGAGGACCATTCTCAGACCTCGAATGGGAACAGGCCAACGCTCCTCCACGCCTGAGCAGACAGCCCATTCAAAGCCACAGACGGGCAGCAGTGCTGTCCACTCCCTGGGAGATGACCAACACAAACGGTGGGGCCTGGAGTGTGTCTACTGCTCACAGTGAGGCTCCATTGGCAGGACAATCAGCGACAAGCTGCCCTGAGTTCTCCGAGATGGAACTGTCCCATGTCCTACAGGTGGTGACAGTTCCACTGCCTGGACGTGCACGGACGCTCACAGCACTGTGCACCTGCTCCAGAGAGCTGCCTCACCACAATAAGTAGCACATGGATGAAATTCTGAGTCTACCACCAAAAGGTGTGCTCATTAGCAAGGCAGAGCAAGGTATCAGTAAACAGACAAGGCAACACACATTGTTTAGGGATGACCACAGTGAGTTTGCAACTTCACTAGCCTGTTGCAGGGCTGTGCCAGACAGGAGAAGCTCCTGAACCCACAGCTGCTCACGGGCCGGACGTCCAGTAAGTACGGCCCCCGTGTGCCGCTGGCCCTGTACAGACCCATCCTTCCCCACCTCGGACTCCTTCTGGAGAAGATCCAGGATGGCTTCCTCGTAGCGCTTTACAACCGACTGTACAAAGCTTCCTCCATCATTAATGTCACAGCCTCTTATTTTTTTTTAAAATTATTTCTGCCAGTCTTCGGCATTGGGTGCTGCCCCTGTGTCTCTTGGTGCTCAAGGCAAGAGTCTCGTGGACTTTCCTGCCCAGGCTGGCTTTGAACTGTGATCCTGAGATCACAGCCTCCCGAGCAGCTGGGATGACAGGCGTGCGCCACCGGTGCCTGGCACCACAGCTTTTAAGACAAACTATTTATGGGGTTGAAGGCATGGCTCATGGCTCAGTTGGCAGAGTGCTAGCTAATGAGTGAACATGTCAGGTATCAAGTTCCAGTCCAGATCTTGGATCTAAAAAAGAAGACAAACCACTTACCTGGAAGAGAATGAAGATGAGAAATAGCTCATAGACCACACTAACGCAGAGCCAAAACCGCCAGTAAGCTGCAAAGACAAGATGGGGGGGTCAGGCCGCCCGCAGGGCCCCTCACACGCCTGGCTGTCTGTATGGAGTAACTCCCCATTTTCTTCCACAGTCCTTGCGCACTTTGTTTCTGTCTGTCTCTCCAGGGGCGCAGAGGCCCAGAACTACAGGGTAGAGGCAGAGGTGGCAAACTCCCTTGCTCTGCATCTATCAGCAAGTGTGCCCTGTGTTTTTGGTGGATACCTTTATCGTGGTAAGAAAAGCGCCTTTAACTCCAGTATTATTCATGGGTAATATTTTTCTGCACGTTTAAGGTCTTTTATTTAAAAAAAACAACAAAAAACAGTTTATGTGATTGCTACGTCAGCACACGTCTTGATCTGGGGCCCAGAGCGCGCAGGCTCATGAGCCTGGCGTCAGGGCAGGCTTGGCAGCTGCGGGGCCTCTGGGCAGGGCTCGGGAAGCCCACAGGAAAGTGCTCAAGTGCTTCTGGGACACAAGCTGGACGCTGGACACCTGAGGTTACGCTCTTCAGGCCCCAAGAGCAGGCCGAGTCTGAGAGAAATCTTCGCGGGCTCAGGAGCTGCAACAAGGCTCTAGGTGCAACCAACTCAGGATTCTGAAGGATCACAAGATGACCCCCAGCCCACAGCAGGGGACATCAAGGGGACTCAAGGGATGTCTCCCAAGAGATAAGAGTTGTTCTGTGTCCCACCGTGTGGCTCCCTTGAGGACAGGCCGAGGCCTAAGGCTCTCTGTTCCTGACAGACACCTCTGGGGTCACCGGATCTGGGATCACGGGTCACCGGATCTGTTCCTGACAGACACCTCTGGGGTCACGGGTCACCGGATCTGGGGTCACCGGATCTGGGGTCACGGGTCACCGGATCTGTTCCTGACAGACACCTCTGGGGTCACCAGCTCTGAGGCTGAGCTTGACTCTTCCACCACGTTCGCTATGCCAGGGAGACTCTTGAACCAGAAGATGGACCACCTCTGACACTTGCCACCCTTTAGGCCCATCCCTAAATATCTAGCAACCCTTTACGTTTCCTTCATATCTCCCTAAACAACTCTGACCACTCCTGGCATTGGTGGCCCTGATTCCAGGGCCCCACCTCCATCCAAACACAGCAATCAATCCAGGCATCAAAGGTGATAGTGAGGCGTAATCTCCGCAGTGCTCCGGACATCTGACAGCTCCAGCTTCTGGAGGAATCCACAGGTAACGGAACCAGGCAGGGCTGGGCCCAGCTCAGGGACCGTGGAGGGCTAGCTTCTGTGAGGCCTTGGAGTTCATCTCGGCACCACACACACAAAGACAAGACCAAACCAAACTGGAAAGGGAGGGAGACCATCCCTAATGGGCCAGGACCTGCTTCCCAGGACTTCTTGTGGAACTACAGTCAATTGAAGTTTCCAAATAAAGCAATCCCCCAGAGAGGTCATCTGGAGCCTTATCCCGGCCCCTCTTAAAGGGCCGGCTGCTAACGGCACAGCCACGCAGCACAGACCCCAGGGGTGGCAGGAGATGGGCAGAGCCCCAGGACATGGCCGCCCTGGAGCCAAGGACCTTCCTAGCCCCCAGGGGCACGCCTCCCGGGTGGGTGGGGGGGCTCCCTGCTTCCAAGCCTAACAAGATGTGAGGAGGAAGGTGGCTCCAGAACATTTTACGTGAATGAAGCGAAGACTGGTGAAGAAACACAGCGAGCAGAGCAAAGTACGCTGGAAGGGGAGGGAAGGGCAGCTCAGAAGCCAGCGTGCCCCCAGCCAGAGATGGACGGCCGGAGGCCGCTCACAGCAACACTGCCCCGGGGGAAGACAGAGCGTGCGTCTGGCTGCCGATCACCCCGCGAGCACACAGAGCCTCTGGAGGTCAGTGTGCCCCACCGCCCTAATACCAGCACCTTGCTTTCCATGGTTCTGCGCAGCACCACGGACCTGCTTGGGGAGAGCAGCCTCGGGCCCCGCGGCCCTGCAGCCCCACCCACGCTTCTGGGACAGAGAAAGCCTTGCTCGTAGTTCTGTAATAACTGACCTTCCCTCCATTTTATTTAATTTTATTGCCTGTCCTGGGGCTTGAACTCAGGACCTAGGCGCTGTCCCCAGCTTCTTTTGCTCAAGGCTAATGCTCTACCATTGAGCCACAGCGCCACTTCTGGCTTTTCTGTGTATGTGGTACTGAGGAATTGAACCTAGGGCTTCATGCATGGTAGGCAAGCACTCTACCACTAACCCATATTCCCAGCCCTAGAATATCTTATTAAAGAAATAATGAGCTGGGTGCTGATGGCTCATGCCTGTCATCCTAGCTACTCAGGAGGCTGAGATCTGAGGATCGAGGTTCAAAGCCAGCCTGGGCAGGAAAGTCTGTGAGACTCTCATCTCCAATTAACCACCACAAAACCAGAATTGGAACTGTGGTCCAAAGTGTTAAGAGTGCTAACTAGCCCTGAGCAAAAAAGAGCTCAGAGACAGTGCCCCAAGCCCCAAGTTCAAGCCCCACGAATGACAAAAAATAATTTAAAAAATTAGATAAGCATGAAGACTTGTACAAAAATTCACTACTAATATACTGAAAAACTGAAAACCAGCCAAGCACAGTGGCCACATGCATATGATTCCAGCTACTCAAAAGTCGGAGGCAAGAGGATTTCGTGAGCCTAGGAGTTTAAGAGTATCCCAGGAAACACTGAGACCTTGATTTTTGTTGTTGTTGTTGTTGTGGGCTTGAACTCTGGGCTTGGGCGCTGTCCTTGTGCTCTTCAGCTCAAGGCGAGCGCGCTCAACCGCTTGAGCCACAGCGCCACTTCCAGTTTTCTAGCAGTTTATTGGAGATAAGAGTTTCATGAACTTTCCTGCCTGGGCTGGCTTTGAACCTCGATCCTCAGATCTCAGCCTCCTGAGTAGCTAGGATTACAGGCGTGAACCACTGGTGCCCGGCTGAGACCTTGATCTTAGGAAAAAAAAAAAAAGGCCAGGTGCTGGTGGCTCACACCTATAATTCTATCCACTCTGGAGGCTGCGAGCCCAGGGTCAGAACCAGCCTGGGCAGGAAAGTCTGTGAGACTCTTATCTCCAATGAACCAGCAAAAGCCAGAAGTAGAGCTGTGATTCAAAGGGTAGAATGCTAGTCTTGAACAAAAAATGCTCAGGGACAGTGCTCAGGCCCTGAGTTCAGGCCGCAGGACTAGCAGGCATGTCCATGCATCCCACACCACAACCCCCACCCACAGTGGCCAGCTGGACGCTGCAGCTCACACCTGTAATCCTAGCTACTCAGGAGGTCATCAGTGAAGCCAGGTGCAGGGCTGTATGCCTGCAACCCCAGCTCCTGGGAGACTGAAGGGGAGTACAGTAAGATACTGTCACGTATGTACACACACAAACACACCAAGATTTAATGGAGGTTATTACAACACAGGTACACATAAAAACATCTCTGTGTTTTATAATTCACACCCCTATTGAGACTGAGAAGAAATACATTCCTAACTACTATGCTGTTCACTCTTGAGGGGAAAATTTACCTGCCCTACTGTAGCTAGGCCAGCCCTCTGGGGAAGCAGTGGGGAGCGGGCAGGGGGTCTGTGTCCTCCAGCTTCGCTTCGCTGGGGGCAGTTTGGTTCAGGGATTTGTCAGCACCAAGGGTAGAGGGAGGCAGAATACCTGGGAATCATCAGGGCCCTCAGCCAGAGCACAGCCCCTCCCACAGCCCCGATCTGTAGGAAGAGGAAGGGGAGCTGCAGGGCAATACGGGAGGAGAGGAGCCCTGGCTGGCCCCAAGGCCTGAGCCCGAGGCCTCCCCCTGCAGGGGGCAGTGGCCAAGGGGACAGGGGACGGTCACACCCAGCTGCACAGACACAGTGGTGCGGGGGACATTAGTGCCACCAGGCACGCATGGAGAAAGAAACGGCAAGTTACCTGGATGAGGTCTGGAAAATGGCCCATCTTTGGCTTGTGTGACTCCAAAACACAAGAAAACCAAAATACTGGCCACAATACCTCTGCAAACAAAGAACAAACAGTCCTCAGTGTGTACAATCTCCCTTCACAGAGGCGGGCGTGCGGGGGCCCCGGGGATGCCCACGGTGGCTGCCCTGCGCCCGGGCAGGGCAGCAGGAAGGGGGTCACTGGGCAGGGGAGCAGGAAGGGGGTCACCGGGCAGGGGAGCAGGAAGGGGGTCACCGGGCAGGGCAGCAGGAAGGGGGTCACCGGGCAGGGCAGCAGGAAGGGGGTCACTGGGCAGGGCAGCAGGAAGGGGGTCACTGGGCAGCAGGAAGGGGGTCACCGGGCAGGGGAGCAGGAAGGGGGTCACTGGGCAGGGCAGCAGGAAGGGGGTCACTGGGCAGCAGGAAGGGGGTCACTGGGCAGGGGAGCAGGAAGGGGGTCACTGGGCAGGGGAGCAGGAAGGGGGTCACCGGGCAGCAGGAAGGGGGTCACCGGGCAGGGCAGCAGGAAGGGGGTCACTGGGCAGGGCAGCAGGAAGGGGGTCACCGGGCAGGGGAGCAGGAAGGGGGTCACCGGGCAGGGCAGCAGGAAGGGGGTCACCGGGCAGGGCAGCAGGAAGGGGGTCACCGGGCAGGGCAGCAGGAAGGGGGTCACCGGGCAGGGCAGCAGGAAGGGGGTCACCGGGCAGGGGAGCAGGAAGGGGGTCACTGGGCAGGAGAGCAGGAAGGGGGTCACCGGGCAGGGGAGCAGGAAGGGGGTCACCGGGCAGGGGAGCAGGAAGGGGGTCACTGGGCAGCAGGAAGGGGGTCACTGGGCAGGGCAGCAGGAAGGGGGTCACCGGGCAGGGCAGCAGGAAGGGGGTCACCGGGCAGGGCAGCAGGAAGGGGGTCTCCGGGCAGGGCAGCAGGAAGGGGGTCACTGGGCAGGGCAGCAGGAAGGGGGTCACTGGGCAGCAGGAAGGGGGTCACTGGGCAGCAGGAAGGGGGTCACTGGGCAGGGGAGCAGGAAGGGGGTCACTGGGCAGCAGGAAGGGGGTCACCGGGCAGCAGGAAGGGGGTCACTGGGCAGGGGAGCAGGAAGGGGTCACTGGGCAGGGGAGCAGGAAGGGGGTCACTGGGCAGGGGAGCAGGAAGGGGGTCACCGGGCAGGGGAGCAGGAAGGGGGTCACCGGGCAGGGGAGCAGGAAGGGGGTCACCGGGCAGGGCAGCAGGAAGGGGGTCACCGGGCAGGGCAGCAGGAAGGGGGTCACCGGGCAGGGCAGCAGGAAGGGGGTCACCGGGCAGGGCAGCAGGAAGGGGGTCACCGGGCAGGGCAGCAGGAAGGGGGTCACCGGGCAGGGCAGCAGGAAGGGGGTCACCGGGCAGGGGAGCAGGAAGGGGGTCACCGGGCAGGGCAGCAGGAAGGGGGTCACCGGGCAGGGCAGCAGGAAGGGGGTCACCGGGCAGGGCAGCAGGAAGAGGGTCACCGGGCAGGGGAGCAGGGAGGGGGTCACCGGGCAGGGCAGCAGGAAGGGGGTCACTGGGCAGCAGGAAGGGGGTCACCGGGCAGGGCAGCAGGAAGGGGGTCACTGGGCAGGGCAGCAGGAAGGGGGTCACCGGGCAGGGCAGCAGGAAGGGGGTCACTGGGCAGCAGGAAGGGGGTCACCGGGCAGGGGAGCAGGAAGGGGGTCAGGCGGAGCTGGCCACCCCGTGGCCCCCACTGAGCTCAAATGCAGCACACAGACAGGCGCCACTTCTGGAATGCCCTTGCGTCACGAGGCCACTCATGTATGGTGCCCAGTGTCTCCACGAATACACATTACAGTAAAGAGCCCTAAACTTGCTGGATGCTGGTGGCTCACGCCTGTAATCCTAGCAACTCAGGAGGCTGAGAGCTGAGAACTGCGGTTCAAAGCCAGCCTGGGCAGAAACGTTTGTGAGACTTTTACCTCCAATTAACCACCAAAAAGCTGTGGCTCAAGCGGTAGAGCACTAGTCTTGAACAGAAAAGCCCGGGAACAGCATTCAGGCCCTGAGTTTAAGCCCCAAGACCATCACCAAAAAAACCCTAAGCTTTACCAGTGATGACTAGGGTTCATTAAAGCCCTTGTACGCTTCAGACCTAATGGCTGTCTGCTCTAATATGGGCCAAGCAGGCACTCTAGCTGTACCTGTGTTAAAGTAGATACACGGAGCAACATGGCTTGTTCGCTGTTGAGCCACCTTTTCCAATACCAACAGACTCCTGCAGGCCTAGGATGGAAAGTTAAGTGCTTGCTTACCACCACACCCAACACCTAAGAAGCTGGCCCAGAGATGAGCTCTGGAGCGGGGGCCCAGAAAAGGGTCTTCACCTCGGCAAAGTGCACAAGAAAGGCGCGGCGCCAGCCCACAAGCTCTCGGACAAGTGCATGTGCCAGTAGCTGTTCACAGCAACACCAGCTCCCGTGATGCTCGGCCCTGGCCAAGCGTCCCGTGCCCTCAATTTCACATGACATGGGATCATGGCAAGTCTCATCAGGGTGGCTACCATGAAACTCCCAGGACCACAATGAAGAGTAGGGTTGGTCATTTGAGGCCAGAGAGCAACGCCTGGCCCAGCCGACAGTCCCACCTCGGCAGGACAGTGGAAGCAACCCACAAGTGAGTTTCTGGTCCAGCTGCCAGGACAGGACCGAGGACCAAGGCTTCAGGGCAGGAAGCGGCCTGAGGAAGGGGCTGGGGATGGAACGGCAGCTGGAAGAAGGGAAGAGCAGGGGCGGGCCGCCAGAGGAGGAGACAGCCATGTCATTCTCTCCTGGCCCCCAGGGGCCTCAGCCAGACACAGCGCCCAGGGCTGGCGCAGCCCCGTGGCCTGAGGACTTGACTCAGACTAGACATCCCACACACATGACGATTTTACAGGCTAGCTTTTAAAAAGTAGTTTTATTGTTGATAATGTCGTACAGAGGGTGCATCCCTTCCTTTGCGTCCCTGTCTCCCGCTCCTGTCCCGCCTCACAAGTTACACAGGTCAGTTCCCACACAGTGCATTCTGCAATAGAACTGATTTTGTTCATCCTTTCGGAAGCCCCCACTTTACGACCTCTAAAGAAAAAAACAAAGCAAAAATAAACACTACCACCACCACCACCACCACCAAAAACCCAGGTTTCCATTTCCTGGAGTTGGTTTTGTTGTTGCTGCTGTTGTTGTTGGCTGTGGGGCTTGAACTCTGGGCCTGGGCGCTGTCCCTCAGCTCTTCAGCTCAAGGCTAGCGCTCTACCACTTGAGCTAGAGCACCACTTCCGGTTTTCTGCCAGGGCTGGCTTTGAACTGCGATCCTCAGATCTCAGCCTCCAGAGTTGCTAGGCATGAGCCACCAGTACTTAGCTTTTTAAAACTTTTTATTTATTTTGTCAAATATTTATGAATATTTATTTTATACCTTGCATTTTGTTCCAGCAAACAAGTTCATTGCTCAAACTATTCCAACTTTGACTACAGAGGACTCTTGTGTAGTTCCTGTGTTGTTTTGGCATAAATCGTTTCGTTTTTCTGAGTTTTTGAAATTCAGACACTATAGAATGGACTCAATCAGCTGTTTCTCCAAGGAGTCTGGCTCTCAATAGAGAGCACTGGAAGCGATGTTCTCAGCACCGGATATACCCCTTGTCAAGGACCAGGAAGGTCAAGGCCCTCAGTGCACAGAAAACAGCATTCGCTTGCTGCCCTAACCTGTGTCTGTACATACACAACTACCCCATACCATGCATGTTTGAAATCCCAGCACTGGGAGACTGAGATAGGAGGATAAAAAATTCCACGCTTAGCTGGGCACTGGTGGCTCACGTCTGTACTCCTAGCTACTCAGGAGAGTGAGATTTGAGGATTATGGTTCCAAGTCAGCACAGGCAGAAAGTCCATCTTAACCTTCAATTAACCACCAAGAAGCCAGAAGTGGGCCTGTGGCTTACGTGGTAAAATGCAAAACAAAAACAAACAAAAAAACCTCAGGGCCGTGCCAGGTGCCAGTGGCTCACGCCTGTAATCCTAGCTACTTAGGAGGCTGAGACCGCAGTTCAAAGCCAGCCTGGGCCATCCAGTCTGAGACTCTCATCTCAATAAACTACCAGAAAAGTGGAAGTAGTGCTCAAATGGTAGGTAGAGGGCTAGCCTTGAGCTGAAGAGCTCTGGCCCAGAGTTCAAGCCCCGTGGCAGACCAAAAACAACAACAACAACAAAAAACTCAAGGACAGTGCCCAGGCTTTGGGTTCAAGCCTTAGGACACACACACACAGACACACTGACACACACATTGATATTCTCTCTCTCCCTCTCCCCCCCTTCTTTCCCTCCCTCCCTCCAGGCCAAACAGGGCTGAACAGAGAGACCTTGTCTTAAACAAAAGAAAATGAAATAATACAATTGCCCTGGCTGTGTGTGGGATGTTGATTTCAGGATCCTCTGAAACTATAAAAACCCTTACTCAAGGTTCCTTATAATACAGTATTTGCTGCCTGGTGTCAGTGGCTCATGACTGTACTTCTGTAATTCTAGTTACTCAAGAGGCTTAGATCTTAGCTGGATGCCGGTGGCTCACACCTGTAATCCTAGGTACTAGGAGTCTGAGATCTGAGGATTGCTGTTCAAAGCCAGCCTGGGCAGGAAAGTCCTCGAGACTCTTATCTCCAATAAACCACTAGAAAACGGGAAGTGGCGCTGTGGCTCAAGTGGTAGAGCGCTGTAGCTCAAGTGGTAGAGCGCTCGCCTTGAGCTGAAGAGCTGAGGGACAGTGCCCACGTCCAGAGTTTAAGTCCCACGACTGACCGCCCCCCCCAACACAAAAAAAAAAGAAAAAGAAAAAGAGGCTTAGATCTGAAGATTGTGGTTCAGAACCAGACCAGGCAGGAAAGCCTGTGAGACTTACCTGGAATCAATCAGTAAAGGCCTGGAAGTGGAGCGTAAGCCTTGAGAAGAAGCTACGAGAACCCAGACACTGAATTCCAGCCCCATACCAAAATAAAAAATTAAAAAATCTAAAACAATGTATTTCAAAGAGTATCCATGTATTTGTGTTATGTATATAGTGCAATTTATGATTACAACATGTGAGGAGTTTCACTTTGCTCACCATGAACCTGGGCTGGGTAGCACATCAGTGGTGCGTGTGTCGTCCAACAAGGACACTGCAGTTAGATGATGAGCCCTGCACACCACCAGGCACGGAGACAGTGCTCGGGGGAGGAAGCCAGACACCAAGGCAGCCATGTGCGGGACCAGACCTCCAGCTGACTGCGGTGAGAAGCAACCAGTGAAAGCAACGTTCCATTCCTCCACGTGGACACACAGCGGGCACACAGTATGTGCATCTGCCAAGCCAGTAGGCTAAAACTCTATTAGAAATACAGCAGATTGTCAAGAAAGCCAACGTGAGAAGAAATACAGTCGCTGCTACCTGGAAGACTAAGGCAGGATTGCTTGAGCCCAGGAGTTTGAGACCAGCCTAAGCAATACAGCGGGATAACTTCTCCAAAAGTATCAGAACAGAACAGAACAAGTTGGGTACCAGTGACTGCACCTGTAAACCTACCTACTTGGGAGAATGAAATCAGGAAGAAACGTCTGTAAGAAAGACACTATGTCAACAGACGCCAGGCATGTTGATGCACACTTGTCATTCCAGCTACAAGGGGAAGCCTAAAATCTTCAGCTCATGGTCCAGGTACACACCATATAGGAATGGACGCCCCATCCCAAAACTAACCAGTGCAAAAACGGCTGAAAGTTGGAACAATGGTAGAGAGCCTGCGGAGCAAGTATGAGGCCCCTGCGTTCAAATACTAGTATCACACACAAGGGGAAAAAAACCGTAGATCCATAAAATGAACAATGAAATACAAGCTAAAATTAAAAGCTTAGCAAAACCAAATTAATTTACCAAGCCTTTAACAATGTACGTTCTAATGAAACCTACTTCCTTGAGGGCATCAAAAACTCCACACAACAAAAATCGGCCTGCTGAGTCCCCTGGCTGTACCACTTGGCTGTGGCCCAGGAGGCCTGGTAAGAACAGCTTCAGGGGAGATGCACCTTCGGCAACAGTGCCAGGCAGCAGAGCTTCGGACAGTGCAGTGTGACCTGGAGAGGCTGGAGCGTCCCAGAAGGAATCAAGGGCAGGTCCCGGACCTCCCCAGCTGCTCTGTGCTCTTGAAGCAGGATGGGGAATAGAGAATGTAAGAGTAAGTGTCAACGGTCCTCATGGTGGAGAGGCGGTTTCTAGTGTATGGAAACAGCTCAGAAGTGCTCTAAGGACTGGATGCAGTGGGGCTATATTCACAGGAGCTTCCACACCTCTTTTGTGAGTGCCAGTCCTGGGATTTGAACTCAGGGCCTACCTGCTGTCCCTGAGCTTTTGTGCTCAAGGCTAGCACTCTATCCCTTGAGCCACAGCTCCATTTCCAGCTTTTTGGCAATTAATTGGAGAGTTTCGCAGCCTCTCCTGCCTGGGCTGGCTCTGAACCTTCGTCCTCAGCCCTCAGCCTCCTGGGATTCCTGGCAGCTGGCTTGGCGCTGCCTGTTTTAAGCGTGGGGTCTGCTCTTAGCCTCACTGGGCTGGGCCACCTATGTGGGCAGGAGGGGTCATGTGGTGTGGTCAGCTCTTCGGGGGAGGGGCAGACACGCTCTACCTTGCCACAGCTCTTGCCCATGACATCACAACTATTCATCTCTGGCTAAAATGACTGCTCACGTAGACAGATGTTGTCTTTGGGGTGCTAGGGATTGAACCCAGGGCCTCTGGCTGCAATTCTAGTCCCAGGGAATGTCTTGAAGTATGGGCAAGTCCTGTCTCTGGGACTTCTTTTCTGCCATACGCAGCAGATGCTGCAGCCCCTCCATGCCAGGTGCCCACAGCTGAACCCACAGCTGGGACTTGCCTGTGGACAAATGCAGGTACCTGCCCCCAGATTCACTGCCTCTTCACCAAGGAACCAATGCTCCCGGGTGGCTCCACCGTGTCCTGCCCGTGCCGGGGGGGGGGGGGGGGGGGGGGGGGGGGCGGCGGCGGGAGGGGCTGCCTGAGGAGAGAGGACCCGGCGGCCCTGCCTGTGCCCAGGGGGAGAGCAGGGGCCGCCTGAGCACAGGCAGGGCCGCCTGAGGAGAGAGGGGGCCAGGCGGTCCTACAGACGAGATCCAGAGGGCCAGCACGGGCAGGGCCAGGTAGCAGGTAGGAGAAAAGCTGGTGGGCCTGGGAGCAAGCTGGCAGAAAACCCAGAGTACGGGCCCGGAAATGGACGGGAGCAGGGCTTGGGAGCTCCAACAGCAACTCCTTACAGAAGACCTAACAGCGTCCAAAGACACAGACCCTTAAAAGGCTGACCACAGTTGCTCTTTTATAGAGGCTGCCACCTGTGTACCAAGCCAACCACACTAGTGGCAAGCCGCTTGGTGTGACCTGGCCACCTAACGGGCACGGTGACACACACAGAGGCCAGCCACACCCACAGGTACACACACGTTCACCAGCACCTTGTTTAATTCTGACCACAAGCACGAAGACCCTCATTTGTCAAACACAAAGTGCTGACCCAGAATGGTCATAACCAGAGGTTATGACAAGCCTCACAGCTAACCAGGGCTGACCTGAGGCTTTTACAGACTTCCAGCATTTTCCTCTGCCTCCTCAGACCCCCCCACCTCCCCCCCCAGCTTCCTTGAACAGGAAGCAGCCTGGGCAGACACATAGGCCTGAGAACCATAGGAGGAAGGCGACAAAGTCTGTCAGGTGTAGAAAAATCAGGACAAAGGAGAATGTTCTGGTGTTGCTTGTCTGCACACATTCAGGACTGGCTGAAGATGGACAGGCCTGTGACTAGCCTGCTCTGGAGAATCCTGAGGTCAAATACTGCCTAGCCTCTCAAAGTGGTCAGTCTTGGTATTGATGACTTCATAGAACTGTGTCAGCTAGAAGACCCCCCCCCACACACACACACACATACTGCTGCAGCTCACTCTGGTCCCTGCAGTGTAAACTATGGCTTACTCAGAGATGACCACGCACCCCCGGGGCTGCTGACTAGGACCTGGGCGCCTCAGAATACAGAAGGGGAGGCTGAGCGCTCAGCTGTGAACAAGGATGGCAGGACACCACTCGCTCCACACCAGGCACAGTTACCTCTTAGTATTGTAGGCTGTGTCCTGAGGCGTCTCTTCCAGGAGAGTCACATAGCCCAGTGCACAGGTGAGGATGAACAGCACAGTTAAGGTGTGAGCTCGCCTGAATCCAAAAACACATAGGAATAACATCACCAACTACTCACATGAAACACAGCACACTAACCACTCTGCAAGGGAGAATGTGACCTTTACTTCCCAGCTGACTGACTGTACCTGTGGATGCTAGAAGGTGAATCCAAGGCTTCATGCATGCTAGGCAAGCACTCTACCACTGAGCCACACTCCCAACCCCATGAGACTCAAAAGCCAGAAGAACTGTTGGCTCAAAGTGATAGAGTTCTAGCCTTGAACAAAAGAGCTCAGGGGGAAAAAAAAAAATCTTAAAAAAAAATAATAATGGCTTGCTGGGCACTGGTGGCTCACTCCCGTAATCCTAGCTACTCAGAAGGTTGAGATCTGAGGATCACGGTTCAAAGCTAGCCCGGGCAGAAAAGTCCGTGAGACTCAGATCTCCAATAAACCACCAAAAACCTAGAAGTGGCGCTGTGGCTCAAATGGTAGAGCGCTCACCTTGAGCTTAAGAGCTGACAGACAGTGCCCAGGCCCAGAGTTCAAGCCCCACAACCGACAAAAAAAAAAAAAAAAAAAACTTCAGCCCACTGGTTATGTGTGTGGGTGGGTGAGGGGGGGCTTGAACTCATTCTTTTTTGCTCAAGACTAGCATTCTACCACTTTAAGCCACAACTTTACTTCCATTTTTTGGTGGTTAACTGGAGGTAATAGTCCCATGAACTTTTCTGCATGGGCTGGCTTTGAACTGTGATCCTCAGATCTCAGCCTCCAGAGTAGCTAGGATAACAGGCGTGAGCCACAGCACCACCTGGTCTTCTTTACTTTTTACTAACACAATAACCTTCCAGTAGTTTAATTAGTTTGTCTGATAAGGGCAGCCTAGATCCTTATCCACCTTGGTGGGGGTGTTACCTTTTCTTTCTCCTAAAAACACAAAGATCACCTGAAAAGTGAGTAACTCTTTGCCCTTGAGGTAATTGTTCACACTGTCATTCTGGCAGTAAGTGACTGCCTGGTCCTCTCCTCCCAGGAGAGGCCAAGGCAGGAGAGACGCAGCTCTGTCCTGTCCAGGGCAGGAAGGAGGACACCGGGCTGGAGACATGGAGGAAGGGTTTAACAGATTCAAAGTAGAGCAGACTCCAGAATGCTGCCCCGCCTTACTGCTTCTTGCTGAGCACACAGCACATGTGTCCACACAAGTAACAAGACTCAGGAGCCAGGTGGCCCTGCTCTCTCGGGAAGCCACATCTGGGTAAGGGCACCTCCTTGCTCCTCCCAGATGTGGAAAGATATGGAGAAGGTCTGTTTGGGGGGGTCAGGCAGAGAGCTGCTTTATATAAATTCTAGGACTTTAGTTACTCTGCAAGGGAGTGGGTGAAGACAGCTGGCCCCTTGCCAGGAGTGGAAAATACCCGGTTGTCATGCCTCCAGAGAAAACCATGATCGCCATGCTGAGTGGGAAGCAAAGCAGGACTGCCAAGACCAATCAGCAAACACACAGGGATCACCAAGGAAGGGCCAGAGCCTGCCCAGGCTGTGGCACTGACCCTCCGGCCTGCTGACCGAAGACCAAAAAGGCATCCTACTGGCTGGTCATGCTTCCCACACCTGGGCAAAGCTGGGAAAGCCCTAAGCCACACTGAGAGAGCCATCTTCCAGAGAAACCTGGGCCATCTACGATGACATAACCTTAGATCCCATTAAACAGCTACTTAGGAAGCTGTGGTAACAGCAATACCCAGTCACTAAGAAGGCTCAGTGGGTCAGATGCCGGTGGCTCACGCCTGTGATCCTAGCGTCTCAGGAGGCTGAGATCTGAGGATTGTGGTTCAAAGCCAGCTCAGGCTGAAAAGTCCCTGTGAGACTCTTATTTCCAATTAACCACCAGAAAACCAGAAGAGCTGTGGCTCAAAGTGGTAGAGAACACCACTATCCTTGAGAAAAAAGCTCAGGGAGAGTGCCCAGGCTCCATGAGTTCAAGCCCCATGACCAAGAACAACAACAAAAAGGGCTCCCTAGGCTGAGCACTGGTGCCTTACACCCAGAGTCCTAGCTGCTCAGGAGGCCGAGACCTGTAGAATTGAGGTTCAAAGCCAGCCAGAGCAGCAAAGTCTGAGCAAAAGCCTCCACCTCCAATTAATCAGCAAAATGCTGGACTGGAGTAAGAAAGCCAAGTAAGAGCAAGACCCTGAGTTCAAACCCCAGTGCATGCATACAAAGCAAGCTCTGTAGGTGGCAGCTGGTTAGGAGGAGTGGGATCTAGATAGGTACTCTACTTTCTCTTGGGAAGTAGTCTGCAACATTCTTCCAGACAGACACATGCACTGATACAGCTCAGCATAGTATTTTTGGTTCTAAACCACTCTCCCCCCGTCCCCCCATAGTCCCCACTGGACTTCAGACCCAGACCTTAGACCTCCCTATGGCTAACCAAAACCCCAGAGAAGCCATGTGTCTTTGAAAATGGAAAAACCTAAAAACAGACTTTGTTCATGCGAAATTCTTTTGGTGGCCTTGGACCCTCAGGTCATTTAAAAAAAAATTTTTTTTTTTTTTTGGTTGATCATGGAGCTTGAACTCCGGCCTGGGTGTTGTCCCTGAGCTCAGCTCAGGGTGAGTGGTCTATCACTTGAGCCACAGCGCCACAGACTTTCCTGCCAGGGCTGGCTTTGAGCCTCGATCCTCAGATCTCAGCCTTCTGAATAGCTAGGATTACAGGAGTGAGCCACCAACAGCCGGCTTCAAAAATTTTAGATTACATCTTCACATTTTTAGGTAATATTTTCACGTTACCCTTTACCTGTGTTAACTTTTTATGACATTATCCAAATTCTGTAAGACACAAAATAAGAGTACTGTTACTATTTAGCTTTTTTGAGATTAGGTCTTACTATGTGGCCTGGGTTGGCCTTAAACTCCCTGTCCTTCTGCCTCAGCTTCTTGAATGCTGAGATTACAGGTGTGTACCACCTTGTCTGGTTTTAAAAAAAAAAAAGGTCAGTGAGAGATAGTTCAGAAGCGTGGTGGCACACGATTCAGCAAGGAGCATCAGTAATGCTCACTGGGTAGGCATCTGGTAAACACCAGAAAGAAATGTGAAAGACTTCCCTCCCCTCCGGCCCCAGCCCCAGGTGCTCCTCGGCGCAAGCAGGGTGGGGCGCCAGCCCCACAGTCTCTCCTGACTCCAGTCTCTCAAGCTCTCCTAGGGGAGAGTCCGGAGAGCCTCTGGTCTACACTTCCACAGACAGCACCTGCCTTTCTTGGAGTGCTCCAGCCGTAACCACGTCGGGGGAGGGTTATGCTCCCAACTTCTGGGGCTGCACATCTGTCACTCTTTGGGCCCAGTCCTCAGATCCCAGGACGGTGCCTGAGTCTAAGCTCTCCTTCAGATCCGAGTCCCAGCCCCCGCCCCCACGGATGGCAAGAGCACCTCGCCGAGTAAACGAGTGTGGAAAAGGGAGGTGATCCGGCCACTCCTTCCAGAACTGTCTCCAAGGAGTCCCCTGCTCGGTTGTGGGAGGCTGGTGTCCTCCAGCTGTCTGAGGGGCCGGGTGTGGTTCTGGATGGAGAGACCTGAGATCCCCAGGCTGCGCACCCTCCGGAAGCTGTCCGCACCCCAGGGTAGCACTGACCTAAAGGTCCACCCAGGGCTCCCCTCCGTACCCCGCGGAGCTGTCACCCCTACTCGCGAGGCGCCGCTCAAAGGTGCTACCTGTGTGGCGGCCCGTCCTCCTCCGCCCCATCCCGCCCCTTCCCTGCGATGGCATGGGTCTCCGTCCGCGCACAGGCGCCCGCGTCCCGGTGCTCTCCACCAGGGCGCCTTCTGGCTTCGGGATCACGAGTGAGGAAAGGTGCGGGGCTAGCCAAGGTCACGCAGGCCGCCGCGCGGGTCTGCCCGGAGCGGGGTCCGCGCCGCAGCCGGGCGACCGGGGCGCTCCCAGCCGCCAGGCGGGGCGGGCGAGAGGAGCGGGCTCCGAGCGCTGCCGGGCCGCGGGGCCGCGCGGGCGGCCAGCCCGGGAGGCGGCGGGTGGTCGGTCCGAACAGCGCCGGCCGCTGACCTCGCGGCCCGGGGGCCTGGCCGGGCTGGCCCGCCGCCGACGCGGGGTACCCCGGCCCTCACCCGACTGCGGCGCGCCCCGCACGCCCCGACCCCCGGCGCAGTCCCCGACCCCGGCCCCCCGACCCCCGGCGCAGGTCCCCGACCCCGGACGCAGGTCCCCGACCCCGGGCGCAGGTCCCCGACCCCCGGCGCAGGTCCCCGACCCCGGGCGCAGGTCCCCGGCCCCCGGCACAGGTCCCCGACCCCCGGCACAGGTCCCCGACCCCCGGCCCCCGGCCTCCCGACCCCCGGCGCAGGTCCCCGACGCCCGGCGCAGGTCCCCGACCCCGGCCCCCCGACCCCCGGCGCAGGTCCCCGACCCCGGGCGCAGGTCCCCGACCCCGGGCGCAGGTCCCCGACCCCCGGCGCAGGTCCCCGACCCCGGGCGCAGGTCCCCGACCCCGGCCCCCGGCCTCCCGACCCCCGGCGCAGGTCCCCGACCCCGGGCGCCCGCCGCGCCCCGCCCGCCGGCTCCCGCCTCACCAGAAGAAGGTGTTGGTGCCGTCGTCGTAGACCTCGGACTCGGTGCTGCGGCGGCCCTCCAGGAGCGGGGACTCGGGCCGCGAGGCCGCGGCGGCCCGGCGCTCGGCCCTCCACATGGCGCCCGGCCCGCACAGCCGCGCAGGCCGCGGGTGGCGGGCGGGGGTCCCGGCGCCGCCCGGCGGGGTCTCCGCGGAGCGGGGCGGGGCCGTGGGGCATTGTGGGACACGTAGTGCGCGCAGGGCCGCGGGGCATGCCGGGAGTGCGAGGGGCGGGGCCCGCCGGCCGGACGCCGCCGGGTTGCTAGGAGACCGGAGGCCCGCGGAGTCGGGCTGCCGGCCGGGGAGAGCCGGGCGGGCGCAGCGGGGGGCGGGCCGGGCGCTCCTCGGGGGCCGCGGGGAGGAAGCTAAGGGCAGAACCGTGAAGAGGCGCCGGGGCGGGCGCCCGAGCCTCACGCCTGCCTGCCGTCCTAGCTACGCAGGGCGGAGGCTGAGGCCCGCGGTTCACAGCCAGCCCCGCCGGAGAGGCCGTGACTGATCTCCAGAGACCCACCAGGAAGCCGGAAGTGGCGCTGCCGCTCCAGGATGGAGCGCTCGCTGGGAGGGGGACGGCCGGGAGACGCGCGCGCGCGCGCACGCACGCACGCACGCACGCGCGCGCACGCACAAAGCTAGAAGTGGAGCTGCGGCTCGAGTAGAGTGCTGACCTTGAGCAAAACAGCTCCGGGCCGGGCCGGACCCAGGCCGAGGCGGACACAGGCCGGGCCCGGGGCCCCGCGCCCGCCTCCCGCCCGCCCTCGAGACCAGGTGGGGCTGTGGGCTCCCACCCTAGACCTTAGAGGCGGATTCCTTCTCAACAGGTGCTGCTTTGGCTTCTAGAACACAGTAGCTCGCTGTAGGTGTGGAAGGGGCCGTACCCCAGGACGCGGGGAGGCATCCCTTCCTTCGGTGCCCTCTGTCCCCTCATCCCCGGCTCTCACCTCCTCCCAGGACTTGTATTTTTCACTTTCATCCCTGTCCAGTCAAAGAGGAACTTTTTTTGGGGGGGGTCGGTCCCGGGGCCTGGGCGCTGACCCTCAGCTCAGGGCCAGCGCTCTGGGCTTCGGCCACAGCGCCACTTCCGGTTTTCTAGTGGTTTTTATTGGAGATGAGTCTCACGGGAGCTGGGAAGGTGGCTCAGTGGTAGAGCGCTTGCCTCCAAAGCATGAGGCCCCGGGTTCGATTCCTCAGCACCACATAAGCAAAACGAAAAAAGCCGGAAGCGGCGCTGTGGCTCAAGTGGTAAAGCACCAGCCTTGAGCTGAGGGACAGCGCCCAGGCCCAAGTTCAGGCCCCACGACCCCCCCCCCCCCAAAAAAAAAGTCTCGCGGACTTTCCTGTCCAGGCTGGCTTTGAACCGCGATCCTCAGATCTCAGCCTCCTGAGTAGCTAGGATTACAGGCGTGAGCCACCAGCACCCAACTCAAAGAGGAACTTTTGAAGACAGAATCGAGATAAAGAGCTTTGAAACAGCCTTAGTGCAAGAACTAATGACTAGCGTATTGGAAGTGGTTCTCAGATAATTTCTCAGGGAAGGGGCATGCACATATTTCAGGAATGCACACAGATCAGTAGGCCTTTATTGCTGGCATTTGGAAGATCTTTTGATAATGATTCCATTTTGGGGCTAATGTTCACATATATTTGTAAATACCAAAAGCCACTTCTATTCTGAATACGTGAAGAGGTGAATTGTTTGGTGTATGAGTTCTATCTCAATAACACTATTATTCTGGCCATGATTTCAGCTTGCCTGTGTCACAGCATGAGTGAAGAGGAAATACAAAGGAAATTCAAAATGGATGAAATTGTAAAGTCCCTGAGAAAAATACTAAGCTTCCCAACTCTTGGCGGGGGTAGAGTGTTCGGCCCTGTAGACCAGACCTCTAAGGCTAGGAAATTCTCACAGGCAATCTCAGTAAGTACTCAAACCCGACCTGCTAATGTTGGGGTTCTCACCCTACCCACAACTCATTTTCAGTCTAGTCAAAGCATAATATACTTAAACTGTTTTTGCTGCCACAAATTAAGCAAAGCAGGATAAAAGCTTTGCATCTCTTTGCTCTAAGCTATTCTCTCACACTTTGATGACCTCCAGAAAAAACAGAACTGATCTATAACATCTATGTGACAAAGGACTGAAACTATCTGTAAGGTTGGCCAAAAGGAGACAGCCACCTGGTTCAGGCAGAAAAGAATTTGAGGGGGGAGGGGGAGCAAACTGCTGGCTTGCTCCAGAGCAGGAGCGCACAGGAAAGGAGAGAAGAGGAAAAGGTGGTTGAGAGGGAAAAGGCTTTGCAGGAGTGGCACCCCATGTGGGGCCGATGATGACGGTCAGACTGCACCCCAAAGCACAGGGCGCCTCCCCCAGGAACCGACTTCCTCCTAATCAGTGAGGGACTGGAGAACCAGAGCTGAGATCAGAGCTGACACAGGACCACGCTTTCAACACCCCTTGTCCCGGATTCCGCCCCCGGGATGAAGTGGTGTTTTCCAGTGACAACTTGTCCAGTAGCAAACTTTCTCTGCCATCACTTCACCACGCGTGGCCTCTGGCCTGGACTCCCAAGGAGAGAGGAAAGGCTAGGTCCCTGGAAGCCTCCCGTCCTTGTGGGGGCGGACAGCAGGTAGCCCTGCCAGAGATCCCTGTGCCAGCCAGGCACCTGACAGCCAGGGAAGGCCCCAGGCCCCCGGCCCAGTCCCCCGACCTCCCCCCCCCCCGGCCCTGTCCCCCAGCCCCCTGGCCCTGTCCCCCAGCGCCCCGGCCCTGTCCCCAGCCCTGTCCCCTGGTGCCCCAGCACCCCGGCCCTATCCCCTGGTCCCTCGGTGCCCTGGCCCTGGCCCCCCGTCTTCCGTCCCTGTCCTCTGGCCCCCTGCCCTATCCCCCAGCCCCTTGGCGCCCCGGCTCTGGCCCCTGGCCCTGTCCCCCAGCCCCCGGCCCTGTCCTCCGGCCCCGGGCCCTGTCCCCCGGCCCCTCGGCCCTGTCCCTCAGCCCCTAGCCCCTGTCCCCCAGCCCTGTTCCCTGGTCCCCCGGCCCTGTCCCCCGGTGCCCCGGGCCCCCAGCCCTGTCCCCCAGCGTCCCCCAGCGTCTCCGGCCCTGTCCCCCAGCCCCCGGCCTTGTCCCTGTTCCCTGGTCCCCCGTGCCCCGGTCCTGGCCCCCGGCCCCCGGCCCTGTCCCCCGGCCCCCGGCTCTGGTCCCCGGTGCCCCGGCCCTGGCCCCCGGCCCTGGCCCCCCGTGCCCCGGCCCTGGCCCCCCGTGCCCCGGCCCTGGCCCCCGGCCCCCGGCCCTGGCCCCCGTGCCCCGGCCCTGGCCCCCGTGCCCCGGCCCTGCCCCCCGGCCCTGGCCCCCCGTGCCCCGGCCCTGGCCCCCCGTGCCCCGGCCCTGGCCCCCGCCCCCCGGCCCCCGGCTCTGGCCCCCGCCCCCAGGCCCCTGGCCCCCGCCCAGCAGCTTCCCCTCTGCCCCAGCTAACAAGGGCACCGCCCCGGTCCCCAGGCCTGGCTTCCAGCTTTATGGCCCTGGCAGGCGGGTGGAGGTCCTGGAGGGTGGGCGGGGGCGGGGTGAGTGGTACCCCCACTTCCTCCTCCCCGAAGGGCCCGGACTCCCCACACCGGCCTGCTGGCCCGCCCTCATGTTCCCAGCTCCAGGGATGAAGACTTCCCTTCCGGTCTTGGGTGTGTCCCCAAGTCGGCTCCGCCCAGGCCCTGGTCTAAGCCAATCCGGCCTGCCGCAGCCTCTCCAGGGCCGTGGGGGTGGAGCCTAGGGCATGGGGCGGTGCCAAGGCCTGAAGGGCGGGGCATGGGGCTGTGGGGCGGAGCCTGAGTGTTGTGGGCGGGGCCTGATGTGGGGGCAGGGCCTATGGCCTGGGCGGAGCCTGAGGCTTAGGGGTGGAGCCTGGAGACGGAAGTCAGGGTGGGACATTGGAGGGGGCGGGCGCTTGCCCCTTCCCCCCAGCACCCCTTCCCGGGCCAGTCCTCACAGACCACATCACCACCAGCTCTGCCTGGATTCAGTTCCTCCCAAATCTCCTCTAGAGATACTGAGGCCGAGCAACAGAGAAGCCCGTCCGCCTCCTGCCCTAGGGAGCCCGGACCTCTCCTGAGCCCTCCACCGGAGCAGCCCTGCACCGGAGCTCCGCCAGGTGTCCTGCCCCCGGGCTCACTCCTGTCCTGTCCCTGTGACCCCCGGCTCACTCCTGTCCTGTCCCTGTGACCCCCGGGCTCACTCCTGTCCTGTCCCTGTACCCCCGGGCTCACTCCTGTCCTGTCCCTGTGTCCTGCCCCCGGGCTCACTCCTGTCCTGTCCCTGTGACCCCCGGGCTCACTCCTGTCCTGTCCCTGTGTCCTGCCCCCGGGCTCACTCCTGTCCTGTCCCTGTGACCCCCGGGCTCACTCCTGTCCTGTCCCTGTGTCCTGACCCCCCGGGCTCACTCCTGTCCTGTCCCTGTGTCCTGCCCCCGGGCTCACTCCTGTCCTGTCCCTGTGTCCTGCCCCCGGGCTCACTCCTGTCCTGTCCCTGTGTCCTGACCCTCCGGGCTCACTCCTGTCCTGTCCCTGTGACCCCCGGGCTCACTCCTGTCCTGTCCCTGTGTCCTGCCCCCAGGCTCACTCCTGTCCTGTCCCTGTGACCCCCGGGCTCACTCCTGTCCTGTCCCTGTGTCCTGCCCCCGGGCTCACTCCTGTCCTGTCCCTGTGACCCCCGGGCTCACTCCTGTCCTGTCCCTGTGTCCTGACCCCCCGGGCTCGCTCCTGTCCTGTCCCTGTGACCCCCGGGCTCACTCCTGTCCTGTCCCTGTGTCCTGCCCCCCCGGGCTCACTCCTCTCCTGTCCCTGTGACCCCCGGGCTCACTCCTGTCCTGTCCCTGTGTCCTGCCCCCCCGGGCTCACTCCTGTCCCTGTGACCCCCGGGCTCACTCCTGTCCCTGTGTCCTGCCCCCCCGGGCTCACTCCTGTCCTGTCCCTGTGACCCCCGGGCTCACTCCTGTCCTGTTCCTGTGTCCTGACCCCCGGGCTCACTCCTGTCCTGTCCCTGTGTCCTGACCCCCCGGGCTCACTCCTGTCCTGTCCCTGTGACCCCCGGGCTCACTCCTGTCCCTGTGTCCTGACCCCTGGGCTCACTCCTTTCCCTCCCAGTGACCCCCGGGCTCACTCCTGTCCCTGTGTCCTGCCCCCGGGCTCACTCCTGTCCTGTCCCTGTGACCCCCGGGCTCACTCCTGTCCTGTCCCTGTGTCCTGCCCCCCCGGGCTCACTCCTGTCCTGTCCCTGTGTCCTGCCCCCGGGCTCACTCCTGTCCTGTCCCTGTGACCCCCCGGCTCACTCCTGTCCTGTCCCTGTGTCCTGACCCCCGGGCTCACTCCTGTCCTGTCCCTGTGACCCCCGGCTCACTCCTGTCCCTGTGTCCTGACCCCCCGGGCTCACTCCTGTCCTGTCCCTGTGACCCCCGGGCTCACTCCTGTCCCTGTGTCCTGACCCCCCGGGCTCACTCCTGTCCTGTCCCTGTGACCCCCGGCTCACTCCTGTCCTGTCCCTGTGACCCCCGGGCTCACTCCTGTCCCTGTGTCCTGACCCACGGGCTCACTCCTGTCCTGTCCCTGTGACCCCCGGGCTCACTCCTGTCCTGTCCCTGTGACCCCCGGGCTCACTCCTGTCCTGTCCCTGTGTCCTGACCCCCAGGCTCACTCCTGTCCTGTCCCTGTGACCCCCCGGCTCACTCCTGTCCTGTCCCTGTGACCCCCGGGCTCACTCCTGTCCTGTCCCTGTGACCCCCGGGCTCACTCCTGTCCTGTCCCTGTGACCCCCGGGCTCACTCCTGTCCTGTCCCTGTGACCCCCGGGCTCACTCCTGTCCCTGTGTCCTGCCCCCGGGCTCACTCCTGTCCTGTCCCTGTGACCCCCGGGCTCACTCCTGTCCTGTCCCTGTGTCCTGACCCCCGGGCTCACTCCTGTCCTGTCCCTGTGACCCCCCGGCTCACTCCTGTCCTGTCCCTGTGACCCCCGGGCTCACTCCTGTCCCTGTGTCCTGCCCCCGGGCTCACTCCTGTCCCTGTGTCCTGCCCCCGGGCTCACTCCTGTCCCTGTGTCCTGCCCCCGGGCTCACTCCTGTCCTGTCCCTGTGACCCCCGGCTCACTCCTGTCCTGTCCCTGTGTCCTGACCCCCCGGGCTCACTCCTGTCCTGTCCCTGTGACCCCCGGCTCACTCCTGTCCTGTCCCTGTGACCCCCGGGCTCACTCCTGTCCCTGTGTCCTGACCCCCGGGGCTCACTCCTGTCCTGTCCCTGTGACCCCTAGGCTCACTCCTGTCCTGTCCCTGTGTCCTGACCCAACGGGCTCACTCCTGTCCTGTCCCTGTGACCCCCGGGCTCACTCCTGTCCTGTCCCTGTGACCCCCGGCTCACTCCTGTCCCTGTGTCCTGACCCCCGGGCTCACTTCTGTCCTGTCCCTGTGACCCCCGGGCTCACTCCTGTCCCTGTGTCCTGACCCCCGGCTCACTCCTGTCCCTGTGTCCTGACCCCTAGGCTCACTCCTGTCCTGTCCCTGTGACCCCTGGGCTCACTCCTGTCCCTGTGTCCTGACCCCTGGGCTCACTCCTGTCCCTGTGTCCTGACCCCTGGGCTCACTCCTGTCCCTCCCTGTGACCCCCGGGCTCACTCCTGTCCTGTCCCTGCCCCTCCCTGCCTCTCCCACCCAGGCCAGGGCCCCTGGATCACCCATCCTCCTTGTCCAGCCCTCCTTAGCACCTGGGAGGAGCCCTGAGACCAGAGGGTGACGGCTCAGTTCCATGGGGGTGGGAGGAGCCACAGACTTGGGGATCCCCCTGGAGAAGGGATCCTGTCAGGACTCTGAGCTGCTGAGCCTCCTCACCTGGTCGGATGCCCAGGGACTTCGGGCAAGTCCCTGCTAACAGGGGAAATGGTGGTTTCCGGCCTTAGCCCAGACAGAATGGGACAAGGCTCACGAGAGCAGGCCCAGGCGTGGAGCCCAGGCTTCCTTAGGCCTGAGTCACCGGGCTCCCTTAGGCCTGAGTCACTCGCATGGTGGAAACAGTAGGACTCTGGCAAATGCTTTCTAAAAATATCTTTGCAAGGGCTGGGAACGTGGCTCCGTGGTAAAGTGCTGGCCTCCCATGCATGAAGCTCTGGGGGCGATTCCTCAGTACCACATACAGAGAAAAAGCTGGAAGTGGCGCTGTGGCTCAGGTGGTAGAGCGCTAGCCTTGAGCTGAAGAGCTGAGGGACAGCGCCCAGGCCCAGAGTTCAAGTCCCAGGACAGGCAAAACAAACAAACAAAACAACCAAACAAAACCATGCAAGGGAAGGAGAGGAGCAGTGAATTTTTGTGCTGGTTGGGTAGGTCTGTAAAGGTGAGAGGATTACAGAAAACTCACACCACCCGGGACACCTGCTACTGTGAGTTTTCTCAAGAAAATTAAACCGCAGGACTGAGCTCCCAGGACAGGCCCCATCGCAGATGTGTGGGAGAGGCAAGCTCAGCCCGCCGAGGAGCAGGTCTTCACAGCAGGCAGGACTTCCACAGAGGAAGGCCAAGAGAGGGAGGAAGTAGGTTTCCCCCTTTTGTAATACTTTTTTTTTTTTTTTTTTTTGGTGGTGGAGGTGGTGGAACGGAGCTTGAACTCCGGGCCCTGTAGTTGCTGACACGCACTCTATACCACCTGAGCCATGATTCAGCCCCAGAATACATTTTCTTTATGTGAGTATTGGCGACACTCAGTGGTAAGAGGAGGTGCAGAGCCAGGTCTGAGTCCTGGTTCTGCCGTTTACTGAATGTTAGCAGGGGACGTGGCCAAGGAGGAGGACTTTGGACAAGTAACTTCATTCAACACTTTTTTTTTGTTTTTTGCTGGGATGTTACCAAGCAATTATCTGCTCAGTTGAGATAATAATTCCCACATCCTAACATTTCTATGAGGAGCACATTAATCTAAAGTATGTCAGGTTTCCAGGAGCACTAATAGCTTATCACATAGCAACAGCTATTATAATAAATGCAAGCAGATAATTGAAAACTTATCTTTGGAGACCTTTTGAGCAAAACATGCATAAAATAATAATTGGCAAGGAGTTAGGTTACATAGAATTAAACTACTAAAGTCACAAAAAGTTCTGAAATTCTCTGTAGATGTTTGTATTGCATTAATCTCACTGTATAATTTCCTTGATGTTTACATACACTAAAATAATATAGTTTATTCAAGCGTACATTTTAGCAGGTGCCAGTACCTCACAGCTGTAATCCTCGCTACTCTGGGGGTTGAGATCTGAAGATCACAGCTCAAAGCCAGGGAAGTCTGTGAGACTCATCTCCATTTAAGTACCAAAGAAGTGGAGCTATGGTTCAAGTGTAAATCTTGAGCACAGGAGTTGAGGGACAGTTCTCAGGCCCAGAGTTAAAGTCTTAGGACCAGCACAAAAAGAAAAAAAAAAAAAATAGTAGCAAAGTCATTACAAATACACATCTGTTTTCATTGAGTTGGGCTACTCGTTCTCAGATTGTGGTGTATAGAAATCTAAGTAACTACTGGGAGCCGGTGGCTCACGCCTGTAAACCTAGCTAGTGAGGAGGCTGAGATCTGAGGTTCAAAGCCAGCCCAGGCAGAAAAGTCCGTGAGACACTTATCTCCAATTAACCACTAGAAAACTGGAAGTGGCTCTGTGGCTCAAGTGGTAGAGCACTCTCCTTGAGCTGAAGAGTGCAGGGACAGCGCCCAAGCCCAGAGTTCAAGCCCCATGACCGACAAAAAAGAAAAAGAATAGAAAAGAAAAAAGAAATCTAAGTAACACCTAAGATATTTTGAAACTGTTTTCCTAATAATAGCTGACAAAGAAAAATTGCTCTGGGCTGGGAAGATGGCTCAGTGGTAGAGCGCTTGCCTTGTGTGCCTGAGGCCCTGGGTTCGATTCCTCATTACCACATAAGCAAAAAGAAGAAAGCCCGAAGTGGCGCTGTGGCTCAAGTGGTAGAGTGCTAGCCTTGAGCTGAAGAGCTGAGGGACAGCGCCCAGGCCCAGAGTTCAAGCCCCACGACCGGACCCCAAAAAAAAAAAAAAAATTGCTCTGTTGAGGAAGAGTGGAAGATACTGTGTTAAATGAATGAAATGATCCTGCATTTCAAGGAAAAATGGTAGATAGCATTGGCTGCTAGTAGTAAGTTATTTAAGCTTTCATAGGAAATTTAGAATTTTGGAAAAACGTTTGATTGCTGCCATGAACCATATTAGAGATTTGCCTGATGATCTCAGTGGTGCCAACAAATGTGTGTGTGTGTGTGTGCACATGTGTGCAAACGTGTTTGTGTTTTAAATGTTGTATAATGAAATTTGTTAATTTTCAGATGATCTGTATAACTCAGCAAATGGTTGTTGGAAGTGTTAATTCTGGGCAGGGAGGCCCAGACCTTTCAAGTAAGAAAGAGAGAGAGCAGAGTGTTGCTGGCTCACGCCTGTCATCCTAGCTACCCAGGAGGCTGAGATCGAGGATCGCGGTTCAAAGCCACCCGGGCAGGAAAGTCCGTGAGACTCTTATCTCCAATAAACCACCAGAAAACCAGAAGTGTGTTGTGGCTCAAGTGGTAGAGCATTCACATTGAGCTGAAGAGCTGAGGGACGGTGTCCAAGACCTGAGTTCAAGCTGAGAAAGAGAGAGGGGGGGGGGGGAGAGGGGGAGGGAGAGAGAGAGAGAGAGGGAGAGAGAGAGGGAGAGGGGGAGGGAGAGAGGGAGAGGGGA
Organism: Dipodomys spectabilis; assembly: GCF_019054845.1. Taxonomy (NCBI): domain Eukaryota; kingdom Metazoa; phylum Chordata; class Mammalia; order Rodentia; family Heteromyidae; genus Dipodomys; species Dipodomys spectabilis. The sequence goes on along the minus strand of NW_024871008.1, from coordinate 401,331 downwards.
GGGGGAGAGAGAGAGGGAGGGGGGGAGAGAGATTGAACTGCTCCTATTACACTTAGAAGACAAAGAAAGTCGCTGTTCCAGAGGTGCCCACCCATCTGTCAGCCACACAGGCCTGTGGTCACAGGGGTGAAGGTTGCCAGAGGGAGTTTGCTTAGAGAGGACAGACAGAGAGAAGGACGAGCAAGGAGAGCAAAGGAAGCCCGAGTGTATCTGACCACTTGCCATCGTGCTGGCAGACACGGTCCAAGTCTCTGAGAGTAGGGTACTGTGGCCAGACTTGATTGCAATTAAAAAAATGCATCAGATTTATGGATTCTTCAGAGAGAGCCAGCCGTGGGGATGCGTGGGGGAGGAGTCTGCGAGGAGGAGCTGTCCCAGCCCACCCAGGTCGCTCCATTCAAGTGTCCCCAAAACTAGAAGAGACTGGCCAGAAGGTGTCGGGGATCCCTCTGGCATGGCGCTATGTTGAAGAGAGACAGGCGAGCAGAGGGTCTGTAGATGTCACCAGACAGATGGTAGGATGGCTGCACAGCCAGCAGGGTAGAGGTAGGGAGCTGGGAGGTCTGACACGGGATTCCTTTGGGTCCAAGGAGGGGCGGCTGGAAGCAGGGTGACCCTGGGAAAGAGATGCAGAGGGGGTCCGATGACCCCTGACACTGTCCTCTCCTGGGTTCTGGAACCAGATGTAAAACTTGCCGAAAGGAGACCACCACAGGGTTCAGGCAGAAAAGAGTTTACCGGGAGAGCTAACCTACCCGGCTGCAGCTTGAGTGAGTGGGGGGGATTATTCAGGGAAGGGTAGGAGGGGGCCTCAGCAAATGAGAAAGTGACCTTGGGGGGGAGGGGACCCCCACTGCCACTGCCCCACAGGTGTCAGGGACCAGTGGCCTGGTCGATACAGGTGCTGACAGTTTATGGGACTGCTGGGGGGCGGGGGGGGGGGAGGGGGGGCGGGCACGTGCAGTTTGCACAGACAGAGAACAAAGGGAAGGGACTATTTTCCTGGGCGGATCTAACGAGAAGTAGGTGCTTGCAGCCGCCCACCCTGACCCACTCCTGTGGGGGAGGCGCTCTGGGGCCTCTGGGCAGGGCAGCATCTCTTTGATCATATTCAGGCTCTTGGAGGTTGGTCAAACACATTTCCCAAGGGTTGCAGGTCTTAGGAAGAGGGGTAAGGACAAGCAATACCACAGTATTGGGGGGAGGGTAACGTCTCAGAGGAAAGTGTTTGTTTTCCTGTCCTCCCAGGTGGCCCTGGGCTCCCCATTAGAAAGAGGCTGCAAGACAGGAACAGCTGGACTGTTGTGGAGGATGCCAAGTGGTCAGGGAGGTGTTTCTTCCTGCGTTAGAGGAGGAAGGAATGGATGGCAAAGTCCACAGTCCACAGGGAAGAGCAGGAGCCCCAGGAGTTCTGGGCCAAAGTTCTCTGCCAAGAAAGACAGGGACAGTGTTGGGAACAGCCCGGCAGGGACCACAGGGGTCCCATCGCTCAGGGCTCAGCCAGCACCGGGGCTCCTTCCCCTGCATCCCAGATCACGGGTCCCACAGTAAGGCTGCCTTTAAAGGGAAAATGTTTACAGTAATAAACAATGATAAAGCAACAGGTTAACAAGAAAATAAAGTTTATAGGAAAGTGTATTTGTGGTATGAAGTTTCAAAGAAACAAAGTAGCATAAGGAAGAAGCAAAGTAGCATAAGGAAGAAGCAAAGTATATTTCTTTTCTTTTTTTGCCAGAAGGACTGGAACTCAGGACCAGATGCTTTGCTCATTGGCTGGTGCTCTTTCTGACCTACTGAACCACACCTCCAAACCCACAGTTCACTAGTGAAGCAAACGAAAGTGTCAAGCACAAATCTATTCTTCTAGCACTTGAATGCATTTTATTATTTATTTTTGTCAGTCCTGGGGCTTGAACTCAGGGCCTGAGCACTGTCCCTGAACTTCTTTTGCTCAAAGTTAGCCGTCTAGCAATTGGGCCTCAGTGCCACTTCCGGCCTTTTCTGTGTATGTGGTGCTGAGGAATAGAACCCAGGGCCTCAGGCATGCTAGGCAAGCGCTCTACCACTGAGCCACCTTCCCAGCCCTTTACTTTATTTTAATTTACATGAGATAAAAATTTCATCCATTTACTTTTTTACTTAATAATAGACATTTTTAATGTTCCCATGGATCCTTTGAGTGTGCATCTGCATGTGTGTGTACACACATGCATGTGTGTGCAAGTGCACATGTGCATGCATGCATTGTGCTGCGTGTGTGCATGTGTGTGCACGCGCATGCGTGTGTGCGTGTGTGCGTTCATGCGCATGCGTGCATGCATGTGTGCTGCGTGTGTGCATGTGTGTACACGCGCATGCATGTGTGCGTGTGTGTGTTCATGCGCATGCGTGCGTGCATGTGTGTATGCGTGCATGCATGTGTGCATGTGTACGTGTGTGTGTGCACATGAGTGTGTGTGCATGTGCGCTGTGTGTGTGCGTGTGAATGTGTGCATGTGTGCGCATGTGTCTGTGTGTGAATATGTACATGTGTAGTTGTGTGCGTGTCTATGCGTGTACACGTGTGCGTGTGTGCACGCACGTGTGTGTGCGTGTGCACGCATGTGTGTGCACACGTGTGTGCGAGTGTGCGTGTCTGTGAGTGCGTACATGTGTGTGAGCGTGTGTGTGCATGTGTGTGTCCATGTGTGCACACACGCGTGTGCGCATGTCTGCGCATGCATTGCGCACATGTGCGTGTGTGTGTGCGTGCGCGTGTGTGTGCGTGTGCGCGCGTGTGTGCGGTGCCAGCACGAGGACATGGACTCAGGCTCCGCACTGCCCTTTGGATTCCTCTGCTCCAGGCCAGTGCCCTTCCCCTTGAACCTAGCTCTGCTCCGCGCGCGTTGGTGGTTGATGGGAGGTAAGAGTCTCACAGGGTGGAGAGTGTGCGCTCTCCACAGCCACCCGCCCGGCGCCCCCTCGGCTCTGTTCCCGCTGGCTGCCATGCAGGAGGGAGGCTGAGATTGCCACGGCTCAGGCCTCCCGGCTCGGTGGTGACAAGACCGTCCGCAAGGAAATCCTGCCAGAATCATTTCGAAAATGGCATTTCCCCTCACCCCATTTTCTGGTGAGCCCCAAGAAACATATATCCCAGATTTCTGTGGTGACGATGATGATTTGAGGATTGTGGGCCTCAGGAAGGGCTAGGCCTGGTGGTGCCGGTGTGGATGGTGGGCAATCTGTCTGCCATGTTCATCTCCGTGTTCTTGGGGTCGTCAGACGCACTGGCCTCCTAGTTAAGCAAGCCCCAGGGTAACTTTCCTTCTCTAGGCAGAGATGAGGCTTGCAAGTTCCAATATGTTACGTGGCAGGTACTTTTCCCTACATATGGAACTTCTGAAGACATTAAAAAACCCATGCCTAATAACAGACTTGGTTGCATGGTTTAGAAATGTCTCAGAAACTTTCCTGCCCGCGCTGGCTTCAAACCACGATCCTCAGATCCCAGCCTCCTGAGCAGGGGGCGCAGGGAGTGGCCAGCGACTGGCCTGGTGTCAAGGCTTTGAGGCTTCTTGCCGTTGTCTGTGAAGATGAAGTGGCCCTCTCTGCAGACGGGGTGAAGCCGTCTGCCCTGGCTTGCCGTCGCTTGAGTGTGGGCCCTGGCTTGCCGACCTTTGGGTGTGGGGACCTCTGGGCAGGGAGCCACCTCTCTTATGCCCTTAGAAAGTGGAGATAAGAGCCGGGTGCCGGTGGCTCACGCCTGTCATCCTAGCTACTCGGGAGGCTGAGAACTGAGGATCAAGGTTTGAAGCCAGCCTTGTATCTCCAACGAACCACCAGAAAACCAGAAGTGGAGCTGTGGCTCAAAGTGGTAGAGCTGCTAGCCTTGAGCAAAAAAGCTCAGGGACAGTGCCCAGGCTCTGAGTTCAAGCCCCACGACCAACAACAAAGACAGGATCAAGATTTCTTCAACAATAAAATTGGCATTTCTCAGTAAGGACGTTGGAAATGAATGCTGGGTAGACTCAAGTCTCTCAGGAGGAGGCGTGAGGCGTAGGAGAGGCACCGGTTGGGGACGCAGTCCCAAGGCTCAGGTGCTGGTGGGTGATGTGGATCCGAGTTGGTGGAACACAACATCTCTGATTCTGCTTCTGATTCTCAGTGGTCGTCTGAGACCCTGTGGCCTGGGATGAGGCTGCTGAGTTCCCGAGCCTCACTTTCTCCCTCAGGGAAAGGGATCCTTGCAGTAAGGCGTGGTCATGTGCCTAAACCTGGGAAGGCCGTGGCGTCCTCTGGGCTCTTCCTGCTGGCTAGAAGAGCACGTGCTGCCTGCACTGGAGCGGCCACCCTGGACCACGGGGGGACAAGGAGACCAGTTATTCGAGGCGGCAGAGCAACAACTTAAAGGAATTCTGAACCTTGAGGACCGCAGGTCAGCCGCACTAGTGCTGAACTGCCCTCTCTGTCACTCCACTCCCGCTCATGACCGCGCGCGCTCGCTGATTCTCTGAATCTTCTTTTCTTGCAGCACTAGGGATTGAGCAAGTGTTCTACCACTGTATCATATACCTAGCTTCCAGAATTCCCATTCCCTTCCCTCCCTCCCTCCTTCCTTCCTTCCTTTTTCTTTCGTTCTTTCCTTCCTTCCCTCCTTCCTTCTTTCCCTCCTTCCTTCCTTTCTGTCTTTCTTTCTTTCATTCTTTCCTTTTCTTTCGTTCTTTCCTTCCTTCCCTCCTTCCTTCTTTCCCTCCCTCCTTCCTTCTTTCCTTCCTTTCTCTCTTTCTTTCTTTCTCTCTCTCTCTCTCCTTCCTTCCTTCCTTCCTTCTCTTTCCTTCTTTCCTTCTTTCTTTCCTTTCTTTTGTCAGTCATGAGGCTTGAACTCAGCACCTGGGCGCTGTCCCTGGGCTCTTGCTCAAGGGCAGTGCTCTATCACTTTGGGCCACACAGCCATGTCTGGTTTTCTGGTGGCTCACTGGAGGTAAGAGTCTCATGGGGACTCTTCTGCTCTGACTGGCTTCAAATCGCAATCAGATCTCAGCCTCCTGGGTAGCTAGAGGTACAGGGATGAGCCACTGGTGCCCGGCTCAGAGTTTACAGGCTAGAACAGTGCACCAGCGTGTCTGAGCCACTGCTAGGCCTGTCTGTCGTCAGCGGGCTCCGTGTTGGTCTGATTTGCTTCCGCCGCACAGCTCTGTTCTCCCGGGTCCACCTTTGCTACCGAATCCCTCATTCCTGGTCTCCGTTGTGGGAGGACTCCAAGCAGAGGTCGGGGGGGGGGGGGGGGGGTGCTGGCCCTCTGAGAAGCCTGGGCAGACTTCACCAAGTCGGAGCTCCTGTCTCCACAGTGTTCCCTGGCAACCCCCACGACGCCCTGTGACCCCCCAAGGCGCTTTCTCACCCCACAACACCCCAGACACCCTGGGGCCCCTGGTCCCCAGCTCACAGCTGTGCCCTGTGCCCTCCGTGACCTCACAGGGCCCCTGCTCTCCAGAGCACCCCACGGCGCTGCCGGCGCCCTCTGCTGGACGGCTCGCGGGGGTCGCAGGGCCCTCCTCTGCCCTGGGGTCTCAGTGCATTCCAGCTTCCCAGCGTGCGTCTGTCAGGCCTCTTGGTCCGTCCAGCACCTTCTGGAACCGCCCCTCGCCCTCACCTCTCCTGGACTCTGTGTCAAGACAGGTCAGTCCTCGGGCCACCGGGAGTGGACTTTGCTGCGGTGGATGGGTGGAACTGCATCCTTTAGGGTCGCCTGCAGACCCCCAGGTCCCCAGCTGTCAGGACACCGGCTGGAGATCACGGGGGCCTTGAGCATCCACCCACTGCCCTTCCCTCCTCTCCTCTTGCAGAATGGACACCAGGCCCGCAGGGAGGGGTCGGGCTGATCTGGAGGTGGCCAGGCCCGCAGGGAGGGGTCGGGCTGATCTGGAGGTGGCCAGGCCTGCAGGGAGGGGTCGGGCTGATCCAGAGGTGACCAGACCTGCAGGGAGGGGTCCGGCTGATCCGGAGGTATCCTGGGGGAGGGAGGGAGCGCTTGTCTCTGTTATAGCCTAGGACACCTGCTTCCCCCAGGGGGTGCCCTGCACCCCATCTTATAGCCAGATTTCTTCTGTAGGGAAGGGAGGAGAAAGAAAGCAGGGTGGCCAGGGGAGTCTAGAGGCTTTGTCCAGTCTGGTCCCGCCCAGACCTGGTTTCCGGAACGGTGTCTGAGCTCCTGTGGGCTGGAAGGGGGCTTCTGTGTTTGTGGTAGCAGCTGGCAAACACTAGCTCCTCCCAGAACACCTGGGGTGTGGCAGGGCAAGAGGGAGGAGTGAACTCACACGGAAGTCGAGGAGGAGACGGGGGACGTGGAAGCCCGTCTGGCCCGCCTGCATGGGGGCCACCGCCTCCCGCTGGCCCCAGACACAGAGAGCACGCCAGCATGCAGGTGAGCTGAGCGCGGCACAGGCCCAGCTGCCACTCCTCCCGCCTCTCCACCTCCCGGGAAGGCGTCTGCGGGGTCCTGGCAGCCTGGCCAGCCTGGGAGAGGGTGGTCAGAGCCATGAGTGGACTCGGGATTGATGGAACAGGCTGGAGATGTGGCAGACCCACAGGGCCTGGTTTCCAAGTCCGGGGAACCCGGGGTTGGACGTCTGTATGTGCCCTGTGATGGCTTTGCTACAGTCTCAGGGCACGTGGGGTAGTACGCATGCTGAGCCCCCGGACAGCAGCGGTGCTGGGGAGAGAGGCCCAGGGGTCAGGGCTGGCCTGCAGGGTGGTCAAGGCCGACGTACAGTGGACCTTCTGTCGCTGGGGTCCTGCTGTAGGCAGAGGCTGGCTGGTGGGACCGGGGGTGAGCGTGCTAGGGGAAGGGCTTGCGGCCCCCTGGGAGAGATCCTGCTCCTCTCCCGGGGCCAGTGCCAGGCGCTGGGTGCTCCTCTCCCGGGGCCAGTGCCAGGCGCTGGGCACCGGGGCAGAGCCCATTGGAGAGGCTGAGAGTGAAACAAAGTTTCCACTCAGCTCTCAGCTCAGGCGTGGGCCTCGTCAGCAGCCACTCCCTCTGCCAGGCCCCTCCTGGCCCCTCCTGGGCCCGGCTCTGGTCCCTGACTACTTGGCCTGACCTAGGGTCCCCTGACCACCCCGTGCCTTGGAGGTGGAGAGGCCGGGGGCTTGGGAAGGAGAGGAAACAGTCTCCATTGGCTGGAGTGAGCACTCTGGTCCTTAGCGATCCAGAGGAGTTGAGGTCTCAGCTCCCCACATGGTCTGATCACACCCACCTGCGGATTCTTTCCACGGCCCCCACTGCCCTTGCTTTGGTCCGAGCCTCTGAACCCCCAGAGCGACTTTCCCTGATCTGGGTCCCGCCCACCTCTAGCCTCAGCCCTTGGCCTTTGTGCGGGTGAGGTGCTGAGAACTGAGTCACGAGCAGTCACGATGTGCTGAGGACAGAGCTGCTATCAGTGAGTCACCAGGAGCAGGGCCTATGAATCCTCAGATGTGGTAAGGACTGAGTCCTTGCCGGGACTGTACTGAGACTGGTCCCTGGGAACTGGGACCACCGGCGTTCAGAGGTGCTGAGGGCTGCGGCCTTGAGGGCCCCTGGGCTGGGGCCACACACTCTGTCCCCCAGGAGCGCTGCCCCACGTTTTTGCCCCCGCCAAAGGCGGGGCTCTGGGCACCGGTGCCTGCTGGGTAGACACCCAGGGACCCAGCACCCAGGCATGCTCACAGTGCCCACTCCCCTCCGGCAGCACAGAGCCAGCTGCCTGGTTGGTATCTGGGGATGAGCGAGGGGCAGACATGGAAAGGATGGGCTGGGGGTGACTGACAGTGACTGCTGGAGGGAGAATGGCGGGGGTCGGATGCGAGGACTCTGGAGAGCCAGAGCAGGGGGGAGGGTGGGGGAGCAGGGGGGAGGGTGGGGAGCAGGGGGGAGGGTGGGGGAGCAGGGGGGAGCGTGGGGGAGCAGGGGGGAGCGTGGGGGAGCAGGTGGGGGAGGGGAGCAGGTGAGAGGGTGGCAGGGGGAGCAGGTGAGAGGGTGGCAGGGGGAGCAGGTGGGAGGGTGGCAGGGGGAGCAGGTGGGAGGGTGGCAGGGGGAGCAGGTGGGAGGGTGGCAGGGGGAGCAGGGGGGAGCAGGTGGGAGGGTGGGGGAGGGGGAGCAGGTGGGAGGGTGGCAGGGGGAGCAGGGGGGAGGGTGGGGGAACTGGGGGAGGGTGGGGGAGCAGGTGGGGGGAGGGGGAGCAGGGGGGAGCGTGGGGGAGCAGGTGGGGGAGGGGAGCAGGTGAGAGGGTGGCAGGGGGAGCAGGGGGGAGGGTGGGGGAGGGGAGCAGGTGGGAGGGTGGGGGAGGGGGAGCAGGTGGGAGGGTGGCAGGGGGAGCAGGGGGGAGGGTGGGGGGCAGGGGGGAGGGTGGGGGAGCGTGGGGGAGCGTGGGGGAGCAGGGGGGAGCGTGGGGGAGCAGGTGGGGGAGGGGAGCAGGTGAGAGGGTGGCAGGGGGAGCAGGTGGGAGGGTGGGGGAGGGGGAGCAGGGGGGGAGGGGAGCAGGTGGGAGGGTGGGGGAGGGGGAGCAGGTGGGAGGGTGGGGGAGCAGGTGGGAGGGGGGAGCAGGTGGGAGGGTGGGGGGAGGGGGAGCAGGTGGGGGGAGGGGAGCAGGGGGGAGGGTGGGGGAGGGGAGCAGGTGGGAGGGTGGGGGAGGGGGAGCAGGTGGGAGGGTGGCAGGGGGAGCAGGGGGGAGGGTGGGGGAGCAGGGGGGAGGGTGGGGGAGCAGGGGGGAGGGGGGAGCAGGGGGGAGGGGGGAGCAGGGGGGAGGGTGGGGGAGGGGGGAGCAGGTGGGGGGAGGGGAGCAGGTGGGAGGGTGGGGGGAGGGGGAGCAGGTGGGAGAGTGGGGGGGGAGGGGGGAGCAGGTGGGGAGGCCCTGGGGAATCAGAGCCTGGGGGATGGGGTGGGCATGAACAGCCTCTGTGCTGGGCCCTGTCAAGTGGAACGGTGCCCTTGGTGGATGGTGAAATTGCAGCATGCTCAAGGGCCCTGTCCAGAGGGCCAGGAGTGCTGGCCGGCAGGTTGGGTGCGGCCTCAGGTGAGGGGCCACACAGAGGAGAGGACTCATCCCTCTGGTGTGCAGCTAGGGGAGGTCCGGCCGGCCAGGTGGCAGCCATACCCCTGCCAACCCTGACCTGGAGGCCAGGCGGGAGGTCGGCCGCCCGAGCCGGGCTGAGGCAGGCTCCTGACCCTCAGGAGGGACAGTCCCTGGGAGCGGTGTCTCCAGAAGCTTCTTCACGTAGAACCCGTGGGCTCACCCAGTGGGACGGGTCCCATGAGCCCCAGGGCAGGAAGGACAGAAACGATGAAGGAAACTCCAGGGCTGGACATGTGGCTTCGTCCACTGCTCTGCCTGCAAAGTGGGGTGACATCACCCCACTGTACAGATGAGGAAACCGAGTCTCTGGGCAACTGGCCACAGCTGAGCCGTCTGCCTGAGCCCGAATGCTGACCCTGGTTTGCACCAGCCTCTGAGGCCCCGGCTGAGCCCACACCCTGGGAGTCGGTGGGTGGTGGCTGGCGCTATGGATGAGGACGTAGCTCCTGGACATTGCCTCAACTGCACAACGCTGTCTACTCTCTGGGTGCCCATGGCTCACACCAGCCATCCTAGCTATTCAGGGGGCTGAGGTCTGGGAACCCTGGTTTGAAGTCAGCCTGGGCAGACAAATTTGAGAGACTCTTGTTTTCAATAACCAGCAACACTTGGAAGGAGAGACGCGACTTGAGGGGCAGAGCAGCAGCCTTACGTGGAAAAGCTAAGTGAGGGCAAGAGGCCCGAGTCCAGTCCCCAGCACTGGTGCACCACGCGCATATGCACGCGTGCACACCCACCCACGCGCGTGCACAGCTGGCTGGAGCTCAGGCCAGCCCAGCCCCTCGCCCCTCACCCTGTGAAGACCCCAAGGGCAGTGCTGAGAAGCTCATGGTGTCAGGCTGGGGGCCAGAGCTAGGAGGACAGCTGGGAAGATGAGCTAGGAGGCTTGGGCTGTGGCCAGGGAGGAGACCAGAGACCGCGGGGTGTGGGGCAGCGAGTCTCAGGGCCGGGACCTGTGCGGCTGTGGGCTGGCCTGTGGCGGGGAGGTGGCTGGCACTCAGCAGCTGAGGGCAGCCCAGCTCAGGACAGTCTTTCACCCAGGCCTTCGAGGGTGAAGAACCCAGGCTCCCTTGTGATTTGGGCTCCAAAGTCCTGTCCAGCCTAGGGTTCTGGGATGGCAGGATCTGCCTCAACACCCCTGCTTTCTGAGTTTGGGGCACACTGATGTGTGGGCCCCGGACGAGAGGGAATGACAAGGGAAATCAAGCTCGTAAGACTCCACTTCCCAAACCGGGAGAGAGAGAGACAGAAGGGGTGACACTGTCCAGAAAGACACGTGCTCATTACCTGACCTGTGGAACGGCCAACCCCATATCACCTTTATCATAACCATTTTTTTTTTTTTTTTGTCGGTCGTGGGGCTTGAACTCTGGGCCTGGGCGCTGTCCCTCAGCTCTTCAGCTCAAGGCGAGCGCTCTACCACTTGAGCTACAACGCCACTTCCAGTTTTCTGGTGGTTTATTGGAGATAGGAGTCTCACGGTCTCTCCTGCCCGGGCTGGCTTTGAACCGCGATCCTCAGATCTCAGCCTCCTGAGTAGCTAGGATTACAGGTGTGAGCCACCAGCGCCCGGCCTATCATAACCATTTTAAAAAGAATTAACAAGAAGCACATACAATATATGTGTGGATTATGACCAAAGCATGTGATATGTGTCCTATAAATAATTAGTAAATGTTTTTATGAGAACCAAAGTAAATATACCACACACATAACTATAACTGAAAAAAATCCATTTCCCTAACAAATTCATCACACACAACACCCACTTGAACTCTGTTGCCCAGCTGGGGACCGGGGGCAGGCAGGTCCCTGGGCCACCTGACCTGTTTGATGGTTCTCCTTCCTCCCTGAAGAGGCGAGGGTGCCCCGCCCCTCCCCTGGGTCTGACTGAGCTCGGTTTCTCCCCTGATTCCAGACGGGAGAAGTTTCGGCTAGCAGGTGCCACACCTGGGCACAGGTGTCTGTGAGCTGACTTTGGAAGGCTGGGAGTGGCCAGTAGTCTGGGGTGTAATCGGGAGAGGGCGGGGGAAGACAGGACTTGGGCAGAGGGTGAGGAACAGGACAAAGAACCATGGACACCTAGATTGGCCCGGAGTGGCTGGGGGGGGGGCTGCCCGTCTGTGGGGGCATGGGGGGGTGGGGCAGAGCCAGCCTTGCTCAGGAGCTGTGCCCTCCGGGGGGTGTGCGTGGATCTGGGGCTCCAGGAGGGCTGCAGACTCAGCAGGACAAAGCAAAGAGGAGCTTGGTTCAGTTGAATCTGAGACAAACATTGTTTTGCAAGTCTAACCCAGACCGTCACTGAGATACCCCAGAAGCCCTTGGCGTTGATCTGAAATGGAAATGTGACTGGGTGGCCCACATTTTACCGGCAGCCTTGAGGCTGGACAGGCTGGGGCGGTCTGCGGAAACTCTGGAGGAGGCGGCAGGAATGTGGCTGGGGCAGGACGGGGGGGGGGGGGGGGGGGGGGGGGGAGGGGGTGAAGGAGGGGGGGAAGTGCGGGCAGGGAAGGGGACTGGGGGGGCGGGCAGTGTGGGCGGGGGAGGGGACAGGGACAGTGCGACTGGGAAGGGGACTGGGGGGGGGCCAGTGTGGGCGGGGGAGGGGACGGGGACAGTGCGACTGGGAAGGGGACTGGGGGGGCGGGCAGTGTGGGCGGGGGAGGGGACGGGGACAGTGCGACTGGGAAGGGGACTGGGGGGGGCGGGCAGTGCAGGCAGGAAAGGGGGCCGAGGGGGGCAGCAGGCAGAGCAAGAGCCTGAGTGGGCAGGGCAGGTGGCTGAGACTCAGAACAGCCCCGGAGAGCCCCGGCCCTCCTGCCAGGCACTCTTTTGAGGCAGGCCCTCCCTGACCTGCCTGGCAGCCTCCCCCCCACCCCCCCTGCAGGACCCAGCACCTCGGGAAAGCAGCTCTGCTTTCCCTCAGCTTCAGCACTCAGGCACCTTGTTTGTTGAGGATAAAGCACGCAGCACCCACCACCCACCAGGATGGATTCACAGCACCCACTGCTCCGGTTCTGCCACTGCCACCTCCTTTATGGTGCAGTTTTATCCAGTTTATGAACATTCCTGAAAAAATGAGGCAGTGGCTGGGCGCGGTGGCTCACACCTGTAACTCTAGCAGCTCAGGTGGCTGAGCTCTGAGGATCACGGTCCAAAGCCAGCCCAGTCAGGAATTAACTACCAAGTGCTGGAAGTGGAGCTGTGGCTCAAGTGGTAGAGCACTAGCCTTCAGGGGAAAAGCCCAGTGATATTGCCCAGGCCCTGAGTTCAAGCCCCAGGACACTCTCTCTCTCTCTCTCTCTCTCTCTCTCTCTCTCACACACACACACACACACACACACACACACACACACACACACACACACACACACAGAGTCAGGCATGGTACCACACAGAGACTTGTTTCAAAAGGAAACTAACAAAAAAAGCACAGCTTTGCCTGTTGGTTGCTTTTCAGTTTACTGTTATAAAATTGGTATATTACGTTGCAGGTAAACATCTGAAAGTCATTTTCTTTTTTCTTTTTGTTATTATACTTTATTTATTTATTTATGCCAGGCTTGGGACTTGAACTCAGGGCCTGGGTGCTGTCCCTGAGTCTCTTTGTTTTCAAGGCTACTGCTCTACTACTTGAGCCATAGCAGTACTTCCAGCATTTTGTGAGTGGTTTATTGGAGATAAGAGTCTCATGGACTTTCCTGCCTGGCTGGCTTTGAACCGTGATCCTCTGGTGCCTGGCTACGTTTTTTTATTTTTATTATAAAGGTGATGCACAGAGGGTGGCAGTTATAAGTCAGGTAAAGAGTACATTTCTTTTTGGACAGTGTTACCCCTGCCTCGCTCTCTCCCAGTTGAAAGTCATTAGAAATAAATAGCACAAGAGAACAAAAAAAGATAAAAAAATAAAAAATTTGTTTTCTGAGACGGCTTCAGCCTGGCTGTGCGCTGCGGGGGTGCACTGTGCTCAGCCCCCACCGGCCTCATGGCCCGTGCTCAGCACCCTGGCTGCTCCTCTCCCTGCTCCGACTCCCAGTCCGGGGTGGTGGGTATTCCTGTTGCCTTGGCTCCCCCCGCGGAGTTCCTCTGTGCCTGTGCATGGCCCATGGTCCAAGGTCGTCCTCATATGGGGTGAGGGGACCTTGTCCTAGCGCCCACATCCCATGGGGTCCCTGATGTCCAGTGACTCTCGGATGACCTGGCTTTCCTCACGTGGTCAGGTCAGGGTGTCTGCCCCTCGGGAGGGGGAGGGGGATGTCTGTTTCGTAGAAGGCCTGATGGAAGATCTATGGTTCCATAGCTGCTTCCCCCTCACCTTGCGCCGATGGGCTGGGGGCGCGGCATTGAGGGCAGACAGGCCAGGCATGGCTGGGGACTGCCCCGCCGCTCAGTGGGCCACCGTGTGTGCAAGGGCGTGCAAGGCGGGAGCAGTGTTCCTGGCTCCCAGCCGTTGATTTGCCCGACTCCTCACGTGTGGGCACTGGCCCCTCCTGCCACCCGCCCCATCTTCTGTTGCAAGGTTGCCTGTCTTCCCGTGGCGGCTGCTCTGGGGGGCTAGAGGGCTGTCCATGACTGTCCCCCCCAGCCCGCCCCGTCCAGCCCAGCGGCTCCCGGTGCGCCCGCGCGGACTCTGCATCATCTGTTTTGTGCCCGTGACCGCCCCCCCCCCGTGACCCCCCCCCTCACCCCCCCCGCCCCGCCCCGTCCAGCCCAGCGGCTCCCGCCCCGTCCCGTCCAGCCCCCCGTCCAGCCCAGCGGCTCCCGCCCCGTCCCGTCCAGCCCCCCGTCCAGCCCAGCGGCTCCCGCCCCGTCCCGTCCAGCCCCCCGTCCAGCCCAGCGGCCCCCCGTGCGCCCGCGCGGACTCTGCATCATCTGTTTTGTACCCGTGCTTCTGTGTGACTCTCACTTCTGTGTCACCTCCTCAGTGTCAGCCTCACTTCCACGGTCCTGGCCGCCCCGACCCCAGCTTTGCGCAGGGGTGGAGGCCGTACTCCTCGGAGCCGGAGGGGGCAGGAGGGGCCCTCCACAGACCCCCAGCCCCTCTCTGTCTCCAGGGTGAAGACAGCCTCCAGGTCCTGGTGGGCGCGGAGGCCGACAGCTTCCCGCTGGTGGAGAGGAGCCGCGCTCTTGAGGTGGGTCAGCTGGGCCTCGGGGGCTTGGTGCCGCCGCCCACCGCCGCTCCTCTAGTCCTGTACCGGGCCGTGGTCCCGTATCTCCTTCCCTCCTTCCTCCAGGCTGAGGCGTCTGAGCAATGGGACTATGTTCTGGTGGCTGATTGGCATCCTCAGCAAAGCTTGAAGCAGGAGAGGCAGCAGGAGTTTCTGGAGCAGCTCCAGAGAAAGGGCTTCCACTTCAAGGTAGGTTTGTGCCCTGCAGGCCGGAGCCTGGGTGGGGCGTCACAGGCCGAGGGCCGCAAGGACAGCCCGTGGGGACAGGTCCCGGCTGCAGATGAAGGGAACAGGTTCCCATGTGGCTTCCCCAGGTGGTGGAAGACGGGAAACAGGTGTATTTCGGGATTCGAGCAGACAGTAGGATCTTTGACCTGTACCAAACTCTCCTCATGGAATCCGAGGGTCCAACCCCCAGTGACAAACTCGCCAAGTCTGAGCCGGTCCCAGCCACCACGAGGTGAGAGGCTGCGTCGAGAGCCAGGGCTGGGAGTGCCCTAACCTCACCCCCAGACCTGGTACAGAGTGACCTCACCCCCAGACCTGATACAGACAGAGTGACCTCACCCCCAGACCTGCTACAGACAGAGTGACCTCACCCCCAGACCTGGTACAGACAGAGTGACCTCACCCCCGGACCTGGTACAGACAGAGTGACCTCACCCCCGGACCTGGTACAGACAGAGTGACCTCACCCCTGGACCTGGTACAGACAGAGTGACCTCACCCCCGGACTTGGTACAGAGTGACCTCACCCCCGGACCTGGTACAGACAGAGTGACCTCACCCCCGGACCTGGTACAGACAGAGTGACCTCACCCCCGGACTTGGTACAGAGTGACCTCACCCCCGGGCCTGGTACAGACAGAGTGACCTCACCCCCGGGCCTGGTACAGACAGAGTGACCTCACCCCCGGGCCTGGTACAGACAGAGTGACCTCACCCCCGGGCCTGGTACAGACAGAGTGACCTCACCCCCGGGCCTGGTACAGACAGAGTGACCTCACCCCCGGGCCTGGTACAGACAGAGTGACCTCACCCCCGGGCCTGGTACAGACAGAGTGACCTCACCCCCGGGCCTGGTACAGACAGAGTGACCTCACCCCCGGGCCTGGTACAGACAGAGTGACCTCACCCCCGGGCCTGGTACAGACAGAGTGACCTCACCACCGGACCTGATACAGACAGAGTGACCTCACCACCGGACCTGATACAGACAGAGTGCCCTCACCCCTGGGCCTGGCATGGGCAGAGTACCCTCACCCCCGGGCCTGGTACAGACAGTGACCTCACCCCTGGGCCTGGCATGGGCAGAGTCGTGGCCTGTGCTGAGTTCTGTCTCCTCTCAGCCTCGGAGCGTAGAGGCCCTAGGTTCTGACCCCATGCGACCACCCTTCCCCAGTTTCCATGTGTGACAAGGTATAATGATGAGTCTGTTACTGAGGCATTCTGAAGGACACCTTTGACCTTGTTTGTGAGGACACAGAATCCCAGCTAGGTGTGAAGTGAGGGGAGTGGGCAGGACTTTCAGAGGCCAGCGTCTCCCCCAAATCCCCCCATTCTAGTTCAAAGGCCCCTCTCTGCACGTCTGCACCACACCTTCTGCACAGAAGCCTGGTAGGGAGAGGCTGCTGTGTCCCCAGGTCCCAGCTCCGCCACTTACCTCCCCTGGCATTTCCGGTCCCGGTCCCCGCCCCCCGCCCCCACCAGGTGCCAGGGCTCAGCCGGAGCCTGGCCAGAGGGCATGGGCAGAGGGTGCTCTTGGAATCTGATCGTGGGTCCCAGAGCCGCTGAGACCAGCAAGAGCAACAAGAGGCAGCCGGAAGAGCAGGCAGCTTGGTGGGAGCCTAGAGGTTCAGGCTTCATGGAAGGAGTCACACACACACACACACACACACACACACACACACACACACACACACACACACACGAGGCACAGCCAGAGGATGCCCTCCACTGTGGCTCTGCAGCTCCATGCCTGGCAATGTGGCCATAGTCATGTCACCCAGCATCTCTGAGCCTCAGCCCCCATGTAGGTAAAATGACTCACTGGGTTGTAAAGAGGGATTGTTCTGGCATGTGGTAGGCTTCAGAGGTGGGGGCAGGATTGAAAGGCGGGGGCTCTGGGAGCCAGGGCTGACAGCAGGAGTGGGGGTGGGGAAGGACCCTGGCAGCGTCCCACCCCCAGCGGCTCTCAGAAGGGTGAGTGGGATCCCAGCTGATCTGTGGGTTCAGAGCCCAGGTGGAAGGCGGATGGGACAGCGGGACCGGACCCTGACCTCACCCTTGGGTTTCAGAATCCGAATTGTGAACTTTCTCCTGAACCGCACGACAGCCGCCGGGGGTGAGGCTAAGGGCAGGTGATGGGAGGCACGGCACAGGCAGCCCCTTTGCCCTCCGCCCCCTGACACAGGCCTGTGACCCCCAGACTCCTTCGAGGACTTGGTGAAAGGCGGGGTCTTTAAAGCCAGGTTTGCCCTGCACAAGGTGAGAGGTGGGCCGGCTCTGGGGCTGGGGTCTGGGGCTTGAGGGTGAGACCCCAGCGAACGCGAACGTTGTCACCTAGGTCCACAGGGAGGAAGAGCTGAAGAAGTGGGCGCAGTGGAGAAGCATGTTCCGTAAGCAGCCGATTGACACAATCAGGTAACCTTGCCCCCGGGGGAACCCCAGGGCCCGCCAAGGGGGCTGCGGCTGCCCGGAGGAGGAGGGGAGGCCTCGACAGGGTGGCTTGTCTGTAGGAACTATTTTGGCGAGAAGGTGGCACTGTACTTTGCGTGGCTCGGCTGGTACACTTACATGCTGGTGCCCGCGGCGCTGATGGGCCTCCTCGTCTTCCTGAGTGGGTTCACCCTGTTTGATGCCAGTCAGATCAGGTAGGCCAGGTGCTGGGGACTGGAGGCTAGGGCGGTGGGCTGGGATGGGGACAGGGCCCCAGCACGGCCTGGCATCTGGGAAAAATCAGTGTCAGCACCACCCCTGCCCCCTCAGCAAGGAGGTCTGTGAAGCCCACAGCGTTGTCATGTGCCCCGTGGGGGAACACACCGGAGGCTTCCACGTGCTGTCGGAGACGTGCACCTTTGCGAAGGTCTGCTGCAAACCTAGGGCACGGGCTGGCGCGGTGTGTCTGCCCAGGGGTGGGGGTGGGAAGACGGGAACCCGGGTGCTCTGCAGAGCTGGAGGCCCCCCTCCCTGGGGCA
Organism: Dipodomys spectabilis; assembly: GCF_019054845.1. Taxonomy (NCBI): domain Eukaryota; kingdom Metazoa; phylum Chordata; class Mammalia; order Rodentia; family Heteromyidae; genus Dipodomys; species Dipodomys spectabilis. The sequence continues at coordinate 383,877 of NW_024871008.1, read as the reverse complement.
CGGGTGAAGGCCTAGCGCAGCCTGTGCCTCTCCCCAGCTCACCCACCTCTTCGACAACGACGGCACGGTGCTGTTTGCCTTTTTCATGGCTGTGTGGGGTGAGTCTGCTGGCCTTCTGCACCGTTCTGAGGGCCGGCCTGAGCCCGAGGCCCTGCAGGGTCAGCACCAGCATCTGAAGTGCTTTCTTGTCTCCACTGCAGCCACAGTGTTCCTAGAGATCTGGAAACGGCAGCGAGCACAGGTGGTCCTGAACTGGGACTTGTACGGCTGGGATGAAGACCAGGTAAGGCAGGCCAGCAGCAAGGGTCATCGGCACCCCGAGGGCCCTGTGGCCCAAACCGTGGCCGCGGTCTGAGCTGGGTACTGCAGGAAGGCATGGTGCTGTCGTGCACCCCGTGTCTGAGCTGTGTCCCCCATTCAGTGGGTTCTCTCCTGTTGAGCGTGTCCACCCTGTTGGAGGTGTTTCCCGCTGTGTCTGAGGCGTGTTGTGCCTTCTCCCCAGGAAGAGATGGCTCTTGAGCTCATCAACTGCCCTGAGTATAGGCTCCGATTTCACCAACACTCCTACCTGCGAAGCACCATCATCCTGGTCCTGTCTCTGTTCATGGTACTGGAGGGAGTGAGGGGCGGGGCGAGAGGGTGAGGGGGCGGGGCGAGGGGCGGGGCGACAGGGCGAGGGGCGGGGCGACAGGGCGAGGGGCGGGGCGACAGGGCGAGGGGCGGGGCGAGGGGTGGGGAGGGGGCGAGGCGAGGGGGTGGAGCGGGGCGAGGGGCAGAGCGAGAGGGGCGGGCCGGAGCGAGGGGGCGGAGTGAAGGGTGGAGCGGGGTGGGGTGGAGTGAGGGGGCGGAGCGGGGGCAAGGGGTGGGCGAGAGACGGAGCGAGGGGTGAGGGGAGGGGAAGCCCGGGCGAGCGGGGGCGATGGGCGGGGCGATGGGCGGCGCGGTGCGAGGGTGGGGCGGGGCGATGGGCAGAGCGAGGGGCGGGGCCGGGCGAGGGGCGGGGCGAGGGCGGGGCCGCAGAGCGGGGCGGGACGGCAGAGCGGCCCCAGCCCGCCCCAGCCCGCCCACCGCTGCCCACCCTCAGATCGGCCTCATTATCGGCATGGCCCACGTGCTGGTTGTCTACCGAGTGCTGGCGGCCGCCCTCTTCAGCAGCTTCCTGGGCGAGCAGGTGACCACGGCGGTGGTGGTGACCGGAGCTCTGGTCCACTATGTGATTATTGTCCTCATGACCAAGGTAGGGCAGCCGAGGAGCGGGGCTGAGGCGCCCCGCGAGCCCCGCGTGTGACGCCCTTTCCCGGCAGGTCAACAGGTTCATGGCCCTGAAGCTCTGCGACCTGGGTGAGAGGAGGCCCCGGCTGGGGGGGGCGGGGGGCCCGGGGCGCGTCCTGGGGGGCCGGGGGGCCGGGGCGCGTCCTGGGGGGCGAGGGGAGCCGGGGCGCGTCCTGGGGGGCGGGGGGAGCCGGGACGCGTCCTGGGGGGCCGGGGGGCCGGGGCGCGTCCTGGGGGGCCGGGGGGCCGGGGCGCGTCCTGGGGGGCGAGGGGAGCCGGGACGCGTCCTGGGGGGCGGGGGGAGCCGGGACGCGTCCTGGGGGGCGGGGGGAGCCGGGACGCGTCCTGGGGGAGCCGGGGCGCGTCCTGGGGGCCGGGGGGAGCCGGGGCGCGTCCTGGGGGCCGGGGGGAGCCAGGGCGCGTCCTGGGGGCCGGGGGGAGCCGGGACGCGTCCTGGGGGAGCCGGGGCGCGTCCTGGGGGCCGGGGGGAGCCGGGGCGCGTCCTGGGGGCCGGGGGGAGCCGGGACGCGTCCTGGGGGGCGGGGGGAGCCGGGACGCGTCCTGGGGGAGCCGGGGCGCGTCCTGGGGGCCGGGGGGAGCCGGGGCGCGTCCTGGGGGCCGGGGGGAGCCAGGGCGCGTCCTGGGGGCCGGGGGGAGCCGGGACGCGTCCTGGGGGAGCCGGGGCGCGTCCTGGGGGCCGGGGGGAGCCGGGGCGCGTCCTGGGGGCCGGGGGGAGCCGGGACGCGTCCTGGGGGAGCCGGGACGCGTCCTGGGGGGCGGGGGGAGCCGGGGCGCGTCCTGGGGGCCGGGGGGAGCCGGGACGCGTCCTGGGGGAGCCAGGGCGCGTCCTGGGGGCCGGGGGGAGCCGGGGCGCGTCCTGGGGGCCGGGGGGAGCCGGGACGCGTCCTGGGGGAGCCAGGGCGCGTCCTGGGGGGCGGGGGGAGCCGGGGCGCGTCCCGGGGGGCGGGGGGAGCCGGGGCGCGTCCTGGGGGAGCTGGGGCGCGTCCTGGGGGCCGGGGGGAGCCGGGACGCGTCCTGGGGGAGCCAGGGCGCGTCCCGGGGGGCGGGGGGAGCCGGGGCGCGTCCCGGGGGGCGGGGGGAGCCGGGGCGCGTCCTGGGGGCCGGGGGGAGCCTGGGCGCGTCCTGGGGGCCGGGGGGAGCCGGGACGCGTCCTGGGGGAGCTGGGGCGCGTCCTGGGGGCCGGGGGGAGCCGGGACGCGTCCTGGGGGAGCCAGGGCGCGTCCTGGGGGCCGGGGGGAGCCGGGGCGCGTCCTGGGGGCCGGGGGGAGCCGGGACGCGTCCTGGGGGAGCCAGGGCGCGTCCTGGGGGCCGGGGGGAGCCGGGGCGCGTCCTGGGGGCCGGGGGGAGCCGGGACGCGTCCTGGGGGAGCCAGGGCGCGTCCTGGGGGGCGGGGGGAGCCGGGGCGCGTCCCGGGGGGCGGGGGGAGCCGGGGCGCGTCCTGGGGGAGCTGGGGCGCGTCCTGGGGGCCGGGGGGAGCCGGGACGCGTCCTGGGGGAGCCAGGGTGCGTCCTGGGGGGCGGGGGGAGCCAGGGCGCGTCCCGGGGGGCGGGGGGAGCCGGGGCGCGTCCCGGGGGGCGGGGGGAGCCGGGGCGCGTCCTGGGGGCCGGGGGGAGCCAGGGCGCGTCCTGGGGGCCGGGGGGAGCCTGGGCGCGTCCTGGGGGCCGGGGGGAGCCGGGACGCGTCCTGGGGGAGCCGGGGCGCGTCCTGGGGGCCGGGGGGAGCCGGGGCGCGTCCTGGGGGCCGGGGGGAGCCAGGGCGCGTCCTGGGGGCCGGGGGGAGCCGGGACGCGTCCTGGGGGAGCCGGGGCGCGTCCTGGGGGCCGGGGGGAGCCGGGGCGCGTCCTAGGGGGCCGGGGGGAGCCGGGACGCGTCCTGGGGGCCGGGGGGAGCCGGGACGCGTCCTGGGGGGTCACTCGGGCCGGGCGCGTCCCGGGGGGCGGGGGGACGGCGGGCGAGCGCGCGCTGTGTCTCCTTGCAGAGGAGCCCAGAACCTTCTCCGAGCGGGAGAGCAAGTTCACCGTCAAGTTCTTCGCCCTGCAGTTCTTCGTGCACTTCTCCTCTCTCATCTACATCGCCTTCATCCTGGGCAGGTGCGCTGCCTCTGCGCGCCGCGGCTGAGCCCTGCCGTTCCGGCCGCAGGGCTGGGGCGGGGCTCCGCGGGGAGCCAGGCCCCGGGTTCGACTCCTCAGCGCCACAGAGGCAGAAAGGCGCATGGCGCCGCGGCTCAGGGCCAGCGCCCAGCCCCACAGGAGAACCAAGGCTGGGTCGGGCTCGCCCTGGCGAGTGTTCCAGGCCCGCATCGCCACGGGCCTCTTGCGCCTCAGCAGTCCCGGGGCTCTGCTCATCTCTGAGTTGGTTTCTGCTAGCAGATGGGACGGGTCTTTATAACAACGGCTTATTCCCATCCCATACGCCCACTGGCTCTTCACGGTCGTCAGATCATTGAATCTACACAGTGGCCCCAGGAACAGTGTTGTCTTTGCCTCATGTCACCGATGAGACCACTGAGGCCTAGCTTGGTTAAGAAACTCAGGGTTAAACTACCAATAGGTGATGAAGCAGAACGTTTGGCTCTGGAGCTCAGCTCCTCAGTTGCTGTGTCTGGTCCTGTTGGAAAGAGAGAGATCTTCAGAGGGCAGGTCTCCTCCCCCCGCAGTGAGCTTTTCACAAGATCTTCTGTGGTTGCTGCTTTTCATGCCAGCACCGTGGCCATGATTGACTTTAGATGCTTGTGGTTTGGCAGTGTGATTCATGAGGACGTAGAGTTGGTGTGAGAATGAAGCCCATGTGTCTAATTCTCTGTGAGCAGCTGTCCCCTCTCTGCGCGGCCCACTGCCCTCCTGTCCTGGGAAGCCCGTGTGCTCCACGCAGCTCCCGTGGGCCCCACACCACCAGGCTGCAGCTGGCTGCACTGAGATCACCGCTCTGCGGCTCGAACTCAGGGCTTAGCTTTCTTGACCATGGTTGGTGTTCTACCACTTGAGCCATGCCTCCAGTCCAATATCTTGCTGGTTAATTGGATTCTTACAGACTCTTCTCTCAGGGTTGGCTTCAAACTGCAATCTTCCAATGCTTAGCCTTCTGAGTGGTATGGATTATAGGTGTGAGCCATTGGTAGCTGGCTCTTTTTCCTTTTTTTTTTTTTTATTGGTCATGGGGCTTGAATTCTGGGCCTGGGCTCTGTCCCTGGGATCTTCAGCTCAAGGCGAGTGCTCTACCACTTGAGTCACAGTGCCACATCTGGTTTTCTGGTGAGTAACTGGAAATAAGAATCTCATGGAGGGGCTAGGAAGGTGGCTCAGTGGTAGAGTGCATGCCTTGCAAGCATGAGGCCCTGGGTTCGATTCCTCAGCACCACATAAACAGAAAAAGCCGGAAGTGGCGCTGTGGCTCAAGTGGTAGAGCACTAGCCTTGAGCTGAAGAGCTGAGGGACAGCGTCCAGATCCAGAGTTCAGACCCCATGACCAGCAAAAAAAAAAAAAGAATCTCATGGACTTTCCTGCCTTGGCTGGCTTTGAGCATCGTTTCTCAGATCTCAGCTCCTGCGTAGCTAAGGTTACTGGTGCCCATCTTTCTTTTTTCCCTTTTTAATGGTAATTTACACCTTTATTCTTTTTTTCTGTTGTTCTTTGTTTAAACTTTTGTCAGTTTTGGGGCCTGAACTCTGGGCCTGGGCGCTGTTCCTCAGCTCTTCAGCTCAAGGCTAGCTCTCTATCACTTGAGCCACAGCGCCACTTCCAGCTTTTTCTGCTTATGTGGTGCTGATGCATGCACATAATGCATGCAAGGCAAGCGCTCTACCACTGAGCCACTTTCCCAGCCCTATACCTTTATTCTCTTACTTGCCTTTTATTTGTATTTCTCTTTGGACAATGTCACTCCTTCCTTAAGTCTCTTCCAGTTTTTCCCTCCTGTGCCCACCCACAGTTTTATAGTTCAATATAGTTTCCACTGAGTACCACTGCCCTATTTGTTCATCCTTTGCCCCCCCATTTCCATGCCTCCACCTTTATTCTTTAGATGAACTTTTGAATCATTCTGTCAAACTGCCTCAAAATTTGTAGGGTTTGCGTTAGTATTATAGTAAAGATACAGATAACGTTAGAGAGAATTGGTCTGGGAAGGTGGCTCAGTGGTAAAGCGCTTGCCTTGCATGTATGAGGCCCTGGGTTCAATTCCTTGGCACCACATAAGCAGGAAAAAAAGCCGGAAGTGGCGCTGTGGCTCAAGTGGTAGAGAGCTAGCCTTGAGCTGAAGAGCTGAGGAACAGTGCCCAGGCCCAGAGTTCAGGCCCACAACCGGACCAAAAAACAAAAAACAAAAAAACATTAGAGAAAATTGACCAGAATACTGTATTCGTTTCCTGCTGCTGCTGTAGCAGGTGACAACGGCCTAGTGGCTGTGACAACCCAAGTGAGTTGATCACCTTACAGCTCACGTGGCCCAGGGTTCCAGATGACTAGTACCTGAAACTCGACGTGCCACAGGCCCGTCTCTTTGCACGCTTGAGGAAAGTCCGCTTTCTTGCCTTTCTTGCCAGGATTCATGATGTTCTCTTCCGGCTCCAAAACTAGCAATGTCAAGCCAGGTGCCAGTGGCTCAAACTTGTAATCCTAACTACTCAGGGAGCTGAAGTCTGAGGATTGTAGCTCAAAGCCGGCTTGAGCAGGGAAGTCCATGAGGCTCTTATCTCTAATTAACCACCAAAAAACTGTCAAGTGGAGCTGTGGCTCAGGTGGTAGAGTGCTTGCTTTGAGTGCAAAAGCTCAGGGACAGTGCCCAAGCCTTGAGTTCAAGCCCCAGTATGGGCACAAAGGAAAACAAGACAAAATAAAAAACCTGGCGATGTCAAGCTGAGTCCTGGTTGGCCACTCCTTTCTCCATTTAAGATCCTAAAGACTCTGAAGTCTCTGTGGATTGGTCTGCTGATTGGCAGCCTTCATCCCATCGGTCATATCACTGAGATTCATTGCCACAGGTTTCAGGAATCAGGACTGGCTGGCTTTGGGGGCCATACCTTCCCCTATCCCAGGGCAGCTCTGACTTCTCCTACTGAAAGCCGGCTCCCTTTATATTCTTTATTACAGTAGAGTTTCTTCATATAGCTCACAAGGTTTCTTGTGAATTTCATTCTGGTTATTTACAGGTTTTGTTTGTTGTTAAGACGGGGTCTTCCCCTGTCTTCCAGGCTGGTGTAGAACTCGAGAGCTTCTGTCTCAGCTTCTCTCTCTCATGCTGGGTTAAAGGTGCGCACTACCACACCGGGCCAGTTCACAAGTTTCCACTGTCTGCGACTGATTGCTCCTCTCCTCTCCTTTCTCCCCTCCTGCACGGTTTTTCCTCCCTTTCCTTCACTACTCTCTTCTCTTCTCCTCCCTCCCCCTTCTCCTCCTCTCCTTCCCCTTCCCCCTTTCTTCTCCCCTTTCCCCTCCCCCTTCTTCTCCTCCTCTTTCTTTTCCTTCCCTTCTTCCCCTCCTCTTCTCTTCCCCTTCCTCCCACTACCTTTCTCTCCCCTCTAGCTCCTCCCTCTCCCCTTGCTAGACAGACACTTGGGCCTTGGTCCCTAGTAGTGTGTATGTGTGCAGGTGTGTGTATTATGTCACAGAAAACAGGAAATCTTTAAACATAAACTTACCATATGTACAGTTTCTCTGGGGATAGAGACCAACTCAGCACTCCTGTCTGAGCCTGTGGGGCCTGCATGAGGCTGGGCTTGTGTGCTGCCCTGCAGGGCCTGCAGAATGAGACTGGGCTTGTGTGCTGCCCTGCAGGCTCTCAGGATGAGGCTGGGCTTGTGTGCTGCCTTGCAGGGCCCGCAGAATGAGACGGGGCTTGTGTGCTGTCCTGCAGGCTCTCAGGATGAGGCTGGGCTTGTGTGCTGCCCTGCAGGCTCTCAGGATGAGGCTGGGCTTGTGTGCTGCCCTGCAGGCTCTCAGGATGAGGCTGGGCTTGTGTGCTGCCCTGCAGGCTCTCAGGATGAGGCTGGGCTTGTGTCTGCTGCCCTGCAGGCCCTCAGGATGAGACTGGGCTTGTGTGTTGCCCTGCAGGCTCTCAGGATGAGGCTGGGCTTGTGTGCTGCCCGGCAGGGCCTCAGGATGAGGCTGGGCTTGTGTGCTGCCCTGCAAGCCCTCAGGATGAGGCTGGGCTTGTCTGCTGTCCTGCAGGCCCTCAGGATGAGGCTGGGCTTGTGTGCTGCCCTGCAGGCTCTCAGGATGAGGCTGGGCTTGTGCTGCCCTGCAGGCCCTCAGGATGAGGCTGGGCTTGTGTGCTGTCCTGCAGGCCCTCAGGATGAGGCTGGGCTTGTGTGTTGCCCTGCAGGCTCTCAGGATGAGGCTGGGCTTGTGTGCTGTCCTGCAGGCTCTCAGGATGAGGCTGGGCTTGTGTACTGCCTGGCAGGGCCTCAGGATGAGGCTGGGCTTGTGTGCTGCCCTGCAGGCTCTCAGGATGAGGCTGGGCTTGTGTGCTGCCCTGCAGGGCCTCAGGATGAGGCTGGGCTTGTGTCTTCTGTCCGGCAGGCTCTCAGGATGAGGCTGGGCTTGTCTGCTGCCCTGCAGGCTCTCAGGATGAGGCTGGGCTTGTGCTGTCCTGCAGGCTCTCAGGATGAGGCTGGGCTTGTGTGCTGCCCGGCAGGCTCTCAGGATGAGGCTGGGCTTGTGTGCTGCCCTGCAGGGCCGGCAGGAGGAGAGTTAGGTGCTACGTCATTTGTCTCACGGGCACTGCAGCCTCAGCAGGGTGCTGGCCTGCCTCCTCCCACACCTCACTTTCCACCCCAGGATCAACGGCCACCCTGGGAAGTCCACACGCCTGGCGGGTCTGTGGAAGCTAGAGGAGGTCAGTGTGGCGTCCTCCTGTGTCGGGGCCCTCCTGTGTCCAGGCCCTCCTCCTGAAGCCCTCCCCTGATCTCCTCTGGCCCCACAGTGCCATCTCAGCGGCTGCATGATGGACCTGTTTGTGCAGATGGCCATCATCATGGGTCTGAAGCAAACACTGAGCAATTGCATGGAGTACCTGGGCCCGTGAGGAAGGCCTCTGCCCATCCCCACCCGGCCCCACCCGCCCGCCCTTCCCTCCGCCCCTGCCTGCAGGTCTTCACCACTCCTGTCCCTCAGGTGGCTGGCCCACAAGTGCCGTACCATGTGGACCGTCAAGCGCAACTTTGGGGCCCACGAGCCCGAGCTGCAGGAGTGGCGACGCAACTACCTCCTGAACCCCATTACCACCTTCAGCCTGTTTGACGAGTTCATGGAAATGAGTGTGTGGAGGAGGAGGGGAGCGTGGGGGGGAGGGGGCTTCTGAGCCCTGGCCCACACTGAGGTGTCCGCCACACAGTGATCCAGTACGGCTTCACCACCATCTTCGTGGCCGCTTTTCCGCTGGCACCGCTGCTCGCGCTCTTCAGCAACCTGGTGGAGATCCGCCTGGACGCCATCAAGATGGTCCGGCTGCAGCGGCGCCTGGTGGCCCGCAAGGCCAAGGACATCGGTCGGTCAGGCCGGCAGGGTGGGCTGAGGGGGCGGGTGCTGGGGTGCAGCAGCCAGCTGCAGGCTCTGCGCTCTGCGCAGCGGGGCCTGCGACTGCACTCATCTGTTGTAGCTCAAGCCTGTGCCTGATGGTACTGGGGCTCCACTCCTCCACCCAGACAGCCATTCTGCCTACGGGGCTGCCAAGGTTGAGGGCTGAGTCTGGGAAGCCCAGTCCCCAGTGGGGGGGTGCCTGGGACCAAAAGGTCCTGCTAAGGAGTTCAGGAGGAAGATGGGGGACAAGATCCCCCAGTCCTTCCCCCCCCCATTTATGCCAGGGTGAAGGACTGCAGGAGGCACAGCACTGTATCTGCCTTGGCTGGGGATTTCCGAATGAGAAACTTCACCCACTGCTGCACTGGGGTGTCGTGGGCAGGGTGCCACAGGCCCTCGGCCAGGCGGGCTGCCGGCCTCTGGGGACTGGACCAGGCTGCAGAGCGGGGCTGCCTCGGCCACGGCTCTGATGGCCTCTCCCCGCTGCTCTGGCCCAGGGACCTGGCTGCAGGTGCTGGAGACCGTCGGCGTCCTGGCCGTTATCACCAATGGCATGGTCATAGCCTTCACCTCTGAGTTCATCCCCCGCATGGTCTACAAGTACCGCCATGGCCCGTGCCACCCCGGCTCCAACTCTACAGAAGAGTAAGGCCTCACACGCTGAGAATCCCCCCCCCAAGAAACCAGCCCCGAGGAGCCCAAGCCCTCCCTGCCGGGAGTGGCCGGACACTGCCTGCGCAACGTGGGACTATAGTGCAGCTGGAGCTGGGGCTTCCTTGCCCTGCCCACACTGACCTTTAGCCCCTCGGCTAGAGCCTGTTGGGATGGAGGTCCTGGAGTACAGCTGCCGCTGAATGGCTCACAAGGGGACCGGGCAGAGCCATGCCTAGCTCCTTTCCCTGGAGCGTGGCAACTGCAGATCGCGTCTCCTGGAGCAGCTCCAGGAGTGTTCCCCAGACTCTGGGGGAGGGGGAGACAGTTGGTGGTACCCCAGTAGACTCAGCACCCATAGTGCCTGCTCCAATTGTCCCCCAGACTCAGTGGGTCTCTGAGAAGTGCTTCAGGCCCCGGGGGCCCTGCTAGCCCCCCACTTTCTGAGAAGTGCTTCAGGCCCCGGGGGCCCTGCTAGCCCCCCACTTTCTGAGAAGTGCTTCAGGCCCCGGGGGCCCTGCTAGCCCCCCACTTTCTGAGAAGTGCTTCAGGCCCCGGGGGCCCTGCTAGCCCCCCACTTTCTGAGAAGTGCTTCAGGCCCCGGGGGCCCTGCTAGCCCCCCACTTTCTGAGAAGTGCTTCAGGCCCCGGGGGCCCTGCTAGCCCCCCACTTTCTGAGAAGTGCTTCAGGCCCCGGGGGCCCTGCTAGCCCCACACTTTCTGAGAAGTGCTTCAGGCCCCGGGGGCCCTGCTAGCCCCCCACTTTCTGAGAAGTGCTTCAGGCCCCGGGGGCCCTGCTAGCCCCCCACTTTCTGAGAAGTGCTTCAGGCCCCGGGGGCCCTGCTAGCCCCCTCCTGTCTTTGCAGCTGCCTCAAGGGCTATGTGAACCACAGCCTGTCTGTTTTCCACATCAAGGACTTCCAGGACCCAATCATGAAAGAGGGCTGGGAAAACATCACCAAGTGCAGGTCTGGAACCTTCTTCTCCCCCTTCTCCCTCCCCCCCCAGGTTGCCCTCCTGACCCCTGACCTCAGGTTCCTCCCTCCTTCAGGTACCGGGACTACCGCAACGCCCACGACTACAACCTCTCTGAGCAGTTCTGGTTTCTCCTGGCCATCCGCCTAGCTTTCGTCATCCTCTTCGAGGTGAGCGGAAGTGAGGAGAGGTGGAGGTGGCAGGCAGGCAGCTCTCTTCACCGACCCCCAAAGGTCCTGTTTAGCCCTGTCCTTACTGGGCCTCCTGGGCCCCCATCCGCAGCATGTGGCCTTGTGCGTCAAGCTCATCGCGGCGTGGTTTGTGCCGGACACCCCCCAGTTGGTGAAGAACACTGTGCTAGACAAGAAGTACAAGACGCTTCAGGAGAAGTACAGGATGCTTCGGGAGAAGTACCAGACACTTCAGGAGAACCAGACGCTTCAGAAAATGTGGTAGGGCTGGCTGGGCTGGGGCAGGCGCTGGGGAAGGTCCACGGGGGATCCACCCTTTGACCTTACCTGCCCACCCACCCACCGGCAGGCCCAGCTCCAGGAGCACAGAGGTGTAGACAGCCAGCCCTGAACAAGGGGAGAGGAGCCTGGGCACCAGCTCCCACGTCCACAGACTGACCCTGACCGCGGCCTGCCCTGGGAGCTGTGAGAAGGCCCGGGTGTGGGATCCTGGGAGGCCTGTGTCGACATGGGTGGCCCTGGAGGCTGCGTACATGTGGGTGGTTATCGGAGTCCTTGAATAAAGGTGGTATACCTGGCACGTCCAAGGAAGCCCTGGACAGCCTTCTATAGCTGCGCCGTTGGAGTTCTGTGTGTTTAAAGCACTGGTGTCCCTATGGCATCTGCCCCATTTCTCTGGGTGTCCAAGTTCCCATAGAGCCAGGGTGTGGGGCTTCATGCAGGCCAAAGCAGGAAGAGTTCTCAGGGCCTTCCTCTGCCGGCCCCCAGCCCCCTGCGGCCAGCTGGCCCCTCCAGCCCCCGGCCCCCTGCAGCCCAGCCCCCGGCCCCCTGCAGCCCAGCCCCCAGCCCCCTGCAGCCAGCTGGCCCCCTGCAGCCAGCTGGCCCCCTGCAGCCAGCTGGCCCCCCCCCCCCCGCCCCCTGCAGCCCAGCCCCCGGCCCCCTGCGGCCAGCTGGCCCCTCCAGCCCCCAGCCCCCTGCAGCCAGCTGGCCCCCCCCCCCCCGCCCCCTGCAGCCCAGCCCCCGGCCCCCTGCGGCCAGCTGGCCCCTCCAGCCCCCGGCCCCCTGCAGCCCAGCCCCTGGCCCCCTGCGGCCAGCTGGCCCCTCCAGCCCCCGGCCCCTTGCAGCCTGGCTGGCCCCTCCAGCCCCGTTGGCCCTCAGCTGGGCTCCTGTCCCCCTGGAGGCCCTGGCCGTGCTCAGCCGCCAGAACTTTCTGTCATAAAACCAAGCTTATCTGGGTTGGCTGCTGAGCCTGCTGCTGCAGGAAAAATAAGCTTTCCAGGTCACATCTGCTCTGTGCTACATGGTCAGAGAATGGTGGGGTCTGGAATGTTCCAGGTGAGGGGCCTCTCCTTGAGGGAGGCCCCCCCCCTGACCCCCAGGCTGTGGGTGAGCGAGGCCCCCCCGACCCCCCGACCCCCAGGCTGTGGGTGAGCGAGGCCCCCTGACCCCCAGGCTGTGGGTGAGCGAGGCCCCCCGACCCCCGACCCCCAGGCTGTGGGTGAGCGAGGCCCCCAGACCCCCGACCCCCCGACCCCCAGGCTGTGGGTGAGCGAGGCCCCCAGACCCCCGACCCCCAGGCTGTGGGTGAGCGAGGCCCCCCCCCCCCCGACCCCCAGGCTGTGGGTGAGCGAGGCCCCCAGACCCCCGACCCCCAGGCTGTGGGTGAGCGAGGCCCCCCCCCCCCCCGACCCCCAGGCTGTGGGTGAGCGAGGCCCCCAGACCCCCGACCCCCAGGCTGTGGGTGAGCGAGGCCCCCCCCCCCCGACCCCCAGGCTGTGGGTGAGCGAGGCCCCCAGACCCCCGACCCCCAGGCTGTGGGTGAGCGAGGCCCCCAGACCCCCGACCCCCCTGACCCCCGGCTGTGGGTGAGCGAGGCCCGCAGGGGCAGAGGGCTGGGGGCCTCGGGGCGGGCGGGGAGCGGCCGCCCGCCCTCCGGGCCCGGGGCGGGGCCGCACCTGCCGCGCACCTGGCCGGCGGCCCCGCCCCGGGCCCCGGCGTGCCGCGCGCCGGACGCAGGCCCTGGAGGTGAGTGCGGGGCGCGGGCGCCAGCCGCGGCGGGCCGGGCTCGGGGCCGGGCTGGAGCCGGGGCGCTCCGGGACCCCGCGCGGCCCTGCGGGCCCCGGGCCGCCCGGAAGCCCGGCCTCCCGCGCACTGGCTCCGCTCGGCCCCACCGCAGGCGGCGGGGCGCCGAAACGCGCAGGACCCCGGCCGCACGGCCAGACCCCGGCCGGGGCTTCCGACGGCGCCGGAGAGAGCGGGCCGGGGCCGGGGCCGGGGCCGGGGCCGGGGCCGGGGCCGGGGCCGGGGGCGAGCTTCCGCCGCCCGCGTACGCGGCCCTTAGTGCGCGTGCGCCCGGGCCCGCCGCCAACGCGCGCGCCCCGCCCGGCGCGCCCCCGCCCCCGCCGCGGGCACGCGCTTCCGTACCCCGCGGGCGCGCCCCCCGCCCCCGCCGCGGGCACGCGCGTCCGGACCCCATGCAACCACGTTGGGTTCTTTTATTTGTGAATTCAATTTGAATTAGGATGATACTAGTCTCAGAACTAACTGATTTTTAAAATTAAATGTAGGATTCATGCCTTCACGTGGAAGGGCAAGTTTAGAAAAGAAATACTCGCGCGCTTCCGTACCCCGCGGGCGCGCCCCCGCCCCCGCCGCGGGCACGCGCGTCCGGACCCCGCGCGCGCCCCCCCCCCCCGCCCCCGCCGCGGGCACGCGCGTTCCGGACCCTGCGGGCGCGCCCCCGCCCCCCGCCGCGGGCATGCGCGTCCGGACCCCGCAGACGCGCCCCCGCCCCCCGCCGCGGGCATGCGCGTCCGACCCCGCGCGCGCCACCCCCCCCCCCCCGCCCCCGCCGCGGGCACGCGTTCCGGACCCCGCGGGCGCCCCCGCCGACCGCGTGCATTACCGAGCAGGTAGCTGGCCCGAGCAGGCGCAGCGCCCGGTAATTGGCCGGCGAGGCAGGTTGCGGCGCGGGCTGCGGCGCGGGTCCTCCCGCACCCCGGCCCGACCTGGGTGCTCCCGGGCCGCGTGTGCCCCGGTTTTCCGTAGCGCAGAGTGGGGGACGCAGCACCGCGCAGGGCTTATGGGGGGGCCCGCCGGGCACGGAGCACGCCCCGCCGTGCCCAGCCAGGCGGGAAGGCCCCGCGAGCCGCGTCCCGCCGACCCCCGTCCCCCCTGCCCCCTCCCCCCCGTGTCCCCCCTCCCCCCGCGTCCCCCCTCCCCCCCGCGTCCCCCCTCCCCCTGCCTCCCCCGTGTCCCCCCTCCCCCGTCCCCCCGCCTCTCCCCTCCCCTCTGCCCCCCCCCGCCTCCCCCCTCCCCCCTGCCCCCCGTGTCCCCCCCTCCCCCCGTCCCCCCGCCTCTCCCCTCCCCTCTGCCCCCCCCCCGCCTCCCCCCTCCCCCCTGCCCCCCCGCCTCCCCCCTCCCCCTGCCCCCCGTGTCCCTCCTCCCCCCTGCCCCCCCGCGTCCCCCCTGACCCCCGCGTCCCCCCTGCCCCCCGTGTCCCCCTCCCCCCTGCCCCCCGTGTCCCCCCTCCCCCTGCCCCCCGTGTCCCCCTCCCCCCTGCCCCCCCGTGTCCCCCCTCCCCCCGCCTCTCCCCTCCCCTCTGCCCCCCCGCCTCCCCCCGTCCCCCTGCCCCCCGTGTCCCCCCTCCCCCCCGTCCCCCGCCTCCCCCCTCCCCCCGTCCCCCCCCCCCCCCCCCCCGCCTCCCACCCCCACCCCGGCCGGCCAGAGGAGACCCGCCCGGTTCTGAGGGCCAGGCCGGGCCGCCTGTGGGGCCCCGGCCCCGGGCTCAGGCCGCCTCGCCCGCAGTGACCCGCAGTGACCCGCAGTGACCCGCAGTGACCCGGGAAGGGGCGCCCTCCACCGCCCAGGTCAGGCCCAGGAGCCTGCTCCGCCCTGTGACCTCTCATCCGGGTCTTGTCGGGCGCTCTGCCGCAGGACTGTTCTCAGCCGACCGTTCCCATCTGCAGGGGTTTCTTGTCCACATGTCCAGGTGTACACACCACACCCCTGCAGCCGATTCCCCTTCGTCCCCTCCCCTTCCCAAATCCACCGTAACAAGCTCTACCGTGACATTTCACACCTGTACCCAAGCAGTGCAACCCATTCACCCCCCACCCTGTCTGCCAACGGACCCGTTTCCACCCGTTTCGTCCTGTCTCCTTCCCGGTGGCACTGCCCACATGCTTCCATCGTGTTTTAATCAGAGCGACTCCGAGCCCTGCCCTTGCGTCTTCATCCCCGCCACCCTCCGTGTTCAGCCAGCAGTTCCTGAAGGGTCTCCTTTGCTCTGTGGAAGGTTGAGGTCAGACGAGCACGGGGCTGGCCAGAGAGGACCCAGCCACCCCGAGGGAGGGGACCCAGGAGGTGGCCCCACCGACCCGCCTTGTGAAGACAGGTGCTTCTGGGGCCTTCAGGCCAGGACCCTGCACATCACCCCAGCACGTGCCCCTCTACAACCCCCCCCCCACACACACACACACTGCACGGAGGCAAGTGCAGAGCAGGAGGCCCCAGAGGCCAGGATGGCCTCAGCCAGGGGAAGAACCAGGCAGGCGGGGCCAGGGCTGAAATGCCCGCCCGCCAGGGGAAGGGGTGGGTGCCTGGGTGGAGCTTGGCTTGGGAGAGGATGTGACTGCAAGGCCAGGAAACTACAGGAAAGTTCTCAAATAACACTCACAAAAGCAGGTTCCCTCCAAGCTGGGGGTGCGTCCTGGGGAGCCGTGGTGTTGTGGACACTTGCTGGGGTCCAGCAGAGGGCCTTGCTCCCCAGTGCACACCAGTGACCTCAGCGGTCTACTTCTGGGGGGAGGGGGAGCCGAGAGCCGGAACCGGTGACCGCCTTCACTGCTGCTCCGTGGCTTTGTGGCCTGTTCTCAGAGCTAGGCGTGGCCGAGGACCCCCGGGCATCCCACACGCACATACCAACATGTGCCAACGCACACACCTGTGTGTGTGAAGGCAGCACTGGGAGTATATAACAGTGTGTACAGCAGTGGTAGCCAGAGGCGTGCGGCAGGAAGGGTGTTGGGTGGAACCCAGGGTGCACACCAGCCAAGGTAAGCCCGGTTTAATTGTGTGGGTCAGAGGGCTGTGTGCACAGATTGTTGGAGGGGGGGTAGCTACCTCAGCTTCTGAGACTGTCTTTGCAGGGGCTCAAGATCTTAAATCTGGAGAGTTCAGGAATGGCTGCTAGGGCTGGGAATGTGGTTCAGTGGTAGAGTGCTGGCCTAGCGTGCATGAAGCCCTGGGTTCAATGCCTCAGTACCACATACACAGAAAATGCTGGAAGTGGCACTGTGTCTCAAGTGGTAGAGTGCTAGCCTTGAACAAAAGCAGCTCAGGGACAGCGCCCAGGCCTGAATTCAAGCCCCAGGACTGGCAAAAACAAAATAACAAAAAACCCAAAGTGGCTGCAGGGGACACTATGGGACCTGCCGGGCTGGAACACGGCTCTATGTTCATGCTATGCGGGGCCTTTGCACGAGAGGGCGTCTTCTGCACACCTTCCGAGGGCAGTTCTGCTTGATGGGCTTTCCTACAACTTCCCTCCACTCTAAGGGGCTTCTGGACAAGTCCCCTTGCCAATGCCAACAGAAGACACGCTACAGGCTGAGCTAGTTCCTAGGGCAATTGCTGCCCAGCCAAGTCTGGTTTCCTGGCTGGGGGAACATGGGCGGGGTAGGAGCCTTATCTCTGAGGAACCCTCTGGGGCTTTAGTGTGGTGGAGACTTTTTAAAATTCCAGTACTTAGGGTGGAACTCAGCCCTGCTCCTTAGCTTTTTTGCTCAAGGCTGGTGTTCTACCACTTGACCTGTACTTCCACCTCTGGCTTTTTGCTGGCTAATTGGAGATAAGAGCCTCGTGGATTTATCTGCCTCTGGCTGGCTTTGAACCATAGCCCTCAGGTCTTAAGTCTCCTGAATAGCTAGGATCACCGGGGTGAGCCACCGGTTCCGGCCAAGGAGCAGACATCTTGAGGGTTCCTGGGCCTAGAGTCTTGGGACTGACCCCAGGTCACTGCTGCCCATGTATCCCCTCAGTGAGAGGGTGCACCGGGGTCAGGAGACCCCAGGGTCCAGGTGATGAGGAATAGCTCTCAGCAGCTCCTCCTTGCATCATGTCACTAAGGGGCTTTTAGAGTCAGGTGTGTGTAGCTACTGCTGGCAGCTGAGTGGCCCAGGACAGCCTTCGGTCAGCCCTCAGAGTAGCCTCCATTGCAGCCCAGTTGGCGTTTGCCCCTCCTGGTTCAGGGACTGCAGGCCCCAGCTGACCCGCAGAGTGACCGTAGGTGTGCTGTGTGCCTATGCACACAGGCACATGCACTGCATCTAGACCTCCACGGCTGGGAGTGACTTTGAGCTAGAGTCCAGCAGCCAAGTACTGTGAGTCTCCAGGACCTAGCCGGGTGGCAGGCGCCGGGCGGCAGGCGCTGGGCGGCAGGCGCCGGGCAGCCGCTGGCGTGCAGCAGTCCTTTGCAGGGATACCAGGGATGAGGCTGTTCCCTCACAAGAGCAGACTGTATGTGTATGTGTCCACTGCACCCCTGGGTCATCTCTGTGGCCCCAGAGCAAGAAAAAAAAAGTCATAGACTTGAGATCCTCTTCTCGTCCCCCCGGGCAGTGTGAGGTGGCGCCCACTCTGACTGGGCGGGTGTCTGGCAGCTCACTGAGGCCCCGAGGACTGGCCAGAGCCCATGGCAGCTGCCTGGCATGGTGCCTGTGCTGCCTGTTGTAGGGTTACTGGTTAACTCATCCTGTTCCTGTTTAACTTGTTCCCTGGGGATGGCGGCAGCCTCTGACCTGTCCAGGCACCCTGACCAACTGACCACAAGGACAGAGAGGGTTTCCGCCCAGCCGCTGGTGGAGCAGTCTGTTTCATTAAGGAGCTCCTGGAGCCAGGGGTGGCCCACCACCAGTGTTCAGCCTGTCCCGGAGAGGCCCCCGACAGAGCCATGGCAGGTAGGTGGGGCACAGAGGCACAGGCCTCATTCTGTATCCTGATCCTGGCTCCGGGCCTCACACTCTGCTCTTGCCTGAGTTCTCTGCTCAGACGCAGGCTTGGGTACAAAGGCCTCTGCTCACTGCTCCTCAGCCTTTGGCCCTGAGCCCAGAGGAGGCCGTGAGGCCGTGAGTCCCGGGCCCAGGCACTCAGGGTGAGGCCCAGGGGCACAGAGATGAGGGGGTGGATGTGGGCTGAGGGACACCACACTTCTGGAATCTACCCCTCAGGCCCCGGCCAGGGCTCATCACCTTGATCCAAAGCTGAAAAAGGTTGGCCCGCAGCGGGCCTGTGGACAAGGAGGGTCGTGCAACCTCAGGCTCCCAGTTCTACCCAGGCCTCTCAGTGCATTTTTTTCTTGGGGCTTGAACTGATGGTCTGGGCGCTCGCTGTCCCTGAGCCTCTCTGTACTCCAGAGCTAGCACTCTACCACTTGAGCCACAGCACTTCTGGCTTTTTCTGAGTAGTTTATTATAGATAAGAGTCTCACAGGCTTTCCTGCCCAGGCTGGCTTTGACCCTTGATCCTCAGATCTCAGCCTCCTGAGTTGCTAGGATGACAGGCGTGAGCACCAGCGCCCGGCTCAGTGTATATATTCTTTTAACCTGTTGGTGCCTAAGCTTTCTGCATCTCCCCCATCTGGAGCAAGCCAATCCCAGAGGTGTGGTGTCTGTTCTCCTCTGGGTGGGAAATATGGCGGCTAAGACTCATGTCTTACGTAAAGAGCATCCAGGGAGCTGGGCATTGGTGGCTCGTGCCTGTCATCCTAGCTACTCAGGAGGCTGAGATCTGAGGATCAAAGTTCAAAGCCAGCCCAGGCAGGAAACTCGTGAGACTCTTATCTCCACACCGCCAGAAAACCGGAAGTGGCGCTGTGGCTCGAGTGGTAGAGCGCTCACCTTGAGCTGAAGAACTGAGAGACAGTGCTCAGGCCCAGAGTTCAAGCCCCACGACCAACCAAAAAAAAAAAAAAAAGAGCATTCCAGGGTTAATTCAAATATTACTTTGGCCATGGCCTCTCTGGACCATGTCCTGGGTCACATTCAGGGCAGATAGAACATTTAACAATGGCTACTGCTTGGGGCCTGTCCCCTCGGGACTTGGGGATGGACGTGGTGTGACTACCAATCAGCATTGCTGGCTGCATTATTTCTTCTGGGTTCCAACCTGCACGTGGCCTGGGAACCCAACATCACGGCATAGCTGATCTGCTCTTCTCTCTGCAGGTGTCTGTGGCAGGGCCCCCGACTTCCTCTCCCCATCTGAAGACCAAGCCCTGGAACATGCTCTGGGCAGTGTAGTTGCTCTGAACTGCACAGCTTGGGTTGTCTCTGGACCCCACTGTCCCCAGCCTTCAGTTCACTGGCTGAAAGATGGGCTTTCTTTACCCAATGGAAGTCACTACAGCCTCCAAGAGGACTTCTGGTAAGAGACTGGGGTGCCTGAGGAGAGCAGGATCGCCCAGACATGCCCATGGCCAGCAGTCTCTGTGACCTACACTCTGGTCATAAACACCTGGACATGGGCTGAACAGAAGCTAGCCAGATTGGATATGGGTCGTGTCCCTGTGGACACAGTGACGGTAGGGCCAGATCTCCTGGGGCTTCAAGACCCTGTGGATGCTTGCTTTAAGGATTCCCAGGACTATGAGCACTGGCCAGGCCTGAGATCAGAGGACCCCAAGATCCAGGGCCAGGCGGTGGCTGTGAGGCAGCCTTGCCAGTGGCCGGCACTGGCCACTTAACTCTCGGCTCGAGAGCCACCCAGGAAGCCCATACCTTCCCTGCCTAGGATTCACCCACCTTCCAGTCAGGAGGGGCTCAGGCATCCACGGAGGCCCCAGAGCCTCTTAAGGGTTGAGCTTCTTTCCCCAGGGTCAAGGCCAACTTCTCAGAGGTGCTTGTATCCAGTGTCCTGGGGGTCAACCTGACCAGTGCTGAAGACTACGGGGCCTTTGCCTGCTCTGTCCTCAACACCAGCTCCTTCTCCTTCACTCTGTGGAAAGCTGGTGAGGGGCGCATGGGGTGAAGGTGGGGACAGCAGGGACCTGGCGCTGAGGGTCAGTAACCGGAGCTCGTCCTGTCCGCAGGCCCGGCGGGCCATGTGGCCGCAGTTGTGGCTTCCCTCCTCGTCCTGCTGGCTCTGCTGCTGCTGGCCCTGCTCTACCTGAAGTGTCGCCTCAACGTGCTGCTTTGGTACCAAGACTGTCACGGAGAGGTGGAGATGAATGGTACACGGGAGGAGGGGGAGGAGGGAGGGGGAGGGGGAGATGAATGGTACACAGGGGAGGAGGGGGAGGAGGGAGGGGGGAGGGGGAGATGAATGGTACACGGGGGGGAGGGGGGAGGTGGAGATGAATGGTACAGGGGGGAGGCGGGGGGAGGGGGGAGGTGGAGATGAATGGTACACGAGGGGAGGGGGGAGGTGGAGATGACTGATACACGGGGGAGGGGGGAGGTGGAGATGAATGATACAGGGGGAGAGGAGGGGGAGGGGGTGGGGGGAGGGGGGAGGTGAAGATGACGTACACGGGGGGAGGGGGGAGGTGGAGATGACTGGTACACGGGGGAGGGGGGGAGGGGGGAGGGGGGAGGTGGAGATGACTGGTACACGGGGGGGAGGGGGGAGGTGGAGATGACTGGTACACGGGGGGAGGGGGAGGGGGGAGGTGAAGATGACTGGTACACGGGGGGAGGGGGGAGGTGAAGATGACTGGTACACGGGGGGGGGGGAGGGGGGAGGTGGAGATGACTGGTACACGGGGGGAGGGGGGAGGTGAAGATGACTGGTACACGGAGGGAGGGGGGAGGTGAAGATGACTGGTACACGGGGGGGGGGAGGGGGGAGGTGGAGATGACTGGTACACGGGGGGAGGGGGGAGGTGGAGATGACTGGTACACGGGGGGAGGGGGAGGGGGGAGGTGGAGATGACTGGTATACGGGGGGAGGGGGGAGGTGGAGATGACTGGTACACGGGGAGAGGAGGGGGAGGGGGTGGGGGGAGGGGGGAGGTGAAGATGACTGGTACACGGGGGGAGGGGGAGGTGAAGATGACTGGTACATGGGGGGGGAGGGGGGAGGTGAAGATGACTGGTACACGGGGGGAGGGGGAGGGGGGAGGTGAAGATGACTGGTACACGGGGGGAGGGGGAGGTGAAGATGACTGGTACACGGGGGGGGAGGGGGGAGGTGGAGATGACTGGTACACGGGGGGAGGGGGGAGGTGAAGATGACTGGTACACGGAGGGAGGGGGGAGGTGGAGATGACTGGTACACGGGGGGAGGGGGAGGGGGGAGGTGAAGATGACTGGTACACGGAGGGAGGGGGGAGGTGGAGATGACTGGTACACGGGGGTGGGGGGAGGGGGGAGGTGGAGATGACTGGTACACGGGGGGAGGGGGAGGGGGGAGGTGAAGATGACTGGTACACGGGGGGGAGGGGGGAGGTGGAGATGACTGGTACACGGGGGGAGGGGGAGGGGGGAGGTGGAGATGACTGGTACACGGAGGGAGGGGGGAGGTGGAGATGACTGGTACACGGGGGTGGGGGGAGGGGGGAGGTGGAGATGACTGGTACACGGGGGGGGGGAGGGGGGAGGTGGAGATGACTGGTACGGGGGGGAGGGGGGAGGTGGAGATGAATGGTACACGGGGGGGGGGGGCATCCCAGGCGGCCTGGCGGGGGAGATCCTGGCAGGCAGGAGCCAGGGCGCTGTCTGAGGGTGCCCGGGGCTGGGGGGGCAGGAGCAAGAACCTCGCCGGGGAGGTGCAAGGGGTCGGGGCCGGGATCGGCCGAGGCGCCGGCCAGGCCACACACAGGCCCGGCCACTCTCCGCAGATGGGAAGCTCTACGACGCCTACGTGTCCTACAGCGACTGCCCCGAAGACCGCAAGTTCGTCCACTTCATTCTGAAGCCGCAGCTGGAGAGGCGGCGGGGCTACAAGCTCTTCCTGGACGACCGCGACCTCCTGCCCCGCGCGGGTGAGACTCGGCCCCCAGCGCCCGGGCCCCGCCCCCGCCGCCTGGGCTGCAGGCCCGCCCTGGCCCCGCCCATACCCGGCCCCGCCCACACCACCTCGTCGGCAGGCCCACCCCTGGCCCCGCCCCCGCCGCCTGGGCTGCAGGCCCGCCCTGGCCCCGCCCCCGCCGCCTGGGCTGCAGGCCCGCCCTGGCCCCGCCCCCGCCGCCTGGGCTGCAGGCCCGCCCTGGCCCCGCCCCCGCCGCCTGGGCTGCAGGCCCGCCCTGGCCCCGCCCATACCCGGCCCCGCCCACACCACCTCGTCAGCAGGCCCACCCCTGGCCCCGCCCCCGCCGCCTGGGCTGCAGGCCCGCCCTGGCCCCGCCCCCGCCGCCTGGGCTGCAGGCCCGCCCTGGCCCCGCCCCCGCCGCCTGGGCTGCAGGCCCGCCCTGGCCCCGCCCATACCCGGCCCCGCCCACACCACCTCGTCAGCAGGCCCACCCCTGGCCCCGCCCCCGCCGCCTGGGCTGCAGGCCCGCCCTGGCCCCGCCCACACCAGGCCCCGCCCGCACCACCTCGCCAGCAGGCCCGCCCACACCCGGCCCACCCACACCACCTTGCCGGCAGGCCTACCCCTGGCCCCGCCCACACCCGGCCCCGCCCCCGCCGCCTGGGCTGCGGGCCCGCCCCTGGCCCCGCCCACACCACCTCGGCTGCAGGCTCGCCCTTGGCCCCGCCCACACGGCCTGGGCTGCCACCTTGCCCCGCCCCATCACCTGGGCTGCAGACCTGGCCCCGCCCACACCCGGCCCGCCCCCATTACCTGGGCTGCAGGCCGGCGCTGGCCCCGCCCACACCCCACCTCCCCCCCTTCCTCACGGCCCTGCCCTATCACCTGGGCTGCAGGCCCACCCCATTGCCGCCGGCCCCGCCCACAGCCCCACCCCTCCCCGGCTCCCACCCTGCCCTCCTTTGCAGGCCCCGCCCTCATCACCTAGCTGCCGGCCCCGCCCCAGCGCCGCCGGCCCCGCCCACGGCCCCGCCCCTGGCGGCCGGGCTTGTTCTTCGGGTGCCGCCCGGGTCACCCCTCTCTCCCTGCTCCGCAGAGCCCTCGGCCGACCTCCTGGTAAACCTGAGCCGCTGCCGACGCCTCATCGTCGTGCTTTCCGACGCCTTCCTGGGCCAAGCCTGGTGTAGCCACAGCTTCCGGTACCGGGCGGGGGGGGGGGGGGGTGGGGGTGGGGGGGCCTGTGCCGGGGCGGGCGGGGCTGACCGCGGCTCCCGGGAAGGGGGGGGGGCGGGCGGCTCCCGCAGGGAAGGCCTGTGCGGGGGCGCGCGGGGCGGGCGGGGCTGACCGCGGCTCCCGCAGGGAAGGCCTGTGCCGGCTGCTGGAGCTGACCCGCAGACCCATCTTCATCACCTTCGACGGCCAGCGGCGCGGGCCCGGGCACCCGGCGCTGCGCCTGCTGCGCCAGCACCGCCACCTGGTGACGCTGCTGCTCTGGAGGCCGGGCTCGGTGGTGCGGGCTCGGTGGTGCGGGTCGGTGGTGCGGGCTCGGTGGTGCGGGTCGGTGGTGCGGGTCGGTGGTGCGGGTCGGTGGGGGTCTCGGTGGCGCGGGTCGGTGGGGGGGCTCGGTGGGGGCTCGGTGGTGCGACGGGTCGGTGGGGCGGGTCGGTGGGGCGGGTCGGTGGGGAACTCGGTAGGGCGGGTCGGTGGTGCGGGTCGGTGGGGGGGGCTCTGTGGTGCGGGTCGGTGGGGGGGGCTCTGTGGTGCGGGTCGGTGGGGGGGGCTCTGTGGTGCGGGTCGGTGGGGCGGGTCGGTGGGGGGGGCTCTGTGGTGCGGGTCGGTGGGGGGCTCGGTAGGACGGGTCGGTGGGGCGGGTCGGTGGGGGGGGCTCTGTGGTGCGGGTCGGTGGGGGGCTCGGTAGGGCGGGTCGGTGGGGCGGGTCGGTGGGGGGGGCTCTGTGGTGCGGGTCTGTGGGGGGCTCGGTAGGACGGGTCGGTGGGGGGCTTGGTGGTGCGGGTCGGTGGTGCCGGTCGGTAGGACGGGTCGGTGGTGCGGGTCGGTGGGGGGCTCGGTAGGACGGGTCGGTGGGGGGCTTGGTGGTGCGGGTCGGTGGTGCAGGTCGGTGGTGCGGGTCGGTGGGGGGCTCTGTGGTGTGGGTCGGTGGGGGGCTCGGTAGGACGGGTCGGTGGGGCGGGTCGGTGGTGCGGGTCGGTGGGGGGCTCGGTGGTGCGGGTCGGTGGGGGGGCTCTGTGGTGCGGGTCGGTGGGGGGCTCGGTGGTGCGGGTCGGTGGGGGGGCTCTGTGGTGCGGGTCGGTGGGGCGGGTCGGTGGGGGGCTCTGTGGTGCGGGTCGGTGGGGGGCTCTGTGGTGCGGGTCGGTGGGGGGCTTGGTGGTGCGGGTCGGTGGGGGGGGTCGGTGGGGCGGGTCGGTGGGGGGCTCGGTAGGGCGGGTCGGTAGGACGGGTCGGTGGGGGGCTTGGTGGTGCGGGTCGGTGGGGGGGGTCGGTGGGGCGGGTCGGTGGGGGGCTCGGTAGGGCGGGTCGGTGGGGCGGGTCGGTGGGGCGGGTCGGTGGGGCGGGTTGGTGGGGGGCTCGGTAGGACGGGTCGGTGGGGGGCTTGGTGGTGCGGGTCGGTGGTGCCGGTCGGTAGGGCGGGTCGGTGGGGGGCTCGGTGGGGTGGGTCGGTGGGGCGGGTCGGTGGGGGGCTCGATGGTGCGGGTCGGCGGGGCAGGGCCCCCCCATACCCTGGGCCGGGCCTCCCGCTGACGCAGCCCCGCCCGCAGACGCCGTCCTCTGACTTCTGGAAAGAGCTGCAGCTGGCGCTGCCGCGGGCCGTGCAGTACCGGCCGGCGGCGGGGGCCGGGGACCCGCAGACCCAGCGGCAGGACGACAAGGACCCCATGCTGACCACGCCGGGCCGCGCAGCTCCCGAGCCAGACGCAGACGCGGACCCCGAGGGAGACCTGGGTGCGGCGCTGCCCCGCCGCGGCCCCGGGTCCCGCAGGGGGGGGGGCTGGCCCGCGGGGGGGGGGGTGCGTACACCTGCGAGAGCCCCCTCCCCTCTCCCCCCTTCTACACTGGCTTGACCCTCCCGGGCCGCTGTGGCTGGGGGTGAGCAGACGCAGGCCAGGCGGTGGGTCTTGGCGCGGGGCAGTCTGCGGGCCGAGGGGCAGTCTGCGGGCCGAGGGGCAGTCTGCGGGCCGCCCCTGACCCAGACCTCGTGCCACCCCCTGCAGGCGTGCGTGGACCTATTTTTGGGGAGCCACCAGCCTCACGACATGCAGGTGGGGTGTTGCTGGGAGGCCAAAGCAGCGAGGTGGACATCTCTGACCTTGGCTCCAGGAACTACAGCGCCCGCACGGACTTCTACTGCCTGGTGTCGGAGGCAGACGTGTAGCTCTGGCCTAGCCTGGCACGCGGGCTGAGGGGGGCGGCGGGCCGGGGGGACGGCAGGGAGGGCAGGCAGGGCAGGAGGTGTCCTTCGGAAAGGCCGCAGCCCCTGTCTGGTTCTCAGGGAAGGAACGTGGACCCCAGTGCCACGTAATAAAGGTCTTAAATTCTAAGCTGTGACCATGCTGTCTGTTGTGCAGTTATCAACAGTGGCTTCCGGATGTGCCTGAGCCTCTGGGACCCCAACTTAGGCAACTAGTGTGAACTCCTAGCCAGGGCACCTCCAAACCTTAGGTGGGGATGAGTCCCTGCACTAGCCCCGGGCTGGACAGAGGTACTGGATAATGTGCTCAGAGGGCCCCCAGCTCTGCTGGACCTGTATCTCCACTTCTCCAGGGCTCTCTGCTGCCTTCTCTGACTCTGGACTCCTGGTCCTGAGAGGCCGTGTAACCCAAGCGGTCCGTGTGGGCATCCCCTGGGCTCAGCCAGTCCAGGCGCCGCAGCCAGACAGGAAGTACTCCGGCTGCCACCTTTATTCTCAGTGCTCCTGCGGCCCTGCCAGGCTAAGGACAGCCTCACCTCTGCATTATGACCGGGTTCCACCCCACGCACCAGAGTAGCTCAAGCCCTGCCCCCACCCCCTGCAGAAACCAGCCCCAAGCTGCCAGACCCCACCCTTCCCGCTGTCTCCAGCCTCTAGGAGGTGAGACCCTATGGCCATCAGCTCCTCCTCCAGCTGGGCGAGTGAGCAGCTGGCGCCAAGTCTGCCCACTCCGAAGCTGGAACGCTCCACCTTGTCCTCCACAAGTCTTCATCTATGGGCCCAAGAAGTCCTCCTTCCGATAGCCCTTCTGCAGGGGGGAGTGGCCGGGGTTAGGGCATCACTGCTGTGCAGCCCTGTTGTCCTGCAGGCCCCCCCCACCCCGTGCTGGGCGCGGCCCGGCCCTTGCCCAGTGGCCCCGACTCCCACTCCATCCTGGCTTCTGGGTCCCTCCCTAGACTTCCCGTGCCCCGTCCCCCAGGCCCTGAGGCTTGGGCTCTGCAGCACGTACCGCCCGGAAGTCTCGATGGAGCTTGCTGTACTGCCACAGGTTGGCCAAGAGGCTGGAGGCTGCTCGGGAGGACTTCTCACTGTCAGGGCTGGGGAAGCCCGGAGGCTGGGGGTCAGTACCAGGGGCAGCCTGGGCAGCGGGGGCCCAGCCAGGCTGCCTGGGGTCGGGTCATCCCTCACCTGTCTCGCTTCTTCTTGATGAAGATGAGTTTTCGGAGACCATCAAAGTAGAGCAGGTCGCGGGCGGCGATGGGACTGGCCACTACCAGGTTGTTGAGCACCGCTATAATGTTGACCAGCACCTCGGCTGGAGGATACTTCTCACCCACACTGCCCGGAAGCTTCTCGATCAGGTGGCTCACCACCTTGGTGGCTGCCAGGAGGGCCAGGTCAGTGACCCTGGGCTCCTGGGTGCCCCTCCCCTCTGCCCCTCAGCTGATGCCCCTGCCTCCCCCCACCCAGCCTGTTACCAAGACGCCAGACGATGAGGGAGAACCACTGGGCTGGCTAGGCACGGCCTGACTCACACATCTCATCCTTGTTCCTGGCGTTGCGAGACAGGTTTCGGATGAGTCCTGTGAGCGAGCGCAGCTGGTGATGGTCAGCAGTCCGTACCCGGTCCAGAAGGGGGTTCAGGATGCGCTCCTGCTCCAAGGCCAGGCGGCTCAGCACACCCGCCCACTGCAGAGGGGAGGCCGGGGAGGTGAGGCCCAGGCGGCTCAGCACACCCGACCACTGCAGAGGGGAGGCCGGGGAGGTGAGGCCCCAGCAGCGCCCAGGCCGCCCTGCCCTGGGGCGGAGCACAGGGCTGCGCCCTCGCTTGGAGCCACTGCTCAGCTCTGCCCTCCCGGGGCCAGGCCTGTCTGGGCAGACCCTCTGCTCAGGCCTCCAGAAGTGGAGTAAGCTCAGGGTTCTGAGCTTGGGCAAAGCGTGCGCCTCATTCTGAGTCCCAGTCCTCCCTCCCCAGCTTCCTGGGGAGTGGCTCCTGCTGCGTCCTGGCGTCCAGCCCAGCACAGGATGGAGCGGGGCCATGGCCCACTGACCCTGCGGTCGCCGGCAGTGATGTTCTGCAGCGCCCCCGCGGCCGCTTCTGTGGTGTGCCGGTTCAGCTCACAGCGCTGCAGCAGCCTGCTGTACAGCCCCACCACCTGGGGGCTCCACAGCCACTCCAGGCCCTTGGGGTCTTTGGACACTTCGGCAAAGGTGAGCGCATCGGTTGTGAGGGGCAGCTGGACGAGAGGGTGCTGGGGTCAGCGGGGTCCGGGGTAGCCAAGGCCGGGGGGAGGGTCCGGGACGGGGGCCCTCTGCTCCCGTCCGCCCAGGCCCGCGCCCACCTCACGCATCCGCCGGCTCTGAGGTGTGAAGCAGCCCACCACCTCGCTGGCTGGCGCCCCGGCCAGGGCCCCGCGGCCCCGGCCCTCCAGCCGCTGCAGGGCCGACGGCGGCATCTCATCGTACAGGCGGTAAGAGAGGTTCCGCAGCACGCACACGGCGTTCTCCACGCTCTGTGGGGGTGGAGGGCGGCGGTCAGCGCAGGCTGAAGCCTGGGGACCCCCAGGCACCCCCGCCCCTCACCTTGTCCTCGCATTTGCCCACATCCAGGGCGTGGTTGATGTAGGTGACCAGAGCGTCCACCAGCCCGTGGCACTCGCGCATCTTCTGCCGGGTGGCCTGGGAGGCCGAGCTGAGGTTCCTGGGGAGGGAAACAGATCGAGTCCCCCTCGGGGTCCCGGCCCAGCTGTCCCTAGGGACTCCAGGCCAAAGCCTCCGCCCTACGGTGAGATTCACGGCCACCAGCATTTTCCACCTGCTAGACATGGCAGGACCTGCCCCTTGATACCACTTGAGGGTTGGGAGCCTGCAGCCGGGGCCTGACGCACCTTCCTCCTGGTGGCCAGAGGTGGCTTGCCCCAGTGCCTGCTCTCCAGGCCCACTGGCCAATGGTAGCCTGTCCCTCAGGTCTCAGACACAAGCACCACTTCCCAGCGCTGCCCCTCCCCCCACGGGCACCACTTCCCAGCGCTGCCCCTCCCCCACGGGCACCACTTCCCAGCGCTGCCCCTCCCCCCACGGGCACGGCTGTCCAGCGCTGCCCCTCCCCCCACGGGTACCACTTCCCAGCGCTACCCCTCCCCCCACGGGTACCACTTCCCAGCGCTACCCCTCCCCCCACGGGTACCACTTCCCAGCGCTGCCCCTCCCCCCACGGGCACGGCTGTCCAGCGCTGCCCCTCCCCCCACGGGCACGGCTCTCCAGCGCTGCCCCTCCCCCACGGGCACGGCTCTCCAGCGCTGCCCCTCCCCCACGGGCACGGCTCTCCAGCGCTGCCCCTCCCCCACGGGCACCACTTCCCAGCGCTGCCCCTCCCCCACGGGCACCACTTCCCAGCGCTGCCCCTCCCCCACGGGCACCACTTCCCAGCGCTGCCCCTCCCCCCACGGGCACCACTTCCCAGCGCTGCCCCTCCCCCCACGGGCACGGCTCTCCAGCGCTGCCCCTCCCCCACGGGCACGGCTCTCCAGCGCTGCCCCTCCCCGCACGGCACCGGCTGTCCCCCCCTTGGCCTCTGGTGGCCCTGCGGCCCAGCACACCTGAGGAAACCGGTAGCATTGTAGAAGATCTCGGCCTCGGAGGCGTTCTGTTGGATGAGGGGGGGGCCCCCCGGCCCCTGACAGGGGGCTCAGCACCAGGTCTGTGAGCTGCTCCAGCGTGTCTCGGGCCAGGCGGTCCTTCAGGTGGTCGCTGGATGACAAGTTCCACAGGATTCCTGGGTGGGCGGGCCAAGGCAGGGGTCAGGAGGCTGTGGGCTCCCTTCTGAGAACGGAGCTGGATGCGGCCTGCGCTCTCCTGTCCTTGGTACCTCCTCACTGAGAGCCTGCTGGGGAGGCACCCAGTGCTGGGGCCAGTGTTGTGGGGACAGAAAACAAGAATTGGGGTCATGGGGGACCAGAGGTGAAGGTGACTGTGAGGAGCGAGTCCTGGCTGGGGCCCAGGTCGATGACAGAGCAATTGCACGGCGTCCGTGAGGCCCTGAATCCCGTTCCCATGACCGAAAATAAATAAGTGAGGGACAGAGCCAGAAGCACAGAATTTGGGGACCAAGGAAAGAGGCAGAACAGGGGAAATGTGTCTGTCACAGAACATGGAGAACAGCACAGAGGAGGAGGGGAAAAGCAAGGGAGGAGGAGGAGGAGGGCGTGGGGGGCCGTGGGGAGGGGCCCCTGGAGGGCAGCCGGGACTGGACGGACGGATGCAACCAGCACCTGTGACATTCTTGCGCAGCTCATCATCTTGCTCCCGGAGCGTCCGCAGCAGCTCGAAGATGCCGTTCTCCTCCACCAGGGCCAGTTTGTTCTCTGCGTTGTCGTAGATGAGGTTGCGCATGGCCCCTGTGGCGTGGCGCTGCACCTCCTGGTTGGCATGGTTGAAGAGCTTCACCAGCCTAGGCACCGCCTGCAGGCTGCGGGCCTGGGACACGCACAGAGACCCAGGTCATGAGTGCATCCACGTGCACGCGTGTGCACACGTGTGCGGGGATGGATGGAGGTCTGCGCGCGCGTGTGCGGGGATGGGTGGGGGTCTGCGCGTGTGCGGGGATGGGTGGGGGTCTATGCGCGCGTGCGGGGATGGGTGGGGGTCTGCGCGCGTGTGCGGGGATGGGTGGGGGTCTGCGCGCGTGTGCGGGGATGGGTGGGGGTCTATGCGTGCGTGTGCGGGGATGGGTGGGGGTCTGCGCGCGTGTGCGGGGATGGGTGGGGGTCTATGCGTGCGTGTGCGGGGATGGGTGGGGGTCTATGCGTGCGTGTGCGGGGATGGGTGGGGGTCTGCGCGCGCGTGTGCGGGGATGGGTGGGGGTCTATGCGTGCGTGTGCGGGGATGGGTGGGGGTCTGCGCGCGCGTGTGCGGGGATGGGTGGGGGTCTGCGCGCGTGTGCGGGGATGGGTGGGGGTCTGCGCGCGTGTGCGGGGATGGGTGGGGGTCTGCGCGCGTGTGCGGGGATGGGTGGGGGTCTGCGCGCGTGTGCGGGGATGGGTGGGGGTCTGCGCGCGTGTGCGGGGATGGGTGGGGGTCTGCGCGTGTGCGGGGATGGGTGGGGGTCTGCGCGCGCGTGTGCGGGGATGGGTGGGGGTCTGCACGCGCGTGTGCGGGGATGGGTGGGGGTCTGCGCGCGTGTGCGGGGATGGGTGGGGGTCTGCGCGCGTGTGCGGGGATGGGTGGGGGTCTGCGCGCGTGTGCGGGGATGGGTGGCGGTCTGCGCGCGTGTGCGGGGATGGGTGGGGGTCTGCGCGTGTGCGGGGATGGGTGGGGGTCTGTGCGTGTGTGCGGGGATGGGTGGGGGTCTGTGCGCGTGTAGTGGGGTGCAAGTGCGCGTAGGTGATGCAGGCATGTGCAGCGTGATGCACACGTGTGTGCTGTGTTGTGTGACGATGGTGTGGGTGTGTGGAAATGACAGAGGTGGGCAGGTGCTCCCTGACTCTTCTCTGCTGAGGAGGCCCAGGACAGGGAGAGTGTGTCCAGTCAGCCTGGAGGTCAGCACGGAGAGTAAGGAGAGTAAGGCACTGGAGGCCAGCATGGGCGGTGGTGATCAGGGATCTCACTGAGGGGCAGCGGGTGGCCGGCGGGGTGGTCAGCCCCACTGAGGGGTGGCAGGTAGCCAGCAGGGTGGTCAGTCTCACTGAGGGGCAGCTGGTGGCTGGCGGGGTGGTCAGCCCCACTGAGGGGCAGTGGGTGGCCAGCAGGGTGGTCAGTCTCACTGAGGGGCAGTGGGTGGCCGGCGGGGTGGTCAGGGTCAGTCTCACTGAGGGGCAGCGGGTGGCCTGCGGGGTGGTCAGTCCCCCCTGAGGGGCAGTGGGTGGCCTGCGGGGTGGTCAGTCTCACTGAGGGGCAGTGGGTGGCCGGTGGGGTGGACAGTCTGAGGGGCAGCGGGGTGGTCAGTCTCACTGAGGGGCAGTGGGTGGCCGGCGGTATGGTCAGTCTCACTGAGGGGCAGTGGGTGGCCGGCGGGGTGGTCAGTCCCCCCTGAGGGGCGGCGGGTGGCCGGTAGGGTGATCAGTCCCCCCTGAGGGGCGGCGGGTGGCCGGCGGGGTGGTCAGTCCCCCCTGAGGGGCAGCGGGTGGCCTGTGGGGTGGACAGTCACCTGCTTCTTGGCTGCCGTGTCGCTGTAGCACCTGTGCTGGATGTAGGCCGCCCCGAGCACCTGCAGGTTGGGGTCTGCAGCCATGAGGTACTTGACTGCAGAGGGCAGGTCGAGGTCATCAAAGCTGCAGAACCAGGGTCGGGGGTCAGGCTGACCTGCCTGGGCCGGGCTGGGGAGCACGCCCCCTCCCTCGCCCGGCCGCTCACCCGCTGCTGAGCCTCTGCAGGGTGCGGTGGCCGGCGTAGCTGTCCAGCCCATGCACGTCTGGCAGGTGGCCGGAGTCCGCCAGGCTGAGGCTGAGGCTGCGCACGGACGGGGCCCGGGCCACGGGCTCCAGGCCGGTCCCCGGCACCGCCCCGGCCCCTCCGCGGCCCCTGTGGCTGCTCTGGAAGCGCTGCAGGGTGCGCATGGCAGGGGCGCGGATGGTCCGGCCGGGGGGCCCCTCGGGGCCCTCCGGCCAGTCCGTGCCCCCCGCCCTGCTCGAGCCGCAGCTGGCCTGGCGCTCGTAGGCAAAGGCGCGGTAGGTGGAGGGGGCCGCGGGCTCCAGCTGCTCCGACACCACGCTGTAGCGGTCATCCAGCGCGCTGGGGCCCAGCCGCAGTGAGCGCAGGGACAGCGTGTCGTAGTCAGCCCGGCCGCCCGCCCCGCCGCGCTCGTGGAAGGACACGGGCCGCACGGCCATGGGCGCGCCGGGCTGGATGCCCCCATACCCCGCAGCCCCAAAGGCCCCGCCCCCGTTGTGGGCAGAGCTCAGCCTCCGACCGCAGCTCAGGTCTACAGCCGAGCGGGAGGACCAGGAGGCTGGGCTGTAGGCCGGCTTGGCGATGGGCCTGAAGGTCTGTGGAAGAAGAGCGCGGTGAGCAGGTGTCCGGGAACCCGCCCACCCTCGCTGCAGCCGAGACGCCCCGACGCCCCGACCCCCCCGGCACTCACCGCGGGCTTGTGGCCACCCAGACCCTGGGAACGGGAGCTGAAGCCGGCCTGCGGGGTGGGGTCCTGGCTCCTGGACGGACCTGCAGACAGGGCGGGGGAAGCCGGCCTGGCCGGTCAGCTGTGCACCGGCCTCCGGCCTCCCTCTGCCCGCTGTCTCTGTCCCTGAGAGTGGCCTCAGCCCCAGGGCCAAGTGGGCATTGGAAATGGTGTCCAGCCTCACCGCCACCTCTGTCCTTCCACAGCCGCTGTGGAGCGGCTGTGCCTCTGCCTGAGGCGTCAGGGCACCGGCCCCACTGACCTCGAGGCTGCCTGGGGAGCGCTCCAGGGTCTCCGCCCGCTGTCCAGTCTCTGCCAGGACAGGGCACACAGCCCCCTTCACCAGGGAGCCAGCCCGGACTGCCCCAAGCCACACTCATTCCCTTGGAGCGCCTCCTGTGCCCAGACCCAGGCTGAGCCCTGGCTGCCGGGAGAGCTCTTGTGCCGACCCAGGAGGTAGTCTTCCTGGACCAGTCTGCCCTGATGGACGGTGACAGAGCCTGAGGCGGGACCACACCCGCCCCATCCAGCCCCACCTCAGCCGGGCGGCGGCAGCCTGGCTCCGCGAGTGGTGGAAGGGGTGTGGGCGGGGAAGAGGGCTGGTGAGGCCCCGGAATAGGTGGATGGACGGTGGGCAGTGGATAGGAGGTGGAGGGGCGGGCAGGTGGTGGTCACGTGGTGAGTAGCGAAAGCCCAGGAAGCCAGCTTCCCTCCTGGCTCGTCTCTGCGGGGACTCTGCTTGTGGGAGGGGCTCCTTGACTAGAGCTGCTGGCTCAAGGGCTGAAGGGTCAGGAACGCGTGGGAAGTCCACCTTGGCTTCTCCACACCCCACCCCCGCTGGATGGTCTGGGGTGCCCCACCAAGGAGCTCCCCAGATCTACCCAGGTTAATGAGGCTTTGTTAACTCTTGACGCCAGGGAGGACAGCCTGGGGCACACCCCAGCCTGGGGGCCTGACGCCCACCCCCAAATTACTGTTCTCCTCCCCTAATTGGCAGGGTGGCCAGGTGGCAATTAGTCCTCCCTCCCCTCCCCCCCATGACCCCTGGTACGGCTCTGGTCCAGCAAGGCCAGGGCCCGCAGCAGGCAGTAGCCACCCTGGCCGGCCCCTCTGGACAGCCGTCACGGGGTCAGTTCTGGGAGCCTTCCTAAGCATGTGAACCATGGTGACTTCTGACCAGAGGTTTGTCTTACTGTCTGACTTGAATCCTTGCTGTTGTAGATGGACTAGAGAGGAAGTGTCCTAATCTCAGCATGTTCGAGTGACTTCCTAACACACACCCACACACAGTTACACTCCACACATGCACAGACCCCGCACATACATTCACACACACACCACCCAGACACATGCACAGACCCCGCACATACATACACACCACCCAGACACACATGCACACACCCTGCACATACATTCACACACACCACCCAGACACACATGCACACACCCTGCACATACATTCACACACACCACCCAGACACACATGCACAGACCCCGCACATGCATACACACACACCACCCAGACACACATGCACACACCCCGCACATACATTCACACACACACACTACCCAGGCACATGCACAGACCCCGCACATACATTCACACACACACCACCCAGACACACATGCACACACCCCGCACATACATTCACACACACCACCCAGACACACATGTACACACCCCGCACATACATTCAAACACACACCACCCAGACACACATGCACACACCCCACACATACATTCACACACACACACACCACCCAGACACACATGCACACACCCCGCACATACATTCACACACACACACCACCCAGACACACATGCACACACCCCACACATACATTCACACACACATACCACCCAGACACACATGCACACACCCTGCACATACATTCACACACACACACCACCCAGACACACATGCACACACCCTGCACATACATTCACACACACACACCACCCAGACACACATACACACACCCCGCACATACATTCACACACACACTACCCAGACACATGCACACACCCTGCACATACACACACACACCACCCAGACACATGCACAGACCCTGCACATACATTCACACACACACACCACCCAGGCACACATGCACACACCCCGCACATACATTCACACACACACACCACCCAGACACACATACACAGACCCCGCAATACATTCACACACACACCACCCAGACACATGCACACACCCTGCACATACACACACACACCACCCAGACACATGCACAGATCCCACACATACATTCACACACACCACTCAGATACACATGCACACACCCCGCACATACATTCACACACACACCCAGACACACATGCACACCCCCCGCACATACATTCACACACACCACCCAGACACACATGCACACACCCCACACATACATATACACACACCACCCAGACACACATGCACACACCTTGCACATACATTCACACACACACCACCCAGACACATGCACAGACCCTGCACATACATTCACACACACACCACCCAGACACACATGCACAGACCCCACACATACATTCACACACACACACCACCCAGACACACAAGCACAGATCCCGCACATACATTCACACACACCACCCAGACATACATGTACACACCCCGCACATACATTCACACACACACACCACCCAGACACATGCACAGACCCCGCACATACACACACCACCCAGACACACATGCACACACCCTGCACATACATTCACACACACACACCACCCAGACACACATGCACAGATCCCACACATACATTCACACACACATACCACCCAGACACACATGCACACACCCCGCACATACATTCACACACACCACCCAGACACATGCACAGACCCTGCACATACATTCACACACACATATCACCCAGACACATGCACAGACCCTGCACATACATTCACACACACCACCCAGACACACATGCACAGACCCCACACATTCACACACACACCACCCAGACACACATGCACACACCCCGCACATACATTCACACACACACACCACCCAGACACATGCACAGACCCCGCACATACATTCACACACACACACTACCCAGACACACATGCACACACTTGCACATACATTCACACACACACACCACCCAGACACATGCACAGAGCCTGCACATACATTCACACACACACACCACCCAGACACACATGCACAGACCCCACACATACATTCACACACACACACCACCCAGACACACAAGCACAGATCCCGCACATACATTCACACACACCACCCAGACACACATGTACACACCCCGCACATACATTCACACACACACACCACCCAGACACATGCACAGACCCCGCACATACACACACCACCCAGACACACATGCACACACCCTGCACATACATTCACACACACACACCACCCAGACACACATGCACAGATCCCACACATACATTCACACACACATACCACCCAGACACACATGCACACACCCCGCACATACGTTCACACACACACCACCCAGACACACATGTACACATCCCGCACATACATACACACACACCACCCAGACACACATGCACACACCCCGCACATACATTCACACACACACACCACCCAGACACATGCAGACCCTGCAATACATTCACACACACCACCCAGACACACATGCACACACCCCGCACATACATTCACACACACCACCCAGACACATGCACAGACCCTGCACATACATTCACACACACATACCACCCAGACACATGCACAGACCCCGCACATACATTCACACACACCACCCAGACACACATGCACAGACCCCACACATTCACACACACACACCACCCAGACACATGCACACACCCCGCACATACATTCACACACACACACCACCCAGACACATGCACAGACCCCACACATTCACACACACACCACCCAGACACACATGCACACACCCTGCACATACATTCACTCACACACACCACCCAGACACATGCACAGACCCCGCACATACATTCACACACACACACCACCCAGACACACATGCACACACCCTGCACATACATTCACACACACACACCACCCAGACACACATGGACACACCCTGAACATACACTCACACACACACCACCCAGACACACATGCACACACCCCGCACATACATATACACACACCACCCAGACACACATGTACACACCCCACACATACATTCACACACACACACACCACCCAGACACACATGCACACACCCCGCACATATATTCACACACACACACACCACCCAGACACACATGCACACACCCCGCACATACATTCACACACACACACCACCCAGACACACATACACAGACCCCGCACATACATTCACACACACACCACCCAGACACATGCACACACCCTGCACATTCACACACACACACCACCCAGACACATGCACAGACCCCGCACATACATTCACACACACACACCACCCAGACACATGCACAGATCCCGCACATACATTCACACACACCACCCAGACACACATGCACAGACCCCACACATTCACACACAAACCACCCAGACACACATGCACACACTGTGCACATACACACACACACACACCACCCAGACACATGCACATTCACACACACACACACACCACCCAGACACACATGCACAGACCCCACACATACATTCACACACACCACCCAGACACACATGCACACACCCTGCACATTCACACACACACACCACCCAGACACATGCACAGACCCCGCACATACATTCACACACACCACCCAGACACACATGCACACACCCCACACATTCACACACACACCACCCAGACACACATGCACACACCCCGCACATACACTCACACACACACCACCCAGACACACATGCACACACCCCACACATACATTCACACACACACCACCCAGACACACATGCACACACCCCGCACATACATACACACACACATACCACCCAGACACACATGGACACACCCCACACATACACTCACACACACACCACCCAGACACACATGCACACACCCCGCACATACACTCACACACACACCACCCAGACACACATGGACACACCCCGCACATACACTCACACACACACCACCCAGACACATGCACAGACCCTGCACATAGTTCACACACACACACCACCCAGACACATGCACACACCCTGCACATACACATACCACACACACCACCCAGACACTCTCACATACAATCTCCCCACACACACATGCACACACCCTGCACATACACATGAACCACACACACCACCCAGACACTCACATACACTCACATAACAGACACAGCACAGACACACTCATACACACGTTCACTTCACACATACCACACATACACTACACACTCCATCTCACCCCCAAGTGCCCGGGTGGCTCGGGTTCACTGAGGGGCGTCCACACCCCCACTGGCTGTTCTCACGGAGAATATCTGGGTCACTCCTGGCAGGCTGGGCCTGCAAGTCCTCAGGGAGCCCTGGGTCCAGACAGGCCCTGGCTCTGTCGGGGATTTCCGGGCTCCCCTCTCCCAGCTCCTGTCCCATTCACTTCGGCCTGTGTTCCCTGGTGTGAGTTCCGGGTTTGCAGACAGATGGGCCTGGCCTGTTCCACAGGGGACAGCCTTCCCCCATCCTTCCCATGAGGAGGGTGGGGAGGCCCAGAAGGTGGGGGCTCCACCCCTGGGCCCACCAGAAGTGGAGCCCTACCTTGCCCGTGGCCGCTTTCCCGGGTCCGAGCCCCACGCCCACGCCCTCCTGCTAGGGCGGGGTGGTGACTCAGAGAAGGCCTCAGTGAGTCAATGGCTGAACCCTGGAGCCCGGGCGGCCTCTGCCCCGACACCACCACACCCCCGCCGGCCATCTCTGTCCACTGCCTCTGTCCCCGTCCCCACTGCCGTCTCCTCCTCCGGCCCGCCTTTGCCAGCCCGGCCTACCTCGGGCGACCTCAGCGAAGCCCTCGGGCTCGGCTGCCCCATTGTGGTTGTGCTTCGGCTGCTGGCCCAGCTGCAGGAGGCGGGCTCGGACCTGCTCCTGGACTCGGGCTGCCCTCAGCCGCTCCACCTCGGGCCCCTCAGCACCCCGGCGGTCCAGCTGCAGGTCGGAGGGCAGGGCCAGGGAACACACACCGGCCTCGGGCTGCAGGGCGGACAGCAGGAAGTTACTATCCTGCATGGTGGCAGGAGCACCTGGCTGGCCTGCTTGGCCCCTTCCTGGTCCTGTCCCTTGAGGCCCTGTCCCAGAAGTCCCCTCCCTGCTGGCGCTCAGAGCTGGCCTGGAGACAGACGCTGGCCCGCCCAGCCCAGAGCTCTTCTGGGGGCGGGGACACCTGGGCCAGGTGGGAGGGACGGGCCTCTGCCTGCTTAAGGTGGAATTTGGGCGGAAGAACAGGCCCTGTGCTCCCCTGGCCTGGCGTCTGACTCTTCTCCCAAGCCAGGACTGGACCCCAGGGGTCCGGGCCCTATCAGTTCTCAGATTAAAAAAGCCAGCCCAGGGCTCGTGGAGTCAGTGTGGTAAGGAGCTGCTGGGGTCCTCCAACACCCTAGCCTGGTGGCATCCAGGAACGGTTATTGGCTGAATCCAGAGCTCAGGACAGAGTTTGGAGGAGGGTGGGAGGGTTGGAAGCTTGGTCTGGTCCTCGGAAGGGCCCCGGCTCCCTCCCTGGCACCTCTCCCTGGCTCAGCCAGGCCTGGGGTGGGAGGCCCGTTCCCAACACATGAGTCAGGGCGGGCAGGCCAGGCGCCCCAGGGGGTTGACTCAGGGGACAGGGCTCATGTTGGCACCTGCTGGGCAGGGGGGGGGGCAGGAGGGAGGGTGTGCTGAGGGCTGGGGTGGGGGCAGGGGCGGAAGGAGAGGTGGGAAGGCTGCAGGGGGTATCGAGCTTGGTCCTAGGAGCTTCCAAACATTGCAGTTTGGGGGACCGGCATACTCTGAGGAGCTCTGGGTCAGGCCTGGCATCCAGCACAGTTCCTTGTTAGATGGAGCTGGAGCTGGTGTCTCAACCGGCCCCCGTGCTCCTCTGACTCCGGGGCTGCCATCCCCACCGCCCCCGCCTCTTTCTAGACTCTGAGGGCTCTTTCCCATGGCAGGCCTATGTCCCAGTCCTGGTGTCCTGGAGACGTTTGTCTTAAGGTTGAGTGGCTGAGGGCAGAGGTCTGGGGTGTGATGAGACTCAGAGTGAGGGTCATGTGGCCAGCCAGGAGGAGGGGGCTGGAGGGTGGGCAGCCAGGAGGAGGGGGCTGGAGGGTGGGCAGCCAGGAGGTGGGAGGACTGGAGGGTGGGCATCCAGGAGGAGGGGGTTAGAGGGTGGGCAGCCAGGAGGAGGGGGCTGGAGGGTAGGCAGCCAGGAGGAGGGGGCTGGAGGGTGGGCAGCCAGGAGTGGGCTGGAGGGTGGGCAGCTAGGAGGAAGGGGTTGGAGGGTGGGCAGCCAGGAGGAAGGGGTTGGAGAGTGGGCAGCCAGGAGGTGGGAGGACTGGAGAGTGAAAGGTCAGGAGGAGGGGGACTGGAGGGTGGGGGTCAGGAGGAGGGAGGGCTGGAGGGTGGGGGTCAGGAGGAGGGAGGGCTGGAGGGTGAAGGGTCAGGAGGAGGGAGGGCTTGACATGAAGGGTCAGGAGGAAGAGGGCTGGAGGGTGGGGGTCAGGAGGAGGGAGGGCTGGAGGGGACAGTCAGGAGGAGGGGGGCTGGAGGGTGAAGGGTCAGGAGGAGGGAGGGCTTGACATGAAGGGTCAGGAGGAAGAGGGCTGGAGGGTGGGGGTCAGGAGGAGGGAGGGCTGGAGGGGACAGTCAGGAGGAGGGGGGCTGGAGGGTGAAGGGTCAGGAGGAGGGAGGGCTTGACATGAAGGGTCAGGAGGAAGAGGGCTGGAGGGTGAAGGGTCAGGAGGAGGGAGGGCTTGACATGAAGGGTCAGGAGGAAGAGGGCTGGAGGGTGGGGGTCAGGAGGAGGGAGGGCTGGAGGGGACAGTCAGGAGGAGGGGGGCTGGAGAGGAGGGTTAGGAGAAGGGGGTGGGAGAGTGGGCATTTAGGAGGGAGGGACAGAGGGTGGGAGTCGGGAGGAGGAGGGCTGGAGGGGAGTCAGGAGGAGGAGGAGGGGGGCTGGAGGGGGGTTAGGAAGACGGAGGGGGGAGGGGGGAGTCAGGAGGAGGGAGGGACGGGGGAGTCAGGAGAAGGGAGGGCTAGAGGGGGTCAGCAGCTCAGTGGGGGTTAGCAGAGAGGGACCTGGAAAGGTGAAAGGTGTGTTCGGGCCCCTGGGAGGGTGGGGGCGGGCTGGGTGCCCTACCTGGCTGATTCTCCGGATCCTGCCAGACTCCCGGTGCGTCCCCGGGGCCGCTGCCACTGGCCGAGGAATCCGGGGTTCCATCCTGGGCCTCGCTCTTGTGGGCAGCCTCTGCCTGGAGACACCTCTGTGGGGGCACCGGAGGGCGGGGTGCGCACGCCGCACACCCAGCTCATCAGACCGGTTGCTTCCTTGGGAGACGTGTTTTGTGTGGAAAAATCCCGGGAGACAAGTTTGTGCGGCGCTGATGGGCCTAGAGGCGCACGCCTGGCGCAGTTGGGGCCCGCCCTGCCTGAGCCCCGGGAAGCCAGGCCAGGCTGAGGGCCGAGGCCGCAGGAGGGCCCAGGTGCAAGGCCGCAGCACGTGGGGCGGGCCCCGGAAACCCTGACATGCGGGGCTTCCTCCAGCTGCCCTCCGGGGCTGGTTCCCCAGGCTCTCGGCTCGGGGCTGGGGTCTGCATCAGACTCCAGGGCCCTCTCCCAGGAGCTGCTGTGAGCCGGGGAACACAGCTGAGAGGCAAACCCAGCCTCTGGCCGGGGCTTAGAAAGCCGGAGGTGGGCTAAGTCCTGCACACCCTCATCCGAGGAGCCCAGGGTCCACACCGTGAGTGCACGGGGCTCCCAGGGTGCCCTACGGTGGTCGTCACCTGGCAGAGGAGTTGGGTGTGGGGATCACTGAGGCTGGGGGGTGAGATCACTCCCTTGGCTAGGGAGAAGGAAGGCTCTTTCCATGCGTGTGTGCGTGTGCGCGTGCACGCGTGTGCATGCATGCCCCTGTGTGTGGTGTGTGTTGGAGGGAGAGGCACAGAGGGCAAGCCTTTGGGTCTGGAAGGTCAGGAGTCCAGGAAGGGTATGGGACGGGAGGTGTGCCAGGAGTATATTGAGATGCAGAAAGCTGGGGATCTGGGGAAGGTGGAGGATGTGAATGCCAAGTACTTTTTTTTCTTTTTTCTGTTGTTGGTTGTGGGACTTGAACTTGGGGCCTGGGCGCTGTCCCTCAGCAATTCAGCTCAAGGCAAGCGCTCTACCACTTGAACCACAGCGACTCTTCTGGCTTTTTCTCCTTATGTGGTGCTGAAGAATCGATCCCAGGGCCCCATGCATGGGAGGCGAGCGCTCAACTGCTGAGCCACCTTCCCAGCCCCTGCCAAGTAATTTTCAGAAACACAACGTACAAAGCACGGGTGCACACTGAGGTGAAGGGCTCATCTCTGGTCACGCAGCCATGCGGCTGGAGGCCCCAGAAGCCTGCAGCCCAGTGCCGGGCAAGTCCAGTGGACGGAGCTCCGCAGAACCCAGCCCAAGGCCCACTGCACTGGACCCCACTCAGTGTTGCCCTATTGTCTTGTGGCTTTTCTTCCCTGATCCTGGGCCTACAGGTGCTCGGCCCGGCCTTTGTGGCCTCCCTGGTAGCTGAGGGCATGGTACTGTTGTCGGTCCCCTACCTATCAGCCCCTCTGGGGGTCCACACGGGCCGGTGGGGACTTCACGGGCCCCTCCTGTGTGCACTGGGCATGCTCTGGACAAGGTGTGCGTGACAGGCTTTGTTGCAGCCCCCAGCCCCCCTGAGGGGCCTGAGAGAGCAAAGGGCTGGAGCCTGGATACCCTGCCCAGCGGAGAGGGCGGGGGGCTGGCGGGGGCCTGAAGGTTGTTTATTGATTTGGGGAGATGGTGGACTGGGTATCAGCCTCTCTGTAAGGAGTGGCAGCAGGTGGTGGCAGGGACAGGGAGCAGCATGGCCGTGAGTTATCCCGGAGTGCAGGCCGATGCTGTCCCAACAAGAACATCTCTAGAGAGTCGATTTTGCAGTGGGGAAACGGAAGCTCCACATGGTTAAACAACTTCCATAAGTTTCAAAGTGAACTAGGGCACCTAGAGATATTTCTGACCCTGCCTAGCAGCCCAGCGGGGTGGGCTGGGAGCTGGCGCTGGGGGGCCTGGGGCCCTCAGAGCCCTCTTTCTAAGCCTGAGGCCCCACCTGGGGCATCTCCCCTAAGTGCCAAGCCTTAGTCTTTCCTGATTTTGCTGAGCCAGTGACCT
Organism: Dipodomys spectabilis; assembly: GCF_019054845.1. Lineage (NCBI taxonomy): Eukaryota > Metazoa > Chordata > Mammalia > Rodentia > Heteromyidae > Dipodomys > Dipodomys spectabilis. The sequence goes on along the minus strand of NW_024871008.1, from coordinate 341,428 downwards.
CATTTGCATGTGTTAGTCTTTTTTTTTTTTTGCCAGTCCTGGGGCTTGAACTCAGGGCCTGGGTGCTGTCCCTGAGCTTCTTGTGCTCAAGGCTAGCGCTCTACCATTTGAGCTACAACAGCACTTCTGGCTTTTTTGTTTATGTGGTGCTACAGGATTGAACCTAAGGCCTCATGCATGCTAGGCAAGCACTCTACCACTGAGCCACCTTTCCAGCTCCAGCTCCAGCATTGGTTATTTTTTATTTTATTTATTTTTTGGGGGGTCTGGTTGTGGGGCCTGAACTCTGGGCCTGGGCGCTGTTCCTCAGCTCTTCAGCTCAAGGCTAGCGCTCTTCCACTTGAGCCACAGCGCCACTTCTGGTTTTCTGGTGGTTTATTGGAGATAGGAGTCTCATGGACTTTTCCTGCTCAGACTGGCTTTGAACTGAGATCTCAGATCTCAGCTTCCCGAGTAGGTAGGATGACAGGCGTGAGCCCCTGGTGCCCAGCTCTGTCTTCTCGATGGATGCTTTGTCTTCCGTTGTCTGTCCAAGGGTTCTTTGTATGCATGCTTTTCCATTTCATCTGCTGTGCTTTTTCTAGTCTGTCTCCGGTGTCCCTGACTGGGTTTTCAAACAACAGTTTTTTGTTTTTTTTTTTTTGAGATTGCTAAAGTAGCAAGGTTTTTTTTTCTATCCCACTTTGTTGTCAATAACTTAAAAATTATTTTTACTCATGTTTTGTGCCAGTACAGAGCTTGAACTAAGTGCTTTTCACTCTTGCTTGGCTGGAGCCACACCTTTACTTCCAGCTTTTTTCTGGTTAAAGATAAGGGTACTTTGGAACTTCAATCCAACTTCAGCTTCCTGGGTGGCTAGGATTACAGGTGTGAGCTTGTCAGTAACTTTTCTTTCCATTTCTCTCATCATTGATTTTAAAATTTTCCTCCAAATGGACATTGCCCCAGCTTGTACATTCTTCTCCAGCATGCTTCTCCTGACCACTCTGCTCACTGAATTCACCACTCTGTTTCTCTAGCTTTATTTTTCTCCATAGCACTTGGACTAGCTGACTGTAGACATTGTGTTCAGGTGTCTGTGGGGTGAACATCCTACCCAGGCCAGGATGGAGACACCTGTGGGTTCTCATTAAACAACTCACTGTCATGGATTAGTAAGCCCTGGTGTGCATACAGCCCACATTACATAGACGCTTATCTGAAAGCCTCTGGCTGGTGAGGCCACTGTTCACCCAGTCCCCTTCCTCCACCTCTTCTTACACAGGAGCTTTGTCTAATATTAAATCCAGTGCTGCTTTTCACGCTTTGCAACATCCATGAGGGAGGACGATTTTCCTGATAGGACTTTTCACATACGAAAAGACCGTGTGGGCATCTGGGGTCTGTGTGTGGTGTGTGGAGGTGTGGTGTCACTATCATGGTGGGCTGTGTGTGGTCTGTGGAGGTGTGGTGTCACTATCATGGTGGGCTGTGTGTGGTGTGTGGAGGTGTGGTGTCACTATCATGGTGGGCTGTGTGTGGTGTGTGGAGGTGTGGTGTCACTATCATGGTGGGCTGTGTGTGGTCTGTGGAGGTGTGGTGTCACTATCATGGTGGGCTGTGTGTGGTCTGTGGAGGTCCAGTATCTCTGTCCTGTGGATGCTTGTCTTCTGACGTGGGAGCTCAACTGTATGTCTGCCATCTGCTGGCCAGCACTGGACCCATGGGACGTCCTCCTGAGTTGTCTTTTCTGAATGTTGGGACTCCTTGGGCACTGGGTGGAGAGGAAGAAATGCCAGGAGCTAAGAACGGACGGAAGCGGGGGTGGGGGGTGAGGAAGGACAGGGAGAGGTGCTGAGCAAGGCTCAGGCTCGGTGCCCTGAGCCACTCCCAGGCCAGGGCTCTGCCTCCCAAGAGAACAGCCACAGAGAATAAGTCAGAACTAAAAAAAATATTTCATTTCATTCTGAATAAAAAACAGAACAGACAGAACTCTTGGAAATCCTGAAAACAAGGTCATTGCTACAGAAAATTTCACAGAAATCATTGTGCAGTGTGGGACCGAGGTGGCAGCCAGGCCATGAGCCACGTGGGGCGGATCCTGGAGCTGAGCATCCGCGGCCGCCACCTCTGCTTCAGCATGCCGGGCAGGTCCTCCAGCCTCAGGACCGCTCCACACGGGAGCTCTTGCGACTCCGGGTGCCCCACATACCCCGCTTGGAATGATAATGATGGTAGAAGTTCCTCAGCCTCAGTCGCTCCACCTCCAGCCCTGCCTGCAGGACCCTGGGGTGGGGTGGGAGGAATGTCAGCTTGGCTGGGTCTCCCCCCACCCCGCAGGACCCTGGGGTGGGGGGAGGGACATCAGCTGGCTGGGTCCCCCCCCCAGGACCTGGGGCTCAGGGCAGCATGCAGCAGGGGACTGTGGGGCTCTCTGGCCCTGCAGAGCTTGGCAGCGGGGGGAGTGGTCCCCGTGGCATGGGGTCGGCACACGCACCGGTCCAGCAGCTCCCAGTCCTCGCCCCCCCACTGGTCCCGGAACTCCTCCGTGTTCATGCCTCCCACGCGGTCAAAATCCGATTTGTAGATCCCAAAGAGGCCAAAGCCATTCACCTCCCAGTAACCTGGTGTGGAGGGGCCGCTTTCAGATGGGGTGGGGGTGGGGTGGGGGTCTCCGGAGACCTCAGGAAGGGGTGGGGCTGGGGCTCTCAGCCAGGCGCACAGCACCGGATGGGGTGGTCTTACGGCTCAGATCCTGGGTTTCTGGAACCGTGGGTTCGAGGCCCACTCTGAAGGCTGGGAGAAGCCCTGGGCGCCAGGACCAGGCTGGTGAGCAGTGGGGTGCTGGCCTGGGGGGTCATTCGGGGACTTGCCGTGTGGGTTGCCCGGTGAGCTCCCGCAGCCCAGGCGCATGACCACGGGGGCGAAGGCCAGCTTGCCCTCCACGCAGTGCTTCCGGATGCTGTCCAGGATGTTGAGAGGGAAGTGGATGTGCAGGTCACAGAGGAAGACGATGCTGCTGGGGTCCTGGGGGTCCAGAGGTCTGAGTGGGCCATCCTGCCCTCCCCACCCTCCCCTGCCCGCCCTGCGCCGGGCCTGACCCCGCCACAGACCTCCACCGCGTCCACTCCGGCCTGCAGCCCCGCCGAGCGCTCGAAGTTTCCAGTGCGTCTCAGGTACTGGTACCTGGGGGGGGTTAAAGGAGCCGCTGGTGGCCATGCTGGAGCCGGGGCAGGGGGCGCCTCGCAGGGGGGAAGCGCACCGGGCGCCTCGTACCGGGGCAGGCGCGCCCCGCGCAGGGCCCGCTCCACGTCCATGTCCTCGCTCTCGAAGTCCACCAGGATGACGCTGAAGTGCGAGTCTCCGGTGCGCGCGTGCAGCGCCACCATGTCCGCCAGGAACTGTGCCACCCAGCGCGCCTGGTTCTTCACTGGAAGAGGGACGCGGGACGGGCTGGCGGCTGGGGGGGGTGCCCTCCTCCGGCCACCCTGCCCGGCCCGCGCCGGGGCACCCCGCCCCCCCGCACTGGGGCACCCCGCCGGGGACCTGGCGCGTGCCGACCCCCTCCCCCCGACCCCCGCACTGGGGCACCCCGCCGGGGACCTGGCGCGTGCCGACCCCCCCCCCCCCCCGGGACCTGGCGCGTGCCGACCCCCCCCCCCCGCCGGGGACCTGGCGCGTGCCGACCCCCTCCCCCCGACCCCCGCACTGGGGCACCCCGCCGGGGACCTGGCGCGTGCCGACCCCTCCCCCCCCCGCCGGGGACCTGGCGCGTGCCGACCCCCCCCCCCCGCCCGTACCTGGCGCGTGCCGACCCCCCCCCCGTACCTGGCGCATGCCGACCCCCCCCCGCCCGTACCTGGCACGATGAAGTGCACCATGACGTCCTGGCGCCACGCCAGGCGCAGCGGCCGGCAGAGCTCGGCGTCGGGGCGGCGCGAGGCGGCGGCCGCGGGGGGCTCGGGGCTGTCCGCGTCCGCGTCCCCGGCCCGCGCGCCCGGCAGCCGCAGGAAGACGTACTCGGACAGGCGCAGGCGGCCGCCGCCGCGCTCCTGCAGCTCCAGCTCCAGCAGGAAGCGGCTCCCGCGCGCAGAGTCGCGCCGCTTCTCCACGTTCACGATGCGCAGCAGCGCGAAGCGCCTGCGGGGCGGGCGGGGCGCGGTCAGCGCGGGGCGGGGGTCAGCGGTCAGCGCGGGGCGGGGGTCAGCGCGGGGCGGGGGTTAGCGGCGGGGGAGGGGGTGGTCAGCGCGGGGCGGGGGTCAGCACGGGGCGGGGGTCAGCGGTCAGCGCGGGGCGGGGGTCAGCGGTCAGCGCGGGGCGGGGGTTAGCGGCGGGGGAGGGGGTGGTCAGCGCGGGGCGGGGGTCAGCACGGGGCGGGGGTCAGCGGTCAGCGCGGGGCGGGGGTTAGCGCGGGGTGCGGTCAGCGCGGGGCAGGGGTCAGCGGCGGGGGAGGGGACGGTCAGCGCGGGGCAGGAATCGGCGGTCAGCCAGTGCGGTTTCCCCCCCACCAGGAGGCAGCTGGACCGGCTCGGGCCCCCAGCTCCAGGCGGCCCGCGGCTGCGCCCCTCTCCCTGGGCCCTCTGCGCCCCTCTCCCCGGGCCTTCTGCGCTCGCCTGTCTGGGGGAGGATTCCTGTCTAGATTTGCTCAGTCCTCCCCAGCACTCCTAGAGACGCCTCCGAGCGTCCCAAGAGGGGGCTGCTGCCTTCCTTTGGTCCCTTCCCCACCTTCTGCCCACAGCCTTCCCGCTCTGCCCCAGACCCTGTGCAGTCTCCTACCAGCTCTCATTGACTGGTGGGCCTGGAAGCCCGCCACTGTGACCTCCGACCTGTTCCCACTCCCCCCACTACCTAGTCTCCCCAAGTGGAGATTTTTATTTTTTTGTCGGTCGTGGGGCTTGAACTCTGGGCCTGGGCGCTGTCCCTCAGCTCTTCAGCTCAAGGCGAGTGCTCTACCACTTGAGCTACAGCGCCACTTCCGGTTTTCTGGTGGTTTATTGGAGATAGGAGTCTCACGGTCTCTCTTGCCCGGGCTGGCTTTGAACCGCGATCCTCAGATCTCAGCCTCCTGAGTAGCTAGGATTACAGGCGTGAGCCACCAGTGCCCGACAAGTGGAGTTTTTTAGATGCAAATGCTCTTGGTCACCCCTCCGGGCCACCCAAACTCTGGGCCCAAGCAGGCAAATGCAGGGACAGTTGCACTGGTGGTTTGGAAAGGCCTGGGCACTGAGCTGCCTGCAGGATGCTGATGACTGAGGGCGGGTCTGCTTTCCCAACCACTTGGGCTACAGCAATTTCCACCCACCTCCCTAGAACCAGGCGGCCACCCTTCCTCCCCACAACCCAGCAGATAGCACAGCCAGGCAACCTGTGCACACCAGGGCCCAACCCCTGCCTTGCTCAGAACGTCTATCCCGCTTGGCTGTGTCCATCTTCTGCCCAACTGGCACCTTGGCCTGCTGTCCCTCTCCCCCGGGTTTGGCACACAGCAGGCCCTCGGGCTCCAGCCTCCCAGGGGGAGGTGGGCACAGGCTGGATCCTGGGCCTGGCAGGTCTGAGGGCCCGTGGGCAGGAGCCCCATGCCTGCCCCGGAACTGGTCTCACAGCCATAGTGAAGACCTCAGCGATGTCCAGGGAGACGAAGGGTGTAGGTGTTCTTAGCTGACCTGGCCCCAGAGTGGGCTCCTGCCTACCATGTGCCTGAGACTGACCACTAAACCTTGTAGCTTGGGTCAAGGAGACAGATTTAGGGTTTGGGGGTGCAGCATCCCAGGAACCAGCCTTGGGTGGGACTCTGTAGAAGCACCAAACCTTGGCCACAGTCTTGAGCAGGAAAGGAGCATGCCAGGGGAGAGGCGCAGGGGCACAGGAGAAGAGCTGTGGAGTTCCCGAGAAGCACGCTGGTCCCCAGGAAGGTCTGAGTCCCTGGAGCCCTCTCCAGATGACACCCATGACCACGGTGCTCCCCGAGCTGTTGGCCCCCCCATGGTGCTCATGAGCCTTTGGTGTTCCCCACTCTCCATCCCCGGTGCTGACCGGCCGCTGCCCACCATACCTGGCCCCCATACCATCCATGATGCTTGCTGAGCTGCTGCCACTAAACCTGTGGTGCTCAATGAGCCCCTGCCCCCCAATCCAACCATAACACTGATCCGCTGCCCCCAATCCCACCATGACACTCACAGCCACTGCCCCCAATCCCACCATGACACTGAGCCGCTGCCCCCAATCCCACCATGACACTGAGCCGCTGCGCCCAATCCCACCATGACACTCACAGCCACTGCCCCCAATCCCACCATGACACTCACAGCCACTGCCCCAATCCCACCATGACACTCACAGCCACTGCCCCCAATCCCACCATGACACTGAGCCGCTGCGCCCAATCCCACCATGACACTCACAGCCACTGCCCCAATCCCACCATGACACAGCCACTGCCCCAATCCCACCATGACACTCACAGCCACTGCGCCCAATCCCACAATGACACTGAGCCGCTGCCCCAATCCCACCATGACACTGAGCCGCTGCGCCCAATCCCACCATGACACTCACAGCCACTGCCCCAATCCCACCATGACACTGAGCCGCTGCCCCAATCCCACCATGACACTGAGCCGCTGCGCCCAATCCCACCATGACACTCACAGCCACTGCCCCAATCCCACCATGACACTGAGCCGCTGCCCCCAATCCCACCATGACACTGAGCCACTGCCCCCAATCCCACCATGACACTGAGCCGCTGCCCCAATCCCACCATGACACAGCCACTGCGCCCAATCCCACCATGACACTCACAGCCACTGCCCCCAATCCCACCATGACACTCACAGCCACTGCCCCAATCCCACCATGACACTGAGCCGCTGCGCCCAATCCCACCATGACACTCACAGCCACTGCCCCAATCCCACCATGACACTCACAGCCACTGCGCCCAATCCCACCATGACACTGAGCCGCTGCCCCAATCCCACCATGACACTGAGCCGCTGCGCCCAATCCCACCATGACACTCACAGCCACTGCCCCAATCCCACCATGACACTGAGCCACTGCGCCCAATCCCACCATGACACTGAGCCGCTGCGCCCAATCCCACCATGAAACTCACAGCCAATGCCCCAATCCCACCATGACACTGAGCCACTGCCCCCAATCCCACCATGACACTGAGCCACTGCCCCCAATCCCACCATGACACTGAGCCACTGCCCCCAATCCCACCATGACACTCACAGCCACTGCCCCAATCCCACCATGACACAGCCACTGCCCCCAATCCCACCATGACACTCACAGCCACTGCCCCCAATCCCACCATGACACTCACAGCCACTGCCCCAATCCCACCATGACACTCACAGCCACTGCCCCAATCCCACCATGACACAACCACTGCCCCCAATCCCACCATGACACAGCCACTGCCCCCAATCCCACCATGACACTGAGCCACTGCCCCCAATCCCACCATGACACTGAGCCACTGCCCCCAATCCCACCATGACACTCACAGCCACTGCCCCAATCCCACCATGACACTCACAGCCACTGCCCCAATCCCACCATGACACTCACAGCCACTGCCCCCAATCCCACCATGACACTGAGCCACTGCCCTCAATCCCACCATGACACTCACAGCCACTGCCCCAATCCCACCATGACACTGAGCCACTGCCCTCAATCCCACCATGACACTGAGCCGCTGCGCCCAATCCCACCATGACACTGAGCCACTGCCCCCAATCCCACCATGACACTCACAGCCACTGCCCCAATCCCACCATGACACTGAGCCACTGCCCCCAATCCCACCATGACACTCACAGCCACTGCCCCCAATCCCACCATGACACTCACAGCCACTGCCCCCAACCCCACCATGACACTGAGCCGCTGCCCCAATCCCACCATGACACTGAGCCACTGAGCCCAATCCCACCATGACACTCACAGCCACTGCCCCCAATCCCACCATGACACTCACAGCCACTGCCCCAATCCCACCATGACACTCACAGCCACTGCCCCAATCCCACCATGACACTGAGCCGCTGCCCCAATCCCACCATGACACTCACAGCCACTGCCCCAATCCCACCATGACACTGAGCCGCTGCCCCCAATCCCACCATGACACTGAGCCGCTGCCCCCAATCCCACCATGACACTCACAGCCACTGCCCCCAATCCCACCATGACACTCACAGCCACTGTCCCAATCCCACCATGACACTCACAGCCACTGCCCCAATCCCACCATGACACTCACAGCCACTGCCCCAATCCCACCATGACACTCACAGCCACTGCCCCCAATCCCACCATGACACTGAGCCACTGCCCCCAATCCCACCATGACACTCACAGCCACTGCCCCAATCCCACCATGACACTCACAGCCACTGCCCCAATCCCACCATGACACTCACAGCCACTGCCCCAATCCCACCATGACACTCACAGCCACTGCCCCAATCCCACCATGACACTCACAGCCACTGCCCCCAATCCCACCATGACACTGAGCCACTGCCCCAATCCCACCATGACACTCACAGCCACTGCCCCAATCCCACCATGACACTCACAGCCACTGCCCCCAATCCCACCATGACACTGAGCCACTGCCCCCAATCCCACCATGACACTCACAGCCACTGCCCCAATCCCACCATGACACTCACAGCCACTGCCCCCAATCCCACCATGACACTGAGCCACTGCCCCCAATCCCACCATGACACTCACAGCCACTGCCCCCAATCCCACCATGACACTCACAGCCACTGCCCCAATCCCACCATGACACTCACAGCCACTGCCCCCAATCCCACCATGACACTCACAGCCACTGCCCCAATCCCACCATGACACTCACAGCCACTGCCCCACCCGCATACCCCCTGTAGCATGTGTTGAGCCGCTGCCCGCCCCCCATACCAGCGTGGTGCTCACTGGCCTCTGCCCCCCCCCGTTGTGCTCACTGGCCGCTGCCCCCCCCCCCCGTTGTGCTCACTGGCCGCTGCCCCTCCCCGTACCCGCCGTGGCGCGCGTTGAGCCCGTCCCCGTACCCGCCGTGGCGCGCGTTGAGCCCGTCCCCGTACCCGCCGTGGCGCGCGTTGAGCCCCCCCCCCCCCGTACCCGCCGTGGCGCGCGTTGAGCCCCCCCGTACCCGCCGTGGCGCGCGTTGAGCCCCCCCGTGGCGTGCGTTGAGCCCGTCCCCGTACCCGCCGTGGCGCGCCTTGAGCCCGTCCCCGTACCCGCTGTGGCGCGCGTTGAGCCCCCCCGTACCCGCCGTGGCGCGCCTTGAGCCCGTCCCCGTACTCGCCGTGGCGCGCGTTGAGCCCCCCCGTACCCGCCGTGGCGCGCGTTGAGCCCCCCCGTACCCGCCGTGGCGCGCGTTGAGCCCCCCCGTACCCGCCGTGGCGCGCGTTGAGCCGCTCCATGTACTGGGCCGCCACGTCCACGGCCTCGGCCTCCGGCAGCTGCAGATTTCCCGACACGTTGCAGCGCAGGTCATTCCAGTCCGAGCGCAGCAGCTCGAAGTCCACGGTGCCCACGCTGAACGTGCGCTGCCAGTCGATGGCGTCCTCCCGCCAGCGGCCCGCGGGCCGCGCCGCCGCCTCTTCCTCCTCCTCACTGGCGTCCGGTGTGGCCTCTTCCCCCGGGGGGCCGTCGTCCTCCCCCTCCTCCTCCCCCTCCCCGGGCAGCTGCGGCCTGGACACCTGGGCCACGCGGAGGAAGGAGGTCACGGGTTTTGTCTCGGCGGACGAGTTTGCGTCTGCAGCGGGCGCTGCGAGTTCCCGGGCATGCACTGGGGCCCCCCGGCCCCCCCGGGGGGCCTGCGTCCGGGCCGAAGGCCTCGGCTCTGCGGTCCTGCGGCGGTGGGGCTGCGGGGGGCGCGGTGGCGCCCGCAGCTGCACCCTGGGCAGGGGCCTGGGGCGTGGGAAGACCCTGGGGAAAGGGGGCCAGGGGGGGTCCGGCAGCGCCCTCCGGGAGGCCCGCAGCCCAGGCCGCACCGGCCGCACCCTCGTCACATACACCTTTGAGGGCGCCGTGTGGGGGGGTGGGGCCCGGCCCAGAAAGAGGGGCAGGGGCCGGGAGGCCCAGCTTAGGGCCCGGGAATGCCTGGGGGCCTGCCCATCCAGAGAACTGGACGTCGGTGGGGTGGGGGTGGCCACAGTCAGCATCTTGGGCTTCGTGGGGGCCACCAGCGTGGGGGTCTGGCGGCCGAGCTGTGCCACAGATGCCCCTGTTGGCTCCAGGCTGTCCAGCAGCTCCCGGTCATCTTCATCATCCAGAAAGTCTGCCGGAAGTGCACAGTCAGCTGCAGGACAGGCCAGCAGGCTGGGCACGCCCGGGCTCGGGGGCACCTACCATCCGGGTTGAGGAAGAGGAAGGCGCGGCGCTGCATCTCCTCTTCATCATCCTCTCCCTCCTCCCTGTCCATCTTCATGTATTTGTAGAACCCAAACCTGGGGCGGGGCGGGGCAGGGCAGGCATCAGAGGCCCTGCTGCCAGGCTCTGCCCTGGCTTCTGACGGAACCTCCCTCCCCGCCCCACCCACCTCTCCAGGTACAAGGGCGACTCTCGGTAGAAGCACTTGTTGTCTGACTCCATGTGGGTGAGGCGGGTGTAGTCGTTGGGATAGACGAAGGACAGGTACACCTGGAGGCAGGGCAGGCTTAGCTGTGTGCGAAGGGGCTGAGGCTGCGGGGGAGCCCACAGAGGAGGCCCGGCACTTACAAACTGCAGTCCCTGGTATCTTGCGATGGGAAAATCCTTGAGGATGTAGGTCGGGGCGTAGGCGCATGGCTCCAGCACGTTCTCCAGGCTGGAAGGCTCCATCCGAGGAGCTGCGAGGGGCAGTTACTGTGGCCCGACTGGCGCCCAGCCCCGGCGCCCCACGGCTGCCCCGGCTCCAGCCCCCGCGCCCCACGGCTGCCCCCGCTCCAGCCCCCGCGCCCCACGGCTGCCCCCGCTCCAGCCCCGGCGCCCCACGGCTGCCCCCGCTCCAGCCCCCGCGCCCCACGGCTGCCCCCGCTCCAGCCCCGGCGCCCCACGGCTGCCCCCGCTCCAGCCCCCGCGCCCCGCCTCAGCCCCCGCTCCAGCCCCCGCGCCCCACTCCAGCCCCCGCGCCCCGCTCCAGCCCCCGCTCCAGCCCCCGCGCCCCACTCCAGCCCCCGCGCCCCACTCCAGCCCCCGCGCCCCGCTCCAGCCCCCGCGCCCCACTCCAGCCCCCGCGCCCCGCTCCAGCCCCCGCGCCCCACGGCTGCCCCCGCTCCAGCCCCCGCGCCCCACGGCTGCCCCCGCTCCAGCCCCGGCGCCCCACGGCTGCCCCCGCTCCAGCCCCGGCGCCCCACGGCTGCCCCCGCTCCAGCCCCCGCGCCCCGCCTCAGCCCCCGCTCCAGCCCCCGCGCCCCGCTCCAGCCCCCGCGCCCCGCTCCAGCCCCCGCGCCCCGCCTCTGCCCCCGCTCCAGCCCCCTCTCACTGAGGAAGAAGATGTCCCTGGGGTCTGGCCGCAGCATGTCCACGCTGGGCTCCTGCTGTGGGAAGTGGCCGCCCACGTGGCTGGCTAGAGACTGGGGGATGTGGGCCACATGATCCATCTTCAGGGCCGACTCATCTGGGGCAGAAGGGAGGCCTTCACTCTCCTCCCCGTTCCCATCCAGACCCAGCTGCCAGAGGTGATCCCTTCCCCAAGGGTGCGGCTCCACACCTGTGTACAGGGAGATGTGGGCAGAGCCGACGATCTCGAACTTCAGACCAGGCAGGAAGGCTCGCCACTAGGGGGCGGGGGCAGGAAAGAGGCAGCGTCCAGGGGGGCTCTTCCTGGCTCAGGGCGGGGGAGGCCAGGGGCGCCATCTCCAAGGATAGGGGCAGTTTGGAGGGTGGATGGGAGAGGAGACCTAGGAAAAGGCAGCTGCGGGAGGACCAGGCTGAGGGGCTCTAGGGGCAGATCTAGATCCCCTACCTTTGATCCCTCCCCCGACTTCCCTCCCTTCCAGGCAGCTTCCGGACTTGCCGGGAATGCGTCAAACCTCACCAGCTCCCTGGTTTTGCACCTCTGCTCTCCTGAGGTCACTGCTGGGCTTGGAAGGACCGGGCCTGGCACCCTCCCCTCCTTGCGCCCACCTCTCTAGCTGCTCCTGTCGGACTCGGTTCCTCTCGGGCTCCCTGCAAGCTGATCTTCCTGGGGCTGACTCCAGACCCTCTGCTCTAGCTTTATCCAGCTCTCACCATCCTCCCCCCAGGGTGAGCCTAAAGTTGTGCCTCCAGCCTGCTGAGTTAAGCTCACAGTGATCACATGCACTGGACACATGCAACACCCTGCGGCCTCAGGCTGAGGGCCGACCTCCCTCCTACCCTGCGAAGTTCCCTCCCGCCTCCGACCTGCCTGGATGCCCTCCCGCCTCTGACCTGCCTGGATGCCCTCCCGCCTCTGACCTGCCTGGATGCCCTCCCGCCTCTGACCTGCCTGGATGCCCTCCCGCCTCTGACCTGCCTGGATGCCCTCCCAAGGGCTCCTCTCAGTGCTTGGCCTTCCCACACTGGCCAGAGTTTTCTTGGAACGAAAGTCTCCCTGCTTCGTTCTCCGGATAGCCTGTGTTGTCCAGTATGGCCCTGCAGGCCGGGCCTGGCCACCAGACCTCTCAGGTCTCAGAAGACGCTGGGAGACACAGGTCCACCCACTAGGTCTGGAATTCCTACCCCAAACTCTTTCCCTTCCACGTCTGCTTGCTGAAGGCTGCTCTTCAATGGTACCCTAGCCAGCACAGCAGGCCCTCCTGACCCAGGTTCACACCAGAGCCTCTGCTTCACGGGATAAGGGAGAGGTCTCTGGGGCATGGACCATAGTGAAGCAGTCTTGCAAGGAGGTTGGGGTGGGGGAGGGAGTCAGGGGAAGGAGGGGGCTGGGGTCTTCCGGCATCTCAGGAAGACCCGCCATACTCACACCCACTTCCACATGGTCTGAGCCCCGGTCATCCTGCTTGTGAAGCAGTTCAAAGTAGTATTTCCGGGAGGCCATGAGCCTGTGAACATGAAGAACGTGTCTTCATCATCATTATCCAGGAACCCCAAACAGAGGGAGAGCCCAGGGTGTGTGTGTGTGTGTGCGCGTGAGAGAGACCCGCCCGCCCTCCCTCCGGCCGGGCTGCTCTCTGCAGGCCAGTGACAGTGTAAGGAGGCTCACCCAGCTTCTCCTCCACCCACCAACACTCCTGAGCACATATGCTCGCCCCAACTCACCGCCGGGGCTTGGACACCTGGGAGCTGAACTTGGTGAATTCTCCAGGTGCAGTCCACTCAGAGCCGGTCTAGAAGTGACACAGCAGCGAGCCTAAGGGCTGCTGTGTTTTGGGGCACACCAGACCCATTCCCAAGAAGCTGCAGGGCCGGGCAGGGCATACCTTGCCTACAAAGGCTATGAGCTGGGCAGCTGCCGGACTCTCATCCACACTCAGCCAGAGCTCAGAGTTGTCGTCCGAAGCCACGGAGAACTGGATGTCCCCTAGCCCACAGGACAAGGGCTTGTTCAGGCTCTTCACGCCACCGCCCCCTGACACCCCACTCCGCGGCACACCCCGCCCCCACACCATCTTTCGCTGGGTGAATGAAGCCAAAAATCCGGAGTCCATAGTTCTTCCACTTGGGGGACACTGCCAACTTCTTCACGGTGGTGCGCGTCTAGGGAGGTAGTGAGCAGTGACGCCGAGGCCAGCCTGGTGCCCCCCCAGCCCGCCAGCCCACCCGGGCACTCACATGAGGGAAGAGCGGGAAGTGCAGATTCCTCCTCAGCTGACCCACCGCACCTCCACACCAGTCCTCAAAAACGTGCAGGTTCACCTGTCCCTTGAACTGGAGCCAGGGAGGCTTTACCTCCCCCCCCCCCCCCCCGCCCGGCTGCCCATCCAGGGGGGCTTTACCCCTCCCCCTCTTCCCCTTCCCCCTGCCAGCCCATCCAGGGGGGCTCTATCTCCCTCCCCCTCCTCCCCTTCCCCCTGCCAGCCCATCCAGAGGGGCTTTACCTCCCCCCCCATCCAGGGGGGCTTTATCTCCCACCCCCGCCCTGCCCATCCAGGGGGGCTTTACCTCCCCCCCCACCTCCCAGCCCATCCAGGAGGGGCAGAGCTCACCTCCTCCCGCCAAGGGGGTGTCTGACGTGTGAGGTTCAGTGGTGGGGGCCTCCCTGCCCCTCCAGGAAATAGCATGTTTGGGTCCCGCCCCTCGAACTTCAGGAGAGGAAGGGCAGCAAGGGTAAGTAGGGTCCCCGCCACACACAAGCGCAGGCAGACACAGCAAGGCACCTTCACACACAGTCTGTCTCAGGCCGAGCACCCTCCGCACGCGCCCTCAGGACACAGCCGCACACACACCACCTGTGTCTGCCCGGATATGCAACGCCAGGCCAGGGTGCTCACACAGACAAGGTGGCACGCCTTCCACCCCTCCCCGCTTACCGCCTGCTCCTCCTCTCGACTCTCACTGGAGTCGTCCACCCTCTGCGTGGCCGGCAGGGCCTGGGCCCCGTGGCTGTCCGTCACACTGGGCAGCTTCTCCCCGTCTGTGGGTGGCAAACAAGAGCTCTCTGAACCTTCACCATGTCAGCAGGGGCACGGTGGGCCTGTCCCGCACAGCTGCAGCGGGGTAGGAAGGTGCTGCTGGAGCCCAGGCTTCCGGGAGGGAGCAGGGCTATGTGTGTATCTGCAGCCGCTGGGTGCCCATCTTGCCCTTCTCACTGAGTGGCTTGCCTCAGGAAGGACTCCAGCCTTCTGGGAGCCCCCAGAGCCTTTCCCATGTGGCTCAAGAGTGAGACTCGAAGGTGACCGCAGGGAAAGCCAGCATGGTGTTCCAGGGTCAAGCCACGCCACCTGAACAAGGCAGCCCTGGCAGGGGCACCGCGCCGGTCTACCAGAGGACCCGGCACCAAGGTGGCCCTGGAGGAAGACTGTGCCCTAGATGGCACCCCTCACAGACAGGCAGAGACATCTCCACAGCTCGCTCCCTCCCCAAGCCGGAGGCAGGACATCTCTGTGCCCATTTCTCTCCACTTACTGGACATTCTCCATGACCACCCCACAGCACCTTCCAGGGTCCACACCCAGGACCTGAGCCTCTAGGTGGGGAGTCTCACTCTGACCGGTTCCAGCCCCTCCTGCCCGCCCTGGCCTGGCTCCTGCCCAGTGAGACCCCCACCGTGCTTCTCCCAGGCTCCTGATTCCAGAGCCTTCCCTCAGTCACTTTTGACTAGTTGGGAGGTAAGCAAGGAACAGGCTCCTGGCCAGCTTGGCTGCTCCAGATGTCCACAGCCCAACAAGCTAAGTCCAGGTAGCTAGAGGCATTAAACTTTTCTGTAGTACAGTTCTAGGCCAGGCTGCCACCATCACCCTGTAGGCCCGAGACCTCTGGTCCTCCTACCCCCGGGGCCTCTGTGCGCAGCCTGCCGGACACCACCACGATGCTGCCTCCACCGGCCAGTCTGGAAAACCTCAACGTTCAGCTGCTTTTCAAAAGTCCCGCAGGGCTGATGGGAGCCCAGGCTGCTCTTGTCAGGGCCACTTGGCACCTTCGGCCTTCTAGGACCCAGAACAGCTCCCACCTACCCAGGTCTCTAGCTACCCCTCGGATGCGGGGGGGGGGGGGGGGGGGGGGGGGAGGGGGCCAGGGTGTGGCTTCTATGCCGACACCCCTCCAGGTTCAGCTGGCTCCTTGACTTCTCAGGAAGTTGGGCTGGAGGCCTATGGCAACTGAGCAACCCACAGAAGCAGCGGATGGAAGCTGAGAGCTCGGGCTTCCGCCCTATCAGCTGACATGGGGTGAGGGCGGGGCTTCAGTGTCAGGGATCTCTTGAAGATGTGGCCTGCAGTATGAGATGCATGGGTTCAGGTAACCTATGGACCCCCTTGGGGGTGGGGACCAGCCCCAGAGCCCTGGCTGTGGAGCGGTCTAGGGTCCATGGAGAGGCCTCCAGGCATGCAGAGGCAGAGGGGACTCCACGGCTGGGAGGCAGGAAGAGGACCGAAGCCCCTGGAAGCCCCTCGGGTGGAGTGGTCTAGGATGTCCTGAGTCAGTGCCCGGCTTGGGGCTCCTGGGACAGGGGACACTGCCTCCCCTGACACCCAGCTCAGGACGCCAATTCCTCCACAAGTCAGAGGAGGCTGGCTGGGGCCTGTCCTGGCCAGAGGTCCACGCTGTCCACCCCCTCAGTCCTGGCCAGGGGTCCACGCTGTCCACCCCCTCAGTCCTGGCCAGGGGTCCACGCTGTCCACCCGCTCAGTCCTGGCCAGGGGTCCACGCTGTCCACCCCTCAGTCCTGGCCAGGGGTCCACGCTGTCCTCCACCCCCCTCAGTCCTGGCCAGGGGTCGATGCTGTCCACCCCTCAGTCCTGGCCAGGGGTCCACGCTGTCCACCTCCTCAGTTCTGGCCAGGGGTCGATGCTGTCCACCTCTCAGTCCTGGCCAGGGGTCGATGCTGTCCACCCCTCAGTCCTGGCCAGGGGTCCACGCTGTCCACCCCCCAGTCCTGGCCAGGGGTCCACGCTGTCCTCTACCCCCCCTCAGTCCTGGCCAGGGATCCACGCTGTCCTCCACCCCCCTCAGTCCTGACCAGGGGTCCACGCTGTCCTCCACCCCCCTCAGTCCTGGCCAGGGGTCGATGCTGTCCACCCCTCAGTCCTGGCCAGGGGTCCACGCTGTCCACCCCCTCAGTCCTGGCCAGGGGTCGATGCTGTCCATCCCTCAGTCCTGGCCAGGGGTCGATGCTGTCCACCCCTCAGTCCTGGCCAGGGGTCCACGCTGTCCACCCCCCAGTCCTGGCCAGGGGTCCACACTGTCCTCTACCCCCCCTCAGTCCTCGCCAGGGGTCCACGCTGTCCTCCACCCCCCTCAGTCCTGGCCAGGGGTCCACACTCTCCTCCACCCCCCCCAGTCCTGGCCAGGGGTCCACGCTGTCCACCCCTCAGTCCTGGCCAGGGGTCCACGCTGTCCACCCCTCAGTCCTGGCCAGGGGTCCACGCTGTCCACCCCCTCAGTCCTGGCCAAGGGTCCACGCTGTCCACCCCTCAG
Organism: Dipodomys spectabilis; assembly: GCF_019054845.1. Lineage (NCBI taxonomy): Eukaryota > Metazoa > Chordata > Mammalia > Rodentia > Heteromyidae > Dipodomys > Dipodomys spectabilis. The sequence continues at coordinate 324,367 of NW_024871008.1, read as the reverse complement.
TCCTGGCCAGGGGTCCACGCTGTCCACCCCTCAGTCCCGGCCAGGGGTCCACGCTGTCCACCCCTCAGTCCTGGCCAGGGGTCCACACTGTCCACCCCCTCAGTCCTGGCCAGGGTCCACGCTGTCCACCCCCCTCAGTCCTGGCCAGGGGTCCACGCTGTCCACCCCCCTCAGTCCTGGCCAGGGGTCCACGCTGTCCACCCCTCAGTCCTGGCCAGGGGTCCACGCTGTCCTCCACCCCCCTCAGTCCTGGCCAGGGGTTCACGCTGTCCACCCCTCAGTCCTGGCCAGGGGTCCACTGTCCACTCCCCAGCTTCCCCACTCTGGCCCTGTCTCCTCCTCTTCCAGCTGCTTCTGTCTCTGCTACCCGCCGCCTTCGGAAGCTCTTTCCCCGAATGTGTCATCTCCACGGCCCCTCCCGGCTCCTGCTCACGGGCAATGAGACACGTTGTGTGTGGGCTCACCCCCGGGGCGCGCCCCCGCACCGGGCACGGCCCCCGCGGCGCGGGCACGGGCGTGGGGCAGTCAGTGACCCTGGCAGCCCCGATCCCCCAAGCGCACAGGCCTGGGGTCAGGGCGGCGCTCCCACCCGTAGGCAGGGAAACTGAGGCCCTGCTGAGCAGGCAGAGGCGGAGACCCGGCCCCACCCCGGCTAACCGGAGCACTCGGGGTCCAAGCCAGACCCCAGGGTCCGCCCGGGGAGGGGTCGGTCCGGGGAGGGGTCGGTCCGTCCGGGGAGGGGTCGGTCCGGGGAGGGGTCGGTCCGGGGAGGGGTCGGTCCGTCCGGGGAGGGGTCGGTCCGGGGAGGGGTCGGTCCGGGGAGGGGTCGGTCCGTCCGAGCAGGGGTCGGTCCGGGCAGGGGTCGGTCCGTCCGGGGAGGGGTCCGCCCGGGGAGGGGTCCGCCAGGGCAGGGGTAGGTCCGGGCAGGGGTCGGTCCGGGCAGGGGTCGGTCCGTCCGGGGAGGGGTCGGTCCGTCCGGGCAGGGGTCGGTCCGTCCGGGGAGGGGTCGGTCCGGGGAGGGGTCGGTCCGGGCAGGGGTCCGCCCGGGCAGGGGTCGGTCCGGGGAGGGGTCGGTCCGTCCGGGGAGGGGTCGGTCCGGGGAGGGGTCGGTCCGGGGAGGGGTCGGTCCGTCCGGGGAGGGGTCGGTCCGTCCGGGGAGGGGTCCGTCCGGGGAGGGGTCGGTCCGGGGAGGGGTCGGTCCGGGGAGGGGTCCGCCCGGGGCGCGCGCGTCACCGCTGACGTCACCGGCCTCTCCCGGGGCCTCCCGCGGCCCCTCGCCCAGCACAGCCGCGCGGGGGAGGGCGGCCGGGCCAGACCGCCCGCGTCCCCGCGTCCCCGCGCCCGGCCCTCCGCGCCCGCCCGCGCCGCCCCGCGTACCTCGGCCGGCGCCCGGGCGCTGGCGCGGCGCGCGTGCGGGGCGCGCCAGGCTCAGGTGCACGTAGGTGAGCCACGCGGCGCCGGTGAGCAGCAGCAGCAGCAGCAGCAGCTTCATCTGCTTGCGGATCTTCTTCACCGGCAACCGCGGCATCGCGGCCGCCGCGGTCAGGGCCGTCCCCGCGGCGCCCGGGCCCCCGCCGCCCCGCCCCGCATCCCCGGCCCGCCCGCCGCGCTCAGCGCCCGCGGCCCCGCATGGCCCTTTGTCCGCCGCGCGCGGCCCCCGGGCGCGGCCGCGACCCCCGGGCCGCCCCGCCCGAGGTGGCCCGGCGGGCGGCGGGAGCGGCTCCCGCAGGCGCGCCCCGCCCGGCCGCCCCGCTCGGCCGCTCCCGCTCCCGCTCCGCGCTCCCCGGGGCCGCGGCGGGGCCGGGCGGCATCCGCGCTGCGGCGCTGCCCACCGTGGCTCGGGACCGGCGGCCGCGCGGCCGCAGCCAATCCGGCCCGGCCGGCCCGCGGGGAGCCAATCGGCGGCGCGCGGGGGCGGGGCGCGCGGGGGCGGGGCGCCGCACTAGGGCGTGCCTGCGTCCCCGCACCGGCCCCGCACCGGCCCCGCACCGGGCCCGCCGACGCGCAGCCGCCCGGACCTGGCCTGCGGCGCGGAGACCTGGGCGCCGGAGCTGGGGCGGGAGATGAGGCGGCGGAGGGGGCGGGAGGGGCGCGGACGCCCGGGGAGGGGGCGGGAGGGGCGCGGACGCCCGGGGAGGGGGCGGGAGGGGCGCGGAGGCCCGGGGAGGGGGGGCGGGAGGGGGCGGGAGGGGCGCGGACGCCCGGGGAGGGGGCGGGAGGGGCGCGGAGGCCCGGGGAGGGGGGCGGGAGGGGGCGGGAGGGGCGCGGAGGCCCGGGGAGGGGGCGGGAGGGGCGGTAGAGGAGAGGGGCGCGGGGAGGGCGGGAGGGCGCGGGGAGGCGATGGTGGGGGCGGGAGGGGGGGCGCCCGGGAGGCTGGGAAACAGGGTGCGTGAGACAGAAGGACTGGGTCTCCCGTGGATGACCGTGGCCTCCACCGAACGCTAGGCCCCCGGGGATGCCGGCCTGGGTGGCGGGGTCCCCCTGGCCTCGGGAGGGCGCGGCAGGGGCCTGGCTAGGGCTGACCCCGCACAGGGAGGGCGGGCTAGGGCTGACCCCGCACAGGGACGGCGGGCTAGGGCTGACCTGCACAGGGACGGCGGGCTAGGGCTGACCCCGCACAGGGACGGCGGGCTAGGGCTGACCTGCACAGGGACGGCGGGCTAGGGCTGACCTGCACAGGGACGGCGGGCTAGGGCTGACCCCGCACAGAGAGGACACACAGATGTCCCTGGAGAGCGCATAGAGGATGCAGAGAAGCTTTGGCGGCCAGGCTGTGGCCCTGGCTCAGCTGTGGAGTGACAGAGCTCACCCAGCCTAGAGCCTGCTTCGGCCTCAGCCTGGCCCTGCCCGCCCCGTGTCCAGCAGCCTCCCGCCTGGCTGGTCCATCTCCTGCAGATGCATGGGTCCTCCAGGAGGCCAGGGCCTGGGTGGGTGGAGGTGAGCTGCCAGGTGAGCTCTGGGATCATTGGCCATCGGCCTCTGCACCCGGCTGGCGGGACCCTGGGGGGACACTGGGGACACCGCTGGCCCAGAAAGGGAACAGCCTTGGAGCTGCCTGGGTCCATTCCAGCCAGCAGGCCCCCGAGGTATGGGGCCCATGGCCGCACCTGGTCCTGGAAAGACTATTGGGAGGTGGCTCTTCAGGTTTTTGTTTTTTCTTTGGCCAGTCCTGGGGCTTAAACTCGGGGCCTGGGCGCTGTCCCTCAGCTCCTTCAGCTCGAGAGCGCTCTACCGCTTGAGCCATAGCACCACTTGCAGCTTTTCTGTGTATGTGGTGCTGAGGAATCGAACCCAGGGCCTCATGCATACACAGCAAGCACTCTACCACTGAGCCTCCTTCCCAGTCGCTTTTTAGTTTTAATTCTGTCCACCATCACCCTGTGCCACTAGAGACACAAAGTCAAATTGGCTACTTTCTGCTGTTTGTGGTTCTGTCCTCAGTCTAGCAAATACCATCTTGTAAAAATTTCCCCTCCGCTGCTGTTCTCATTCCCGACCCCTGTCTGCTTTCTGTAATTGTGTTGTTTGCATGCTCATAGAATGTTTATCAGGGCTGGGAAGGTGGCTCAGTGGTAGAGCGCTTGCCTTGCATGCCTGAGGCCCTGAGTTCAATTCCTCAGCACCACATAAGCAAAAAGAAAAAAGCTGGAAGTGACGCTGTGGCTCAAGTGGTAGAGAGCTAGCCTTGAGCTGAAGAGCTGAGGGACAGCGCCCAGGCCCAGAGTTCAGGCCCCACCACCGGACCCCCCCCCCAAAAAAAAGAATGTTTATCAAATTGTGCCTTAAAAATGTAATATTATTGTTTTTATTAAGGTGTTATACAGCAGGGTCACCAAAGTCAGGGAATGAGTGTCTGTCTTTCTTTTTTCCTTCCTTCCTTCCTTTCTTTCTTTCCTTCTTCAATGTCACCCCTTCCTTTGCTGTCCCCTAGTTTCCCACAGCTCACTTTCCACATAGTTTATACTGTGCCTGCATTGATTCACCCTCTCCACCTTTCTGTGCTCCCCCTAAAAAGACAAAAAAAAAAAAAGCCCTAAAAGCAAAAACAAGCACATCACCACCCCCACCCCCAGGTTACCATTTCCTGGAATTCATTTTGAAAATAGTATTTTAAATGTTCAAAGGAGTTATGCTCTTGGGTACCCTCCTGTAGTCTGACTGTGTGTGAATGTGTACAGCTGTAGACCTAGCTTCCACATAGGAAAGCTTGCCTGTATCTTCAACATTATTTTAACCACACTGTATGTGACACTCAGTTTCATACATGTGACATGACACTGTGGTGTCTCTCCTGTTGTCTTGCTCATTCAGACAGTCATTTCCTTCTGTCTGTGGCCAGAGACTTACCGGGAGGTCTCTCGGCAAGCAAGATAAGCCAGGTCCTTTCCCTCATGGAATCTGCTACTCGGCAGAGACCAGCGAGTGAACACATGCTAGTTATTGGATAGAGGTAAATACTATGACAAAAAAAATGAAGAGATGGCACAGCAGAGGGAAATTTGTTTCAGAGAGCTGTCACTGGGATACTGACAGAGTCCTTAGCCAGTAAACTGGTCTGAGCATGGTGCTGTGCACAGTAATGCTAGCTACTCTGAATGTAGGTGTCAACGATGGAGGTTCAGGGTCGGCCTAGGCAAAACAGAAACCCTGTATGAAAAATAACTAAGGCAAAAAAAACCAGGGGAATGGCTCAAGGGTAGAGCACTGGCCCAGGAAGTGCAAGGCCCTGAGTTCAAACTTCAGTACCACCCCCAAAAGTTAAAATTAGAAAAAGGAAGAGCAAGTGCATATGAGAAGTGTTTGGGACACTCCAGTCTCCATGGGCTCTGGACCAGGGAGTTTCCTCGTGAGCATCAGCTTGGAGGATCCAAGGCAGAAGGCAGACAAGCGGAGCTCAGCCACCTGCTCCGCCTGCTACCACATCTGGCCATGACTTTCAGAGTGACAACCACCATGTCAGTCTTCGACCACAGACGGAAAGATCTCAGCCTAACCAAGTCTGAATAGCCCCAAGTTGTCCCTTCTGAAGACTCAGCATTCACAACACACTTCTGAAAATTGCATTTGATTTCCGAGTAACAGCAAAAGCAAAACCATGCCTCTGCCTAATATACAACTCTGTCAGACAGGCTGTCTGTCTGGAGGAGACATCATTTGCATAGCCCTTTGCACTCCTTGAGCGTGTTTGAGAGGGACATGGTAGAAGCACAAAGATGCAGCGTTAGCCATGGTCAACACTGGCTGTTAGCTGGCAGGGGCATGGAGGGAGGAAACAGGAAGAAAATCGGTCAGCCCAAGTTTGAATGTCGCTCCTGCTCATCTTCCCTCCGGCCGCCGGCCGGCGTAGCAGGCATCCATCCGTAGCTGTCCTTTCCGCCTAGCTTGCTCCCTCTGCCCTGGTAGGAGCCCTGCCTACTGGGGCTCTTTGCCTGGTGGGGTCCTAAGGCTTTGCCCCAAAGATCCACTGATGTTCTCAGCTTTGCCCGTGTGGCACTGGTTCTTTGTTGTCCCTTCCTGTGGGACTTGGGAGGGTACACAGACATCCTTGGGGAACTCTGGCCTTTGACTGTGTCCTTTCCAGCCTGTAATAAAACCCCTTTCCCCAGCCAGCGCCAGGGCCTCCCTGTCTGTCCCCTGCTGTGAGAGCCGCCGCTAGGTCTCAGCTTCCCCGTGATGTGGCCTTTGGTAGAACATGCCAGAGTCTTCCCAAGACAGAGGGGACTCCAAGGACTTAGGACTTTCAGGCCTAATCACAGAAAAGCCCTGGGGGAACTGAATGAATTGGTCCCTTGGAATCTAAAACCTCGAGACGAGTGGAGTCCAAACTTGCAGGGCCAGGAAGGGAACATTTCACCAGGGGATAGTAGGGCAGTGGTGCTTGGGAAAGCACCGAGCCATTTCTGTGGCTTGATCCCGAATCTGAACCCTGGCTGTGGGATGTCACAGGTCGGATACCGATTCCAAGAGTTCTCTGCAGCCATAGGACCTCCCAGCCCCACCAGGCTGCCAGCTAACAGCTGGTGCAAAACCGAGCCTTCAGAGACCATTTCTCCATGCTGTGGAAACGTGGTAAGATGGTGAACCTCCTGGCCAGCCTTGCTGTGTGGGTAGGGCTTCTGTGAGGAACGGGTGATGGTTTGGGCAGCAGCCTGGCTGCCTCCCCAGCCAGAGAGGCAAGGTGCCACTGCTTCCAGAATGGAGGGGGGAAAGCACTTTTTGGGGAGTCAGTTGTGGGGCTTAAACTCAGGGGCTGGGCGCTGTCCCTGCGTGCTTCAGCTCAAAACAAGTGCTCTACCACTTGAGCCACAGACCACGTCCGGTTTGCTGGTGGTTTATTGGAGATAAGTCTCACAGACTTTCCTGCCTGGGCTGGCTTTGAACCACAACCCTCAGATCTCGGCCTCCGGGTATCCAGGGTTACAGTGTGAGCCACTGGCACCTGGTGGTACATTTCTTCTTAGGACAACGTCACCCCTTCCTCTCTGTGCCAGAGGCTAGGTGCACAGCACTGGCCACAGCCAGCGTGGCCTGAGCAGGACATCCAGGTCAAGTCATACCTAGCTTCCATTCCTGCGGCCGGGCGCTTGCCTCTGAGCTCCTGGCTAAGCATGACCCGTTGGGGAAAGAGGCTGGAAACGCCCAGGGACAGGTCATCCTGCCCACCTGCGTGCTAAGAGCCTCCACCGAGGCTGGTAGTTCACTCGGGACAGATTCTCTGCACTCTACATCCACCGGGCACCGGGGAGCCCACGCCTGGCGTGAATGTTCTAATCGTGACATGCCGGTCCCTGCCTCTGACCTGGTCCGTGCCTCTTGCCTTCTGCCTTCCAGAGAGAAGGGCCTGCAGGCACACTGCACACAGCTCTGCCCACTGCAAGGCTTACTGCCCTCCCGGTCCTTGATCTGCTGCCTGCAGCCTCCTCCCACCTCTGACACAGTGGCTTGCTGGGCTGAGCCGTTCACCTCTGGATGACACGCCATCTGCAATAGGCTTCAGTTTGTGGTTTCTCCAGGACCCACCACAAAGCTACTGACGCACATAGCTTCAGGGACACACAGCCTCGCCACCGTTGCTACTTCACGCTCATTCATGATTCCTCAAGTCGTTGCTGGACGCCGAGGTCCTGCTCGAGTTGACCCCTAGCGTCCTGCGTCTCTGGGGCATGGGGCTGCCGTGCGCACCCAACCGCAGGGCTGTTGGAACCGCAGCTGGGGGGGGGGGGGCGGCGCTCAGGGTCTAAGGCCTGCGAGAAGCCACACTGGCTATCTTCGGATGAGGTCTCCGGGGGCCACTGTGTCAGCCCTGCGTCAGCGGCACGCGGCGCTCTCAGTTCAGATCACTTAGGGATGATGTGGAGTGGATCTCCACATGAGGGAGATAAAAGCTATATTCCAAACATTAGGACACTCGAGGCTCATTGTGCCTCTGTCCGTGGTCAAAGGGAATTGAGTGCTGCCTAGGACCACTGCATTCAGATTGCAGAGGTGTTCCAGATGTGCACCGGGATGCAGTGCCCGTGTGTTGGGGCTGGGCACTGGGATACAGTGCCTGTGTACCCCGGCTGGGCACTGGGATGCAGTGCCCGTGTACCCTGGCTGGGCACCGGGATGCAGTGCCCGTGTACCCTGGCTGGGCACCGGGATGCAGTGCCCGTGTATTGGGGCTGGGCACCGGGATTCAGTGCCCGTGTGTTGGGGCTGGGCACCGGGATGCAGTGCCCGTGTACCCTGGCTGGGCACCGGGATGCAGTGCCCGTGTACCCTGGCTGGGCACCGGGATGCAGTGCCCGTGTATTGGGGCCGGGCACCGGGATGCAGTGCCCGTGTGTTGGGGCTAGGCACCGGGATACAGTGCCCGTGTACCCTGGCTGGGCACCGGGATGCAGTGCCCGTGTACCCTGGCTGGGCACCGGGATGCAGTGCCCGTGTGTTGGGGCTGGGCACCGGGATGCAGTGCCCGTGTGTTGGGGCTGGGCACCGGGATGCAGTGCCCGTGTGCCCTGGCTGGGCACCGGGATGCAGTGCCCGTGTGTTGGGGCTGGGCACCGGGATGCAGTGCCCGTGTATTGGGGCTGGGCACTGGGATTCAGTGCCCGTGTACCCTGGCTGGGCACCGGGATGCAGTGCCCGTGTACCATGGCTGGGCACCGGGATGCAGTGCCCGTGTATTGGGGCTGGGCACCGGGATGCAGTGCCCGTGTGTTGGGGCTGGGCACCGGGATGCAGTGCCCGTGTTGGGGCTGGGCACCGGGATGCAGTGCCCATGTGTTGGGGCTGGGCACCGGGATGCAGTGCCCGTGTACCCTGGCTGGGCACCGGGATGCAGTGCCCGTGTACCCTGGCTGGGCACCGGGATGCAGTGCCCGTGTGTTGGGGCTGGGCACTGGGATTCAGTGCCCGTGTGTTGGGGCTGGGCACCGGGATGCAGTGCCCGTGTACCCTGGCTGGGCACCGGGATGCAGTGCCCGTGTACCCTGGCTGGGCACCGGGATGCAGTGCCCGTGTGTTGGGGCTGGGCACCGGGATGCAGTGCCCGTGTGTTGGGGCTGGGCACCGGGATGCAGTGCCCGTGTACCCTGGCTGGGCACCGGGATGCAGTGCCCGTGTACCCTGGCTGGGCACCGGGATGCAGTGCCCGTGTGTTGGGGCTGGGCACCGGGATGCAGTGCCCGTGTGTTGGGGCTGGGCACCGGGATGCAGTGCCCGTGTGTTGGGGCTGGGCACTGGGATGCAGTGCCCGTGTACCCTGGCTGGGCACCGGGATGCAGTGCCCGTGTGCTCCGGCTGCGCAGCAGCTGCAGTGTTGACCTCAGCTGCTGGAAGCAGCCTCCTGAGTGCCCTTTCCCACTACCTCTTCCTCATTCCCGCAAGCTAGTGAGCGTCCTTTGGGCCTTGTGGGAAGGCCAGCAGTGTGTCTTACAGGAAATGTCCGGAGCGTGGCCAGGGCCTTCCTCATGGACAACAGCCACATCCTGTCAGCGGGCTCTGGCCAGAGGCCATGCTCTCCAGGTGACGCTTTCAGCAAAGGTTCTTGCTGTGGACTGAATGCTTGCCCTGCCCCATTCTGGCGTCTAAGTCTTTAGTGTGAGGAAGATTCTGGGAGGTAAGTGGAGTTCAGGAAGGCACGTGGAGACGCTGGTCCAAGGGGACTGTGCCCGGCTGAGGAGCTAGTGTGGCCCACACACACCACCGGAGGCCACGAGAGGACGGCGTGGTTCTTCCCAGGCAGGAGGCCGTGGCGGGGTCTGGCGGCGCGGGCGCGCGGTCCTCATCCGGAGCAGTGGAAGGTAAGTATCCCACGGCTGGAGACTGCCCGGGTGTCAGGCAGGCGCTACAGGTGGGGGGGGACAGCCCACAGAAGCATCCGGGCGTCTCCGGCGGGACAGTGCCCCCCCCCCCCCCGCGTCCGTTTGATTATTTACGTTGTGCTGGGTGTTTACAACATATTTCATTGCTACTTCGTCTTGTTCCACCTCTGGCTCTGGGAGCTCTGTCAGCCATCTCTGCCTTTGATGCACACGTCATGGAGTGCTGTTGTTGCCGGTTTCTGTTTCTCTGAGCACTTTCTAGCACAGGATGCTAACGGCTCCTTTTGTACACTTTCTTCCTCGGTCCTGGAATCAGCCACAATCCAGGAAGCTTTGCTCCCTTTAGCGGAGACTGGGTCAGAAATGGAGCTCCAGGAGTGGGTGGGCCGCTGCTGCCACCACCGCGGTGTTATTTCTGGCACAGTTGCCTGGCAGATAAAGCAAAGGCGTGTGTGCATGCGCGTGCAAGGCCACAGCCCCTCACCCTGGTCTCCCCTCCTTTATAGGGTACCCACTGGGGTTGAACTCGGGGAGTCTCCCCTGTGAGCCTCCTACAGTGAGAAGCCCATGTGCTGTGCATCTCCTTAATTGTTCAGTGCCGGCGTGGGGGGCGGGGGACGCAAGGTGTCAGCACTGACCCACGTGGCTCTGAAGAAACCATCTCTCCACACAGCCCATGGCTTCCTCCCAAGACCTCGGCCTTAGCCTCACAGATGAACTTGTTTCCACAGTGATCTAGCGCAGTTGTAATAGAATTACACTCTGTCGTCAGGTGCTGTGTTCCTTCCTGGGACCCCACCCCTAAACGTAGTTAAATTGGGGTCACCCTGCAGGCTGGGAATGGAAGCCAGGGCCTCGAGCATGCTGGGCTGGCTCTCACCACTGAGTCTCACCCAGCCAAGGCCCACCCTGTTGTCAAGTTCTACAGGTTTTGAGACATAATATCATATATAATAGTTTACCAACCTGAAAAATGTTTTATCTGTGTCTCTGATCTTTTTACTCTCTGTGGTCTGGTCCTTTCCAGAATGTCCTGTAGTAAGGATTACATCATGCACAGCTTTTCTACCCTGGCACCTCCACTTAAGGACTGAAATGCCCTCAGACCCAGCCTCTAGAGTAGCTGGAATTACAGGTGTGAGCCACAGTAAGTGCTGATGATTCTTATCCAGTTGAGCAAATGCACTTTTCCCTAGTTCTCGAGAGTTTTAGTTATTTCTGAATGGATAAGTTAATGTGGCTTTTGTTTCTTAGCTCATCCATGGGACAGACTGTATTAACAGCTTTTCAAAGTACCGAACAGGTCATTACATAAATCGCAGTTGATTATAGACTTGATTTGCTAATATTTTGTATTTTTTAGGAGAGATGTTGGTCTGTAGGGTTTTTTTTTGTTTTGTTTTTGTTTTTTTTTTTTTTTGGTCAGTTGTGGGTCTTGAACTCTGGGCCTGGGTGCTGTCCCCCAGCTCTTCAGCTTAAGGCTAGCGCTCTACCACTTGAGCCACAGCACCACCACCGTCTGTAGGGGTTTTGTTTTTTGTCTTGTGATATATTTGGCATGGGTATTAAGGTATTACCAGCATCACTGAATGTTAGGAACTGCTCTATTTTCTGAGGAAACAGTAATTTCTTTAACTATTTGGTGGAAGTTGCCAGTAGAAGGCTGTGGAACAGTTTGGTGGTAGAGCAGCCCCGTACACACAAGATTCTGAGTTTGTCTCAGCACTGGAGGTGAAAACGCACCACTGGTCTGGGTCTGGTGCTTTCTTCTTTGTTAGCTTATGCATTACTCTTTCAACTTCTTTAACAGACACAGGCCAGTCCATTACTTTTTTCTTCCCGTGAGTCTGGTAGTTTGGGTTGTTCAAGGGATTAGTTCCTGGCATCTAGACTGTTAAGTCAGAATGTTTCTGGACAGCCTTTTCTTGCCCTTGAGATCAGCGACGCAGCTCTTCTCCCTGTGGTGATTTCTGGCTCCAGGTCAATAAATTCACTGACTTTTTTCTAAGTAACAAGCGTTTGGTTTCACTGATTGCTCACTTTGTTTTCAGTGTCACAGGTGTGAGCGCTGTACCTGGCCTGTCCGTGTAACTCACACGGTTTCCCCAGGTCCCGTCTCTGGACAGGACAGGGTTGTTCCGGGTGTCAGCCAAAAACAGGCCTCGGTAGCCACATTTGTACCTAAGCTCCATTCTGTGTCGGTTGCTGCCTAACCTGGTCCCTTTTCAGACCCAGTGAGTGACTCCTTGCCACTTTACTGATAAGCCCCAGACTCTGTGATGACTCTGGACAAAACTGTACCAGAGTGAGGGCACACAGCACACCTGTGTCACACACACAACCACTGGCATCTTCCCACCGCAGAGCGACAGCACACCTGTGTTACACACACAACCACTGCCATCTTCCCACCCCAGAGCAACAGCACACCTGTGTCACACACACAACCACTGCCATCTTCCCACCCCAGAGCAACAGCACAGCACACCTGTGTCACACACACAACCACTGCCATCTTCCCACCCCAGAGCAACAGCACAACACACCTGTGTCACACACACAACCACTGCCATCTTCCCACCCCAGAGCAACAGCACAGCACACCTGTGTCACACACACAACCACTGCCATCTTCCCACCCCAGAGCAACAGCGCAGCACACCTGTGTCACACACAACCACTGCCATCTTCCCACCCCAGAGCAACAGCACAGCACACCTGTGTCACACACACAACCACTGCCATCTTCCCACCCCAGAGCAACAGCACAGCACACCTGTGTCACACACACAACCACTGCCATCTTCCCACCCCAGAGCAACAGCACACCTGTGTCACACACACAACCACTGCCATCTTCCCACCCCAGAGCAACAGCACACCTGTGTCACACACAACCACTGCCATCTTCCCACCCCAGAGCGACAGCACAGCACACCTGTGTTACACACAACCACTGCCATCTTCCCACCCCAGAGCAACAGCACAGCACACTTGTGTTACACACAACCACAGCCATCTTCCCACCCCAGAGCAACAGCACACCTGTGTCACACACAACCACTGCCATCTTCCCACCCCAGAGCGAGGACACAGCACACCTGTGTCACACACACAACCACTGCATTCTTCCCACCCCAGAGCGAGGACACAGCACACCTGTGTCACACACACAACCACTGCCATCTTCCCACCCCAGAGCAACAGCACAGCACACCTGTGTCACACACAACCACTGCCATCTTCCCACCCCAGAGCAACAACACAGCACACCTGTGTCACACACAACCACTGCCATCTTCCCACCCCAGAGCAATGACACAGCACACCTGTGTCACACACACAACCACTGCCATCTTCCCACCCCAGAGCAACAGCGCAGCACACCTGTGTCACACACACAACCACTGCCATCTTCCCACCCCAGAGCAACAGCACAGCACACCTGTGTTACACACACAACCACTGCCATCTTCCCACCCCAGAGCAAAAGCACAGCACACCTGTGTCACACACAACCACTGCCATCTTCCCACCCCAGAGCAACAGCACACCTGTGTCACACACACAACCACTGCCATCTTCCCACCCCAGAGCAACAGCACACCTGTGTCACACAACCACTGCCATCTTCCCACCCCAGAGCAACAGCGCAGCACACCTGTGTCACACACACAACCACTGCCATCTTCCCCTCCCCAGAGCAACAGCACAGCACACCTGTGTCACACACACAACCACTGCCATCTTCCCACCCCAGAGCAACAGCACAGCACACCTGTGTCACACACACAACCACTGCCATCTTCCCACCCCAGAGCAACAGCACAGCACACTTGTGTTACACAAAACCACTGCCATCTTCCCACCCCAGAGCGAGCACACAGCACACCTGTGTCACACACAACCACTGCCATCTTCCCACCCCAGAGCAACAGCACACCGGTGTCACACACAACCACTGCCATCTTTCCACCCCAGAGCAAGAGCACAGCACACCTGTGTCACACACACAACCACAGCCATCTTCCCACCCCAGAGGAACAGCACAGCACACCTGTGTCACACACACAACCACTGCCATCTTCCCACCCCAGAGCAAGAGCACACAGCACACCTGTGTCACACACAACCACTGCCATCTTCCCACCCCAGAGCAACAGCACAGCACACCTGTGTCACACACACAACCACTGCCATCTTCCCACCCCAGAGCAACAGCACACCTGTGTCAGACACACAACCACTGCCATCTTCCCACCCCAGAGCAAGAGCACAGCACACCTGTGTCACACACACAACCACTGCCATCTTCCCACCCCAGAGCAACAGCACAGCACACCTGTGTCACACACACAACCACTGCCATCTTCCCACCCCAGAGCAATGACACAGCACACCTGTGTCACACACACAACCACTGCCATCTTCCCACCCCAGAGCAACAGCGCAGCACACCTGTGTCACACACACAACCACTGCCATCTTCCCACCCCAGAGCAACAGCACAGCACACCTGTGTTACACACACAACCACTGCCATCTTCCCACCCCAGAGCAAAAGCACAGCACACCTGTGTCACACACAACCACTGCCATCTTCCCACCCCAGAGCAACAGCACACCTGTGTCACACACACAACCACTGCCATCTTCCCACCCCAGAGCAACAGCACACCTGTGTCACACAACCACTGCCATCTTCCCACCCCAGAGCAACAGCGCAGCACACCTGTGTCACACACACAACCACTGCCATCTTCCCCTCCCCAGAGCAACAGCACAGCACACCTGTGTCACACACACAACCACTGCCATCTTCCCACCCCAGAGCAACAGCACAGCACACCTGTGTCACACACACAACCACTGCCATCTTCCCACCCCAGAGCAACAGCACAGCACACTTGTGTTACACAAAACCACTGCCATCTTCCCACCCCAGAGCGAGCACACAGCACACCTGTGTCACACACAACCACTGCCATCTTCCCACCCCAGAGCAACAGCACACCGGTGTCACACACAACCACTGCCATCTTTCCACCCCAGAGCAACAGCACAGCACACCTGTGTCACACACACAACCACAGCCAACTTCCCACCCCAGAGGAACAGCACAGCACACCTGTGTCACACACACAACCACTGCCATCTTCCCACCCCAGAGCAAGAGCACACAGCACACCTGTGTCACACACAACCACTGCCATCTTCCCACCCCAGAGCAACAGCACAGCACACCTGTGTCACACACACAACCACTGCCATCTTCCCACCCCAGAGCAACAGCACACCTGTGTCACACACACAACCACTGCCATCTTCCCATCCCAGAGCAACAGCACAGCACACCTGTGTCACACACACAACCACTGCCATCTTCCCACCCCAGAGCAACAGCACAGCACACCTGTGTCACACACACAACCACTGCCATCTTCCCACCCCAGAGCGAGGACACAGCATACCTGTGTCACACACACAACCACTGCCATCTTCCCCTCCCCAGAGCAACAGCACAGCACACCTGTGTCACACACACAACCACTGCCATCTTCCCACCCCAGAGCGAGGACACAGCACACCTGTGTCACACACACAACCACTGTCATCTTCCCACCCCAGAGCGACAGGACAGCACACCTGTGTCACACACACAACCACTGCCATCTTCCCACCCCAGAGCAACAGCACAGCACACCTGTGTTACACACACAACCACTGCCATCTTCCCACCCCAGAGCAACAGCACACCTGTGTCACACACAACCACTGCCATCTTCCCACCCCAGAGCAACAGCACAGCACACCTGTGTCACACACACAACCACAGCCATCTTCCCACCCCAGAGCAACAGCACAGCACACCTGTGTCACACACAACCACTGCCATCTTCCCACCCCAGAGCAACAGCACACCTGTGTCACACACAACCACTGCCATCTTCCCACCCCAGAGCAACAGCACAGCACACCTGTGTCACACACACAACCACAGCCATCTTCCCACCACAGAGGAACAGCACAGCACACCTGTGTCACACACAACCACTGCCATCTTCCCACCCCAGAGCAACAGCACAGCACACCTGTGTCACACACAACCACTGCCATCTTCCCACCCCAGAGCAACAGCACAGCACACCTGTGTTACACACAACTACTGCCATCTTCCCACCCCAGAGCAACAGCACAGCACACCTGTGTCACACACAACCACTGCCATCTTCCCACCCCAGAGCAACAGCACAGCACACCTGTGTCACACACAACCACTGCCATCTTCCCACCCCAGAGCAACAGCACACCTGTGTACCACACACAACCACTGCCATCTTCCCACCCCAGAGCAACAGCACACCTGTGTCACACACACAACCACTGCCATCTTCCCACCCCAGAGCAACAGCACACCTGTGTCACACCCACAACCACTGCCATCTTCCCACCCCAGAGCAACAGCACAGCACACCTGTGTCACACACACAACCACAGCCATCTTCCCACCCCAGAGGAACAGCACAGCACACCTGTGTCACACACACAACCACTGCCATCTTCCCACCCCAGAGCAACAGCACAGCACACCTGTGTCACACACACAACCACTGCCATCTTCCCACCCCAGAGCAACAGCACAGCACACCTGTGTCACACACACAACCACTGCCATCTTCCCACCCCAGAGCAACAGCACACCTGTGTCACACACACAACCACTGCCATCTTCCCACCCCAGAGCAACAGCACAGCACACCTGTGTCACACACACAACCACTGCCATCTTCCCACCCCAGAGCAACAGCACAGCACACCTGTGTCACACACACAACCACTGCCATCTTCCCACCCCAGAGCAACAGCACAGCACACCTGTGTCACACACACAACCACTGCCATCTTCCCACCCCAGAGCAACAGCACAGCACACCTGTGTCACACACACAACCACTGCCATCTTCCCACCCCAGAGCGAGGACACAGCACACCTGTGTCACACACACAACCACTGCCATCTTCCCACCCCAGAGCGAGGACACAGCACACCTGTGTCACACACACAACCACTGCCATCTTCCCACCCCAGAGCGAGCACACAGCACACCTGTGTCACACACAACCACTGCCATCTTCCCACCCCAGAGCAACAGCACAGCACACCTGTGTCACACACATAACCACTGCCATCTTCCCACCCCAGAGCAACAGCACAGCACACCTGTGTCACACACACAACCACTGCCATCTTCCCACCCCAGAGCAACAGCACACCTGTGTCACACACAACCACTGCCATCTTCCCACCCCAGAGCAACAGCACACAGCACACCTGTGTCACACACACAACCACTGCCATCTTCCCACCCCAGAGCAACAGCACAGCACACCTGTGTCACACACACAACCACTGCCATCTTCCCACCCCAGAGCAACAGCACAGCACACCTGTGTCACACACACAACCACTGCCATCTTCCCACCCCAGAGCAACAGCACACCTGTGTCACACACACAACCACTGCCATCTTCCCACCCCAGAGCAACAGCACACCTGTGTCACACACACAACCACTGCCATCTTCCCACCCCAGAGCAATGACACAGCACACCTGTGTCACACACACAACCACTGCCATCTTCCCACCCCAGAGCAATGACACAGCACACCTGTGTTACACACACAACCACTGCCATCTTCCCACCGCAGAGCAACAGCACAACACATCTGTGCCACACACACAACCACTGCCATCTTCCCACCCCAGAGCAAGAGCACAGCACACCTGTGTCACACACACAACCACTGCCATCTTCCCACCCCAGAGCAACAGCACAGCACACCTGTGTCACACACACAACCACTGCCATCTTCCCACCCCAGAGCGACCACACAGCACACCTGTGTTACACACACAACCACTGCCATCTTCCCACCCCAGAGCAATGACACAGCACACCTGTGTCACACACAGAACCACTGCCATCTTCCCAGCCCAGAGCAACAGCACAGCACACCTGTGTTACACACACAACCACTGCCACCTTCCCACCCCAGAGCGAGCACACAGCACACCTGTGTCACACACAACCACTGCCATCTTCCCAGCCCAGAGCAACAGCACAGCACACCTGTGTCACACACACAACCACTGCCATCTTCCCACCCCAGAGCAACAGCACAGCACACCTGTGTCACACACATAACCACTGCCATCTTCCCACCCCAGAGCAACAGCACACCTGTGTCACACACACAACCACTGCCATCTTCCCACCCCAGAGCAACAGCACAGCACACCTGTGTCACACACACAACCACTGCCATCTTCCCACCCCAGAGCAACAGCACACCTGTGTCACACACAACCACTGCCATCTTCCCACCCCAGAGCAACAGCACACAGCAAACCTGTGTCACACACACAACCACTGCCATCTTCCCACCCCAGAGCAACAGCACAGCACACCTGTGTCACACACACAACCACTGCCATCTTCCCACCCCAGAGCAACAGCACAGCACACCTGTGTCACACACACAACCACTGCCATCTTCCCACCCCAGAGCAACAGCACAGCACACCTGTGTCACACACACAACCACTGCCATCTTCCCACCCCAGAGCAACAGCACACCTGTGTCACACACACAACCACTGCCATCTTCCCACCCCAGAGCAACAGCACAGCACAACTGTGTCACACACACAACCACTGCCATCTTCCCACCCCAGAGCAACAGCACAGCACACCTGTGTCACACACACAACCACTGCCATCTTCCCACCCCAGAGCAACAGCACAGCACACCTGTGTCACACACACAACCACTGCCATCTTCCCACCCCAGAGCAACAGCACAGCACACCTGTGTCACACACAACCACTGCCATCTTCCCACCCCAGAGCAACAGCACAGCACACCTGTGTCACACACACAACCACTGCCATCTTCCCACCCCAGAGCAACAGCACACCTGTGTCAGACACACAACCACTGCCATCTTCCCACCCCAGAGCAACAGCACAGCACACCTGTGTCACACACACAACCACTGCCATCTTCCCACCCCAGAGCAACAGCACAGCACACCTGTGTCACACACACAACCACTGCCATCTTCCCACCCCAGAGCAATGACACAGCACACCTGTGTCACACACACAACCACTGCCATCTTCCCACCCCAGAGCAACAGCGCAGCACACCTGTGTCACACACACAACCACTGCCATCTTCCCACCCCAGAGCAACAGCACAGCACACCTGTGTTACACACACAACCACTGCCATCTTCCCACCCCAGAGCAAAAGCACAGCACACCTGTGTCACACACAACCACTGCCATCTTCCCACCCCAGAGCAACAGCACACCTGTGTCACACACACAACCACTGCCATCTTCCCACCCCAGAGCAACAGCACACCTGTGTCACACAACCACTGCCATCTTCCCACCCCAGAGCAACAGCGCAGCACACCTGTGTCACACACACAACCACTGCCATCTTCCCCTCCCCAGAGCAACAGCACAGCACACCTGTGTCACACACACAACCACTGCCATCTTCCCACCCCAGAGCAACAGCACAGCACACCTGTGTCACACACACAACCACTGCCATCTTCCCACCCCAGAGCAACAGCACAGCACACTTGTGTTACACAAAACCACTGCCATCTTCCCACCCCAGAGCGAGCACACAGCACACCTGTGTCACACACAACCACTGCCATCTTCCCACCCCAGAGCAACAGCACACCGGTGTCACACACAACCACTGCCATCTTTCCACCCCAGAGCAACAGCACAGCACACCTGTGTCACACACACAACCACAGCCAACTTCCCACCCCAGAGGAACAGCACAGCACACCTGTGTCACACACACAACCACTGCCATCTTCCCACCCCAGAGCAAGAGCACACAGCACACCTGTGTCACACACAACCACTGCCATCTTCCCACCCCAGAGCAACAGCACAGCACACCTGTGTCACACACACAACCACTGCCATCTTCCCACCCCAGAGCAACAGCACACCTGTGTCACACACACAACCACTGCCATCTTCCCATCCCAGAGCAACAGCACAGCACACCTGTGTCACACACACAACCACTGCCATCTTCCCACCCCAGAGCAACAGCACAGCACACCTGTGTCACACACACAACCACTGCCATCTTCCCACCCCAGAGCGAGGACACAGCATACCTGTGTCACACACACAACCACTGCCATCTTCCCCTCCCCAGAGCAACAGCACAGCACACCTGTGTCACACACACAACCACTGCCATCTTCCCACCCCAGAGCGAGGACACAGCACACCTGTGTCACACACACAACCACTGTCATCTTCCCACCCCAGAGCGACAGGACAGCACACCTGTGTCACACACACAACCACTGCCATCTTCCCACCCCAGAGCAACAGCACAGCACACCTGTGTTACACACACAACCACTGCCATCTTCCCACCCCAGAGCAACAGCACACCTGTGTCACACACAACCACTGCCATCTTCCCACCCCAGAGCAACAGCACAGCACACCTGTGTCACACACACAACCACAGCCATCTTCCCACCCCAGAGCAACAGCACAGCACACCTGTGTCACACACAACCACTGCCATCTTCCCACCCCAGAGCAACAGCACACCTGTGTCACACACAACCACTGCCATCTTCCCACCCCAGAGCAACAGCACAGCACACCTGTGTCACACACACAACCACAGCCATCTTCCCACCACAGAGGAACAGCACAGCACACCTGTGTCACACACAACCACTGCCATCTTCCCACCCCAGAGCAACAGCACAGCACACCTGTGTCACACACAACCACTGCCATCTTCCCACCCCAGAGCAACAGCACAGCACACCTGTGTTACACACAACTACTGCCATCTTCCCACCCCAGAGCAACAGCACAGCACACCTGTGTCACACACAACCACTGCCATCTTCCCACCCCAGAGCAACAGCACAGCACACCTGTGTCACACACAACCACTGCCATCTTCCCACCCCAGAGCAACAGCACACCTGTGTACCACACACAACCACTGCCATCTTCCCACCCCAGAGCAACAGCACACCTGTGTCACACACACAACCACTGCCATCTTCCCACCCCAGAGCAACAGCACACCTGTGTCACACCCACAACCACTGCCATCTTCCCACCCCAGAGCAACAGCACAGCACACCTGTGTCACACACACAACCACAGCCATCTTCCCACCCCAGAGGAACAGCACAGCACACCTGTGTCACACACACAACCACTGCCATCTTCCCACCCCAGAGCAACAGCACAGCACACCTGTGTCACACACACAACCACTGCCATCTTCCCACCCCAGAGCAACAGCACAGCACACCTGTGTCACACACACAACCACTGCCATCTTCCCACCCCAGAGCAACAGCACACCTGTGTCACACACACAACCACTGCCATCTTCCCACCCCAGAGCAACAGCACAGCACACCTGTGTCACACACACAACCACTGCCATCTTCCCACCCCAGAGCAACAGCACAGCACACCTGTGTCACACACACAACCACTGCCATCTTCCCACCCCAGAGCAACAGCACAGCACACCTGTGTCACACACACAACCACTGCCATCTTCCCACCCCAGAGCAACAGCACAGCACACCTGTGTCACACACACAACCACTGCCATCTTCCCACCCCAGAGCGAGGACACAGCACACCTGTGTCACACACACAACCACTGCCATCTTCCCACCCCAGAGCGAGGACACAGCACACCTGTGTCACACACACAACCACTGCCATCTTCCCACCCCAGAGCGAGCACACAGCACACCTGTGTCACACACAACCACTGCCATCTTCCCACCCCAGAGCAACAGCACAGCACACCTGTGTCACACACATAACCACTGCCATCTTCCCACCCCAGAGCAACAGCACAGCACACCTGTGTCACACACACAACCACTGCCATCTTCCCACCCCAGAGCAACAGCACACCTGTGTCACACACAACCACTGCCATCTTCCCACCCCAGAGCAACAGCACACAGCACACCTGTGTCACACACACAACCACTGCCATCTTCCCACCCCAGAGCAACAGCACAGCACACCTGTGTCACACACACAACCACTGCCATCTTCCCACCCCAGAGCAACAGCACAGCACACCTGTGTCACACACACAACCACTGCCATCTTCCCACCCCAGAGCAACAGCACACCTGTGTCACACACACAACCACTGCCATCTTCCCACCCCAGAGCAACAGCACACCTGTGTCACACACACAACCACTGCCATCTTCCCACCCCAGAGCAACAGCACAGCACACCTGTGTCACACACACAACCACTGCCATCTTCCCACCCCAGAGCAATGACACAGCACACCTGTGTCACACACACAACCACTGCCATCTTCCCACCCCAGAGCAACAGCGCAGCACACCTGTGTCACACACACAACCACTGCCATCTTCCCACCCCAGAGCAACAGCACAGCACACCTGTGTTACACACACAACCACTGCCATCTTCCCACCCCAGAGCAAAAGCACAGCACACCTGTGTCACACACAACCACTGCCATCTTCCCACCCCAGAGCAACAGCACACCTGTGTCACACACACAACCACTGCCATCTTCCCACCCCAGAGCAACAGCACACCTGTGTCACACAACCACTGCCATCTTCCCACCCCAGAGCAACAGCGCAGCACACCTGTGTCACACACACAACCACTGCCATCTTCCCCTCCCCAGAGCAACAGCACAGCACACCTGTGTCACACACACAACCACTGCCATCTTCCCACCCCAGAGCAACAGCACAGCACACCTGTGTCACACACACAACCACTGCCATCTTCCCACCCCAGAGCAACAGCACAGCACACTTGTGTTACACAAAACCACTGCCATCTTCCCACCCCAGAGCGAGCACACAGCACACCTGTGTCACACACAACCACTGCCATCTTCCCACCCCAGAGCAACAGCACACCGGTGTCACACACAACCACTGCCATCTTTCCACCCCAGAGCAACAGCACAGCACACCTGTGTCACACACACAACCACAGCCAACTTCCCACCCCAGAGGAACAGCACAGCACACCTGTGTCACACACACAACCACTGCCATCTTCCCACCCCAGAGCAAGAGCACACAGCACACCTGTGTCACACACAACCACTGCCATCTTCCCACCCCAGAGCAACAGCACAGCACACCTGTGTCACACACACAACCACTGCCATCTTCCCACCCCAGAGCAACAGCACACCTGTGTCACACACACAACCACTGCCATCTTCCCATCCCAGAGCAACAGCACAGCACACCTGTGTCACACACACAACCACTGCCATCTTCCCACCCCAGAGCAACAGCACAGCACACCTGTGTCACACACACAACCACTGCCATCTTCCCACCCCAGAGCGAGGACACAGCATACCTGTGTCACACACACAACCACTGCCATCTTCCCCTCCCCAGAGCAACAGCACAGCACACCTGTGTCACACACACAACCACTGCCATCTTCCCACCCCAGAGCGAGGACACAGCACACCTGTGTCACACACACAACCACTGTCATCTTCCCACCCCAGAGCGACAGGACAGCACACCTGTGTCACACACACAACCACTGCCATCTTCCCACCCCAGAGCAACAGCACAGCACACCTGTGTTACACACACAACCACTGCCATCTTCCCACCCCAGAGCAACAGCACACCTGTGTCACACACAACCACTGCCATCTTCCCACCCCAGAGCAACAGCACAGCACACCTGTGTCACACACACAACCACAGCCATCTTCCCACCCCAGAGCAACAGCACAGCACACCTGTGTCACACACAACCACTGCCATCTTCCCACCCCAGAGCAACAGCACACCTGTGTCACACACAACCACTGCCATCTTCCCACCCCAGAGCAACAGCACAGCACACCTGTGTCACACACACAACCACAGCCATCTTCCCACCACAGAGGAACAGCACAGCACACCTGTGTCACACACAACCACTGCCATCTTCCCACCCCAGAGCAACAGCACAGCACACCTGTGTCACACACAACCACTGCCATCTTCCCACCCCAGAGCAACAGCACAGCACACCTGTGTTACACACAACTACTGCCATCTTCCCACCCCAGAGCAACAGCACAGCACACCTGTGTCACACACAACCACTGCCATCTTCCCACCCCAGAGCAACAGCACAGCACACCTGTGTCACACACAACCACTGCCATCTTCCCACCCCAGAGCAACAGCACACCTGTGTACCACACACAACCACTGCCATCTTCCCACCCCAGAGCAACAGCACACCTGTGTCACACACACAACCACTGCCATCTTCCCACCCCAGAGCAACAGCACACCTGTGTCACACCCACAACCACTGCCATCTTCCCACCCCAGAGCAACAGCACAGCACACCTGTGTCACACACACAACCCCAGCCATCTTCCCACCCCAGAGGAACAGCACAGCACACCTGTGTCACACACACAACCACTGCCATCTTCCCACCCCAGAGCAACAGCACAGCACACCTGTGTCACACACACAACCACTGCCATCTTCCCACCCCAGAGCAACAGCACAGCACACCTGTGTCACACACACAACCACTGCCATCTTCCCACCCCAGAGCAACAGCACACCTGTGTCACACACACAACCACTGCCATCTTCCCACCCCAGAGCAACAGCACAGCACACCTGTGTCACACACACAACCACTGCCATCTTCCCACCCCAGAGCAACAGCACAGCACACCTGTGTCACACACACAACCACTGCCATCTTCCCACCCCAGAGCAACAGCACAGCACACCTGTGTCACACACACAACCACTGCCATCTTCCCACCCCAGAGCAACAGCACAGCACACCTGTGTCACACACACAACCACTGCCATCTTCCCACCCCAGAGCGAGGACACAGCACACCTGTGTCACACACACAACCACTGCCATCTTCCCACCCCAGAGCGAGGACACAGCACACCTGTGTCACACACACAACCACTGCCATCTTCCCACCCCAGAGCGAGCACACAGCACACCTGTGTCACACACAACCACTGCCATCTTCCCACCCCAGAGCAACAGCACAGCACAACTGTGTCACACACATAACCACTGCCATCTTCCCACCCCAGAGCAACAGCACAGCACACCTGTGTCACACACACAACCACTGCCATCTTCCCACCCCAGAGCAACAGCACACCTGTGTCACACACAACCACTGCCATCTTCCCACCCCAGAGCAACAGCACACAGCACACCTGTGTCACACACACAACCACTGCCATCTTCCCACCCCAGAGCAACAGCACAGCACACCTGTGTCACACACACAACCACTGCCATCTTCCCACCCCAGAGCAACAGCACAGCACACCTGTGTCACACACACAACCACTGCCATCTTCCCACCCCAGAGCAACAGCACACCTGTGTCACACACACAACCACTGCCATCTTCCCACCCCAGAGCAACAGCACACCTGTGTCACACACACAACCACTGCCATCTTCCCACCCCAGAGCAATGACACAGCACACCTGTGTCACACACACAACCACTGCCATCTTCCCACCCCAGAGCAATGACACAGCACACCTGTGTTACACACACAACCACTGCCATCTTCCCACCGCAGAGCAACAGCACAACACATCTGTGCCACACACACAACCACTGCCATCTTCCCACCCCAGAGCAAGAGCACAGCACACCTGTGTCACACACACAACCACTGCCATCTTCCCACCCCAGAGCAACAGCACAGCACACCTGTGTCACACACACAACCACTGCCATCTTCCCACCCCAGAGCAACAGCACACCTGTGTCACACACACAACCACTGCCATCTTCCCACCCCAGAGCAACAGCACAGCACACCTGTGTCACACACACAACCACTGCCATCTTCCCACCCCAGAGCAACAGCACAGCACACCTGTGTCACACACACAACCACTGCCATCTTCCCACCCCAGAGCAACAGCACAGCACACCTGTGTCACACACACAACCACTGCCATCTTCCCACCCCAGAGCAACAGCACAGCACACCTGTGTCACACACACAACCACTGCCATCTTCCCACCCCAGAGCGAGGACACAGCACACCTGTGTCACACACACAACCACTGCCATCTTCCCACCCCAGAGCGAGGACACAGCACACCTGTGTCACACACACAACCACTGCCATCTTCCCACCCCAGAGCGAGCACACAGCACACCTGTGTCACACACAACCACTGCCATCTTCCCACCCCAGAGCAACAGCACAGCACACCTGTGTCACACACATAACCACTGCCATCTTCCCACCCCAGAGCAACAGCACAGCACACCTGTGTCACACACACAACCACTGCCATCTTCCCACCCCAGAGCAACAGCACACCTGTGTCACACACAACCACTGCCATCTTCCCACCCCAGAGCAACAGCACACAGCACACCTGTGTCACACACACAACCACTGCCATCTTCCCACCCCAGAGCAACAGCACAGCACACCTGTGTCACACACACAACCACTGCCATCTTCCCACCCCAGAGCAACAGCACAGCACACCTGTGTCACACACACAACCACTGCCATCTTCCCACCCCAGAGCAACAGCACACCTGTGTCACACACACAACCACTGCCATCTTCCCACCCCAGAGCAACAGCACACCTGTGTCACACACACAACCACTGCCATCTTCCCACCCCAGAGCAACAGCACAGCACACCTGTGTCACACACACAACCACTGCCATCTTCCCACCCCAGAGCAATGACACAGCACACCTGTGTCACACACACAACCACTGCCATCTTCCCACCCCAGAGCAACAGCGCAGCACCCCTGTGTCACACACACAACCACTGCCATCTTCCCACCCCAGAGCAACAGCACAGCACACCTGTGTTACACACACAACCACTGCCATCTTCCCACCCCAGAGCAAAAGCACAGCACACCTGTGTCACACACAACCACTGCCATCTTCCCACCCCAGAGCAACAGCACACCTGTGTCACACACACAACCACTGCCATCTTCCCACCCCAGAGCAACAGCACACCTGTGTCACACAACCACTGCCATCTTCCCACCCCAGAGCAACAGCGCAGCACACCTGTGTCACACACACAACCACTGCCATCTTCCCCTCCCCAGAGCAACAGCACAGCACACCTGTGTCACACACACAACCACTGCCATCTTCCCACCCCAGAGCAACAGCACAGCACACCTGTGTCACACACACAACCACTGCCATCTTCCCACCCCAGAGCAACAGCACAGCACACTTGTGTTACACAAAACCACTGCCATCTTCCCACCCCAGAGCGAGCACACAGCACACCTGTGTCACACACAACCACTGCCATCTTCCCACCCCAGAGCAACAGCACACCGGTGTCACACACAACCACTGCCATCTTTCCACCCCAGAGCAACAGCACAGCACACCTGTGTCACACACACAACCACAGCCAACTTCCCACCCCAGAGGAACAGCACAGCACACCTGTGTCACACACACAACCACTGCCATCTTCCCACCCCAGAGCAAGAGCACACAGCACACCTGTGTCACACACAACCACTGCCATCTTCCCACCCCAGAGCAACAGCACAGCACACCTGTGTCACACACACAACCACTGCCATCTTCCCACCCCAGAGCAACAGCACACCTGTGTCACACACACAACCACTGCCATCTTCCCATCCCAGAGCAACAGCACAGCACACCTGTGTCACACACACAACCACTGCCATCTTCCCACCCCAGAGCAACAGCACAGCACACCTGTGTCACACACACAACCACTGCCATCTTCCAACCCCAGAGCGAGGACACAGCATACCTGTGTCACACACACAACCACTGCCATCTTCCCCTCCCCAGAGCAACAGCACAGCACACCTGTGTCACACACACAACCACTGCCATCTTCCCACCCCAGAGCGAGGACACAGCACACCTGTGTCACACACACAACCACTGTCATCTTCCCACCCCAGAGCGACAGGACAGCACACCTGTGTCACACACACAACCACTGCCATCTTCCCACCCCAGAGCAACAGCACAGCACACCTGTGTTACACACACAACCACTGCCATCTTCCCACCCCAGAGCAACAGCACACCTGTGTCACACACAACCACTGCCATCTTCCCACCCCAGAGCAACAGCACAGCACACCTGTGTCACACACACAACCACAGCCATCTTCCCACCCCAGAGCAACAGCACAGCACACCTGTGTCACACACAACCACTGCCATCTTCCCACCCCAGAGCAACAGCACACCTGTGTCACACACAACCACTGCCATCTTCCCACCCCAGAGCAACAGCACAGCACACCTGTGTCACACACACAACCACAGCCATCTTCCCACCACAGAGGAACAGCACAGCACACCTGTGTCACACACAACCACTGCCATCTTCCCACCCCAGAGCAACAGCACAGCACACCTGTGTCACACACAACCACTGCCATCTTCCCACCCCAGAGCAACAGCACAGCACACCTGTGTTACACACAACTACTGCCATCTTCCCACCCCAGAGCAACAGCACAGCACACCTGTGTCACACACAACCACTGCCATCTTCCCACCCCAGAGCAACAGCACAGCACACCTGTGTCACACACAACCACTGCCATCTTCCCACCCCAGAGCAACAGCACACCTGTGTACCACACACAACCACTGCCATCTTCCCACCCCAGAGCAACAGCACACCTGTGTCACACACACAACCACTGCCATCTTCCCACCCCAGAGCAACAGCACACCTGTGTCACACCCACAACCACTGCCATCTTCCCACCCCAGAGCAACAGCACAGCACACCTGTGTCACACACACAACCCCAGCCATCTTCCCACCCCAGAGGAACAGCACAGCACACCTGTGTCACACACACAACCACTGCCATCTTCCCACCCCAGAGCAACAGCACAGCACACCTGTGTCACACACACAACCACTGCCATCTTCCCACCCCAGAGCAACAGCACAGCACACCTGTGTCACACACACAACCACTGCCATCTTCCCACCCCAGAGCAACAGCACACCTGTGTCACACACACAACCACTGCCATCTTCCCACCCCAGAGCAACAGCACAGCACACCTGTGTCACACACACAACCACTGCCATCTTCCCACCCCAGAGCAACAGCACAGCACACCTGTGTCACACACACAACCACTGCCATCTTCCCACCCCAGAGCAACAGCACAGCACACCTGTGTCACACACACAACCACTGCCATCTTCCCACCCCAGAGCAACAGCACAGCACACCTGTGTCACACACACAACCACTGCCATCTTCCCACCCCAGAGCGAGGACACAGCACACCTGTGTCACACACACAACCACTGCCATCTTCCCACCCCAGAGCGAGGACACAGCACACCTGTGTCACACACACAACCACTGCCATCTTCCCACCCCAGAGCGAGCACACAGCACACCTGTGTCACACACAACCACTGCCATCTTCCCACCCCAGAGCAACAGCACAGCACAACTGTGTCACACACATAACCACTGCCATCTTCCCACCCCAGAGCAACAGCACAGCACACCTGTGTCACACACACAACCACTGCCATCTTCCCACCCCAGAGCAACAGCACACCTGTGTCACACACAACCACTGCCATCTTCCCACCCCAGAGCAACAGCACACAGCACACCTGTGTCACACACACAACCACTGCCATCTTCCCACCCCAGAGCAACAGCACAGCACACCTGTGTCACACACACAACCACTGCCATCTTCCCACCCCAGAGCAACAGCACAGCACACCTGTGTCACACACACAACCACTGCCATCTTCCCACCCCAGAGCAACAGCACACCTGTGTCACACACACAACCACTGCCATCTTCCCACCCCAGAGCAACAGCACACCTGTGTCACACACACAACCACTGCCATCTTCCCACCCCAGAGCAATGACACAGCACACCTGTGTCACACACACAACCACTGCCATCTTCCCACCCCAGAGCAATGACACAGCACACCTGTGTTACACACACAACCACTGCCATCTTCCCACCGCAGAGCAACAGCACAACACATCTGTGCCACACACACAACCACTGCCATCTTCCCACCCCAGAGCAAGAGCACAGCACACCTGTGTCACACACACAACCACTGCCATCTTCCCACCCCAGAGCAACAGCACAGCACACCTGTGTCACACACACAACCACTGCCATCTTCCCACCCCAGAGCGAGCACACAGCACACCTGTGTTACACACACAACCACTGCCATCTTCCCACCCCAGAGCAATGACACAGCACACCTGTGTCACACACAGAACCACTGCCATCTTCCCAGCCCAGAGCAACAGCACAGCACACCTGTGTTACACACACAACCACTGCCACCTTCCCACCCCAGAGCGAGCACAGAGCACACCTGTGTCACACACAACCACTGCCATCTTCCCAGCCCAGAGCAACAGCACAGCACACCTGTGTCACACACACAACCACTGCCATCTTCCCACCCCAGAGCAACAGCACAGCACACCTGTGTCACACACATAACCACTGCCATCTTCCCACCCCAGAGCAACAGCACACCTGTGTCACACACACAACCACTGCCATCTTCCCACCCCAGAGCAACAGCACAGCACACCTGTGTCACACACACAACCACTGCCATCTTCCCACCCCAGAGCAACAGCACACCTGTGTCACACACAACCACTGCCATCTTCCCACCCCAGAGCAACAGCACACAGCAAACCTGTGTCACACACACAACCACTGCCATCTTCCCACCCCAGAGCAACAGCACAGCACACCTGTGTCACACACACAACCACTGCCATCTTCCCACCCCAGAGCAACAGCACAGCACACCTGTGTCACACACACAACCACTGCCATCTTCCCACCCCAGAGCAACAGCACAGCACACCTGTGTCACACACACAACCAGTGCCATCTTCCCACCCCAGAGCAACAGCACACCTGTGTCACACACACAACCACTGCCATCTTCCCACCCCAGAGCAACAGCACAGTACAACTGTGTCACACACACAACCACTGCCATCTTCCCACCCCAGAGCAACAGCACAGCACACCTGTGTCACACACACAACCACTGCCATCTTCCCACCCCAGAGCAACAGCACAGCACACCTGTGTCACACACACAACCACTGCCATCTTCCCACCCCAGAGCAACAGCACAGCACACCTGTGTCACACACAACCACTGCCATCTTCCCACCCCAGAGCAACAGCACAGCACACCTGTGTCACACACACAACCACTGCCATCTTCCCACCCCAGAGCAATGACACAGCACACCTGTGTCACACACACAACCACTGCCATCTTCCCACCCCAGGACAACAGCACTACACACCTGTGTCACACACAACCACTGCCATCTTCCCACCCCAGAGCAACAGCACACAGCACACCTGTGTCACACACAATCACTGCCATCTTCCCACCCCTGAGCAATGACACAGCACACCTGTGTCACACACACAACCACTGCCATCTTCCCACCCCAGAGCAATGACACAGCATACCTGTGTCACACACACAACCACTGCCATCTTCCCACCCCAGAGCAACAGCACAGCACACCTGTGTCACACACAACCACTGCCATCTTCCCACCCCAGAGCAACAGCACAGCACACCTGTGTCACACACACAACCACTGCCATCTTCCCACCCCAGAGCAACAGCACAGCACACCTGTGTCACACACAACCACTGCCATCTTCCCACCCCAGAGCAACAGCACAGCACACCTGTGTCACACACACAACCACTGCCATCTTCACACCCCAGAGCAACAGCACAGCACACCTGTGTCACACACAACCACTGCCATCTTCCCACCCCACAGCAACAGCACAGCACACCTGTGTCACACACACAACCACTGCCATCTTCCCACCCCAGAGCAACAGCACAGCACACCTGTGTCACACACACAACCACTGCCATCTTCCTGCCCCTCCCCAGCTCAGCTTCCATCAACCCTCCGCTTACACAAAGCCCCTAGAAGTTCTCCCGCTCTCCCCCGGGTGATTGCTGCCTGTGTTTGGCCTGGAAAATGGGAAACCTTTACTTGATTGCTTGCCACTGACTCTTAGTAAACTCTTTCATACGCTGTCCACTGCCAAAGGCCCCAGATGCAACCATGGGGGTGGAGGGTAAATCTGGGCTCCAGGTTCCTGGCAGAGGACAGAAGTTGGCACCTTGTAAAGCAATGAAGAGATCTAAGGAACTCCATTGTGTCTGAGCTCCATTTTGTGAAGGTTTCCCCAAGCTAATCATTTTCTCCTTCCTTCCCTTCTCCCCTCCCTCCTTTCCTTTCCTTTTGCACAAATTAGCTATACAGGGGAGTATTCAGCTAGCATTTGCAGCAATGTATACAATGTATTCCCACCAAGCTCATCCTTATCACTCTCCCTTATTCCTAAAAGCAATTCAGGGAAGGTGGCTCAGCGGTGGATTGCTTGACTCACATGCATCAGGCCCTGGGTTCGATTCCTCAGCACCACGTACACAGAAAAAGCCAGAAGTGGTGCTGTGGCTCAAGTGGTAGAGCGCTAGCCTTGAGCAAATGAAGCTCAGGGACAGCGCCCAGGCCCTGAGTTCAAGCCCCAGGACTGGCAAACAACAACAACAACAACTGTGCCCGTGGCTCGCGCCTGTCATCCTAGCCACGCAGGAGGCTGAGATCCGAGGACCGAGGTTCAAAGCCAGCCCGGGCAGGAAAGGCCGTGAGCTCTTATCTCCAATGAACCCCCAGGAAACTGGAAGTGGCGCTGTGGCTCCCGGGTGGCGCGCTCGCCTCGAGCTGCAGAGCGCAGGGACAGCGCCCAGGCCCAGAGTTCAAGCCCCACGACCGACAAAAACAACCCAAACAAACCCCAAAATCCATTTAGCAGGTGTCACGGTTCTGGTGCCGTGCCGACCCCGGGCCGTGTCCCCCAGCCCCGCTTCCTCGCCCAGACCCAGTTTGTAGCTCCGGGACTGAGCTCGTGCGGTCAGCACGCGGATCCGTCTGATCGGGATGGACCGGTTTTAGACCCAGGCCTGCAGCTCTAGAGTCTGGCCAGGAGCGCTTCCCGCCAGAGGGACGGGAGCTGCGAGGGCTGGGGCCGGGCCGACCGGGACCCGAGGCCGCGGGCCGCGCTCCCCGGGACGCCGCCGGGGGACGGGGCTGAGCTGCTCAGCCTCGCGAGATGTGCGGCGAGAGTTGGGCGCGTCCCCGGACCCGTCAGGTCCGCGATCGCAGACCCGGGGATCGGGACTCCAGCGCGCCGAGCCGAGCCGAGCGGGGCCGAGCCGAGCCGAGCCGAGCGGGGCCGAGCCGAGCCGAGCCGAGCGGGGCCGAGCAGAGCCGAGCCGAGCCGAGCCGAGCCGAGCCGAGCCGAGCGGGGCCGAGCCGAGCGGGGCCGAGCCGAGCCGAGCCGAGCGGGGCCGAGCAGAGCCGAGCCGAGCGGGGCCGAGCCGAGCCGAGCCGAGCGGGGCCGAGCCGAGCCGAGCCGAGCGGGGCCGAGCCGAGCCGAGCCGAGCGGAGCCGAGCGGGGCCGAGCAGAGCCGAGCCGAGCGGGGCCGAGCAGAGCCGAGCCGAGCCGAGCCGAGCCGAGCCGAGCGGGGCCGAGCCGAGCCGAGCCGAGCGGGGCCGAGCAGAGCCGAGCCGAGCCGAGCCGAGCCGAGCCGAGCCGAGCCGAGCGGGGCCGAGCCGAGCCGAGCCGAGCGGGGCCGAGCCGAGCCGAGCCGAGCGGGACCGAGCCGAGCCGAGCCGAGCCGAGCCGAGCGGGGCCGAGCCGAGCCGAGCCGAGCCGAGCCGAGCCGAGCCGAGCGGGGCCGAGCCGAGCCGAGCGGGGCCGAGCTGAGCCGAGCCGAGCGGGGCCGAGCCGAGCCGAGCGGAGCCGAGCCGAGCGGAGCCGAGCCGAGCCGAGCCGAGCCGAGCCGAGCGGAGCCGAGCCGAGCCGAGCGGAGCCGAGCCGAGCCGAGCCGAGCGGGGCCGAGCCGAGCCGAGCCGAGCGGGGCCGAGCCGAGCCGAGCCGAGCCGAGCCGAGCCGAGCGGGGCCGAGCTGAGCCGAGCCGAGCCGAGCCGAGCCGAGCGGGGCCGAGCCGAGCCGAGCTGAGCCGAGCCGAGCCGAGCGGGGCCGAGCTGAGCCGAGCCGAGCCGAGCGGGGCCGAGCCGAGCGGGGCCGAGCCGAGCCGAGCCGAGCCGAGCCGAGCCGAGCCGAGCGGGGCTGAGCCGAGCCGAGCCGAGCCGAGCGGGGCCGAGCCGAGCGGAGCCGAGCCGAGCTGAGCCGAGCCGAGCCGAGCGGGGCCGAGCCGAGCGGAGCCGAGCCGAGCCGAGCCGAGCCGAGCCGAGCCGAGCGGGGCCGAGCCGAGCCGAGCCGAGCGGGGCCGAGCCGAGCCGAGCCGAGCCGAGCCGAGCGGGGCCGAGCCGAGCCGAGCCGAGCTGAGCCGAGCCGAGCCGAGCGGGGCCGAGCCGAGCCGAGCGGGGCCGAGCCGAGCCGAGCCGAGCCGAGCGGGGCCGAGCCGAGCGGGGCCGAGCCGAGCCGAGCCGAGCGGGGCCGAGCCGAGCCGAGCCGAGCGGGGCCGAGGGACCCCAGGGAGGGCGGGGCGGGCGGAAGGAGGGGGGAGGAGGCCCCGCCCCGGGGAGGACTGGGAGGGGAGGACTGGGAGGGGAGGGGGCGAGGGGGAGGGGGAGGAGGAGGGGAGGAGGGGGAGGGGGAGGGGAGGAGGGGGAGGGGGAGGAGGCCCCGGCTCCGGGAGGGGGCGCAGCTCAGCATTTTAGGAGCCAGAGGCGTCCTCCCCTCCCCGTCCCGTCTGACACCGGGCCCCCCTCCCTCCCTCCCCCCCATCTTCGCTTGTGTTGCGTGGCCACAGGGAGGAAGGGGGGAGGGAGGAGGGATGGAAAGTCGGGAGCCACAGCGCCGGCCAGGCCTCCAGGTTTCAGGCCTGCCCTGCCCGGGCTGGCTTCGAACCGGGATCCTCAGGTCTCAGCCTCCCGAGTGGGTACCGGCTCTGCTGGACGTGATCGCTGGCACCCAGAGCCCTCTGGCTGGGACAAGGCCCGACAGCCGGGGCTGGGCGTGGAGGCCGCGCTGCGCCCGGCCCGCCCGGCCACCTGCGCCTCAGCCTGCGCCCGCCTCGGCCGCCGGAGCCAGCTCAGCGTCCAGCTTCCCGTGTTAGTCGGAGAGAAGAGTCTCAAGGACGCTCCTGCCCAGCCGGCTTTGAGTGGCCGAGCTTGGAACCCAGCCTCCTGAGTAGCTGGGAGGACAGGCCACCTGCGCCCGGGGGTGTCCCCTCCCACACCCACAACCTGGGAGGACAGGCCACCTGCGCCCCGGGGTGTCCCCTCCCACACCCACAACCTGGGAGGACAGGCCACCTGCGCCCGGGGGTGTCCCCTCCCACACCCACAACCTGGGAGGACAGGCCACCTGCGCCCCGGGGGCGTCCCCTCCCACACCCACAACCTGGGAGGACAGGCCACCTGTGCCCCGGGGGCGTCCCCTCCCCACAACCTGGGAGGACAGGCCACCTGCGCCCCGGGGTGTCCCCTCCCACACCCACAACCTGGGAGGACAGGCCACCTGCGCCCGGGGGTGTCCCCTCCCACACCCACAACCTGGGAGGACAGGCCACCTGCGCCCCGGGGTGTCCCCTCCCACACCCACAACCTGGGAGGACAGGCCACCTGCGCCCGGGGGTGTCCCCTCCCACACCCACAACCTGGGAGGACAGGCCACCTGCGCCCCGGGGTGTCCCCTCCCACACCCACAACCTGGGAGGACAGGCCACCTGCGCCCGGGGGGTGTCCCCTCCCACACCCACAACCTGGAGTTCAGGCCACCAGACACCCACAACCTGGAGGACAGGCCACCTGCGCCCCGGGGGCGTCCCCTCCCACACCCACAACCTGGGAGGACAGGCCACCTGCGCCCCGGGGTGTCCCCTCCTACACCCACAACCTGGGAGGACAGGCCACCTGCGCCCCGGGGCGTCCCCTCCCCACAACCTGGGAGGACAGGCCACCTGCGCCCCGGGGCGTCCCCTCCCACACCCACAACCTGGGAGGACAGGCCACCTGCGCCCCGGGGCGTCCCCTCCCACACCCACAACCTGGAGGACAGGCCACCTGTGCCCCGGGGGCGTCCCCTCCCACACCCACAACCTGGGAGGACAGGCCACCTGCACCCGGGGGGTGTCCCCTCCCACACCCACAACCTGGAGGACAGGCCACCTGCGCCCCGGGGTGTCCCCTCCCACACCCACAACCTGGAGGACAGGCCACCTGCGCCCTGGGGGCGTCCCCTCCCCACACCCACAACCTGGAGGACAGGCCACCATACACCCACAACCTGGGAGGACAGGCCACCTGCGCCCCGGGGCGTCCCCTCCCACACCCACAACCTGGAGGACAGGCCACCTGCGCCCCGGGGGCGTCCCCTCCCCACAACCTGGAGGACAGGCCACCTGTGCCCCGGGGTGTCCCCTCCGACACCAACAACCTTCAGCCGTTGTAAGACACAGTAGGAAGCAGAAAATCACTGCTAGACAAAAAGACCACAGATGGGTCTCACTTTATTTGAAAATAATTAGCGAAGTTAATTTCCTGAACTGACCCTTATGCTGCAGTGTGCTTCCACATGGGGCAGCTGGGTGGATTTTCATGTTTGCAATCTCCGTGTCTTTTTTATATGTACACACACCACATTTTCTGTATTCTACTCGTTCTTGGGCACCTTTTACTTTAGCTGATTCCATAGTGTGGCAAAAATGTAAGAGAACCTGGGTCATGAGCAGTGCACTAGAGAGAGATGAGTTGGGGCTTGCTTTCTCCTGAAGTACAGTGGCTGGATCCAGTATGTATCCAGTAGTATAGATATAGTATGCCCTCGGCATACATTTGAGATCCTATTTGAAAAATAGCAGAAGCAAATAGAGCTGGAGGTTGTTCAAGTGGTAGAGTGCTTTCCTGACAAGCAAGCCCCAAGTATCCCCTCCACAAACTTCAAAAACAAACAAACAAAAAATAAAATTCTCATGGGCATTATGTATCTCAGCTGATGGCTTTCAGTCAGTCCTGAGTTACCAGCTGTGTTCACCTCTGTGCGTGATCTTCTGAATACTCCTTGTCCTTAATTTTATGAGAATTATGTTTCCCAAAAGGCCTATGGGGCCTAAAACTAAAGTAAAAGCTGATGTGCTTAGTGGCAGCGATAAAGTGGAAATAGGAGATTCACTGAGAGGCAGTGTGTCTTTAGCAGAACTGGTGGTGGTGTAGGAACACGGACCATGCATCCACAGTACAATACTCGGCTCCTTTCTTCCTGAGTGCGTGGCACAGTCTCTCGGGAGCTGCTGCCAGACTTGTGTACGCCGTCCCTCCGTTGGACTGTCACCAGTGCAGGGACAAAGACTGACGGCAGCAGGCATGAGGTGCAGACTTGATGGGCGAGGTTCTAGAAGACACATTATTTAGTGCTGGTGCCAGGGCTTCAGCTCTTACAGAAGCTGTTTCCCTCACTGCAGCGCTCCACCACTTGTGCCACGCCCCCAGCTTAGCCTTCTCACTGATTAATTAGAAATTCAGTTTTGCTGACTTTTCTGCCTAGTCTGGTTTTGAATCGCAGTTCCCAGATTTCAGCCTCCTAAGTAGCTAGAAATATAGGCGTGAGACACTGGTTCAGTAGCCATAAGTTGAAAGAAGGGAAATAAAAAAGTAAGATTATTTTAATAATCTTTTAAGCCAATATATCTAAGATATTAGGCCAATATATGATAAAAAATTATTGATGAAGCTAGTAGCTGGTGGCTCACGCCTGTCATTCTAGCTACTCAGGAGGCTGAGATCTGAGGATCTCGGTTCAAAGCCAGCCTGGGCAGGGAAGTCCGTGAGACTCTTATCTCCAAAATTAAAACTCACCAGAAAACCAGAAGTGGCGCAGTGGCTCAAAGTAATAGAGCACTCACCTTGAGCAAGCTCGGGGACAGCGTCCAGGCCCAGAGTTCAAGCTCTACAACCTACAAAGAAATAAAAAGCCATTGAGGAAATGGTCACAGTTTACCATTTTTTTTTTTCTCACCAACTCTTCAGCATTCGATGTGCTCCACGCTTCTGGTGCATGCGGTTGGAACCTGCCACCATCACGGCTCCTTGGCTACGGTGGCGGCCTTGGTGCAGGGCCGGAGCAGAGGTCTGGAGAGGATGCCAAGTCCAGCTGGGCAGGGCAGGGCCCGGGAGCCGGCAGGGGGCAGGGCACTCCCCGCGTGGCTGAGCACAGCCGGGGCACGGGCAGCCCTGCGACTGCCCAGTGAGGAGAGGGGCCGTTCCGGAGCCGCCGTCCGGAGGGACCTGGTGTCTGTGGTTTGGGGAAGTGCTGTCACCTGAGCTGCTTCGCCGCCCGCCCATGGCGTGCCCTGTGCTCTGGCCTCAGCCTTGGGGACGTGGGAAGGCAGGAAGAGCAAAGAATTACAATTTTAGGAGGGCCTTGGCCAATTTTAGGAGGGGTCTGGCATCCTTCCCAGGCCCCACTGGGTGTGGCTATGGGGCCCTGCTGTCCCCTGCACTTCAAGTCCTGGAGTGAAATGTTGGGGAATGGGGCAGGGGAGAGGTGAGCCGCCCAGGGCTGGCCCTGGGCACTGGGGCTGCTGCCACGTAACCAAGCTTTATCCTTGTCTCCTTGCAGCCCCCTCAGGCGGGGGCTGGCCCTGGGGGGTTGTGTGTGTGCACTTGGGTGTGTGCGTTGCATGTGTGTGCACACAGTGGGGAACATACAGGGCAGGTACTGGTGGAGCTGCCCAGGGACTGGCATTAAGACTTTGTGCCAGAGGAATTCTTGGTCCAGCCCAGTTCTAGAAATGGCTCCTTCTCCCTGCAGAGGGCAGTGCCGGGAAGTGCTAGGGGCTCCCTGGGGATCCGCTCCGCGGAGGTTGAGTGGCCAGCACTGGGCTGCATTTGGAGGGATGGCCCTGGTCTGAGTGAGGGCGGTGGGCAGGGAGGACTCTGGGGAGGGGCGACGGCACCGGCCTGCTCTATCTGCTTTCCTCCAGCCCAGGGGCAGGGCCAGGATGGGCGAGGACGGGGCCTGGACCGCAAGCCTCGTCTCAGTCATTGTGCCTGTGGTTATGATCACCGCTGTCGGCACCGTTGTACACAGCTCTGCTCAGGCCAGGCAGGTCAGGCAAAATGAGGCCGGGGAGCAGCAGCCAGGCACCCGGAGAGCCGCCTGCATTCGTGAGTCGTCTATTGAAAGCATGCAGGCACTGCTTGCTTTGCAATGAGCTGCAAAATGTGTAAAAAAGAACAAGGAAAGGAAGAGGAGCCCTGTCTCCCCAACACCACTGGTGTGGCCAGGTGAGCTCTGTGGCCAGCCGGGCCATGTTAGAGACATCCCCGCTGTGTGCGACCGCACGCGGGGCTTTACGAGAATGACTCTCTGGGCCCAGAAAGGGTTTGCAAGGAAAAGACAACTCGGGGTGTCCAGCTGTCTTGAAGGGAGGGTCTGGCCGAACTTGTCTTGTGAAAGGAGGCTCAGACAGCTACATCAGGAAACCCTCCTCACTAAGGAGCCCAGCCTTGACACCTCTGGGCTCCACAGATAGAGCAGCCTCATGGCAAGAAAGACAGGTACTCCAGCTGTCAGATCAAAGGGGAATCGGAGCCAAACCCCACCAAGTTTCTCGGTAAACCTCCTTGATGTTTGTCAGAGCACATACAGGGCTGGGCTCAGGTGTCCTGATCTGGGCTGGGGACATTCCTCCTGGGTTTGGTGTATTAAAAGACTTTCTTGTGTCCTAATGTTCCTTTTTGTGGAAATATCACAAACTCAGTACCTAAAAGGAAGGGCGGCTCAAGAACTCAGAACCCAGGGGACAAGGCGCCTCAAGAACTACCCCCTCCACCCTGGAGCCCAAGGACTCTGTTAAGCCTACATCGATGATGGCACAGTTCCGTGGGATAAGTGGTGGGTCACGTCTTCAGAGAGAGAAAGATACAAATGTGAACTCTTTCATGTCCTCTGCCTCCAGCAAGCTGAGCACGCCAGGCTGCCCCGCTGGTCCCCCACCCTGCTTCATGCAGCCATCGATGCTCACAGCGGGGTCCTGACGGTGTGACAGCCTGGGGACAGGGCACTGCTGAGAGTCCCCAGGCTGGTCCGGAGGCAGCCCATCCACATCCACCCCTGGCTGAGAGGATGGCATGGGCAGCAGTGGCCAGCACCCCAGCTGGAGCCCTCCTTCCCGGTGTCAGGCTGGTCCCAGCGCTGCCCCATGCCCTCTGCCCCCAGACGCCCTAACAGGATGCACAGGACCTTGATGCAGAGCCCCAGCCCAGGGTGTCTGGGGCCCAGGCCTACGGGCCCTGCCTCTCAGGGAGAAACCCTTTTGACCCAGACAGTACTGTTTCCCAGGAGCTCTGTGGAGCCGCGGCATGAGGCTCTGGGCTTCCTGGGACTGGAGGAGCCCATGGCCCACAGAGGGACTGCAGCAGAACCAGTTCCCACCAGACTTCTTTTTGGAAGCAGCTGCGATTGTGTTGCCCGCTCACTCCCATCCCCGCAGCCCCTCGAGTTATTCCAGGGCTAGCCCAATTGGCAGTGGGTCTCAGACTGGCCTGTTCTTGAGCAGCTGCACCCTAATCGAGGCCCAGGGCCCGGTTGCCTGCAGCTCTGGCCTGGCGCCCTGACGACCTCTAAGGCCTGTGCTGTGAGGGCACCGTGGCTGGGGTCCCAGCAGGCCGGCTCTCAGCAGGCAGACCCAGGGCAGCACCTGACCCTCCGACCCTCACGGACCTCCGACCCTCACGGACCTCCAACCCTCACTGACTGGTCGCCGTGGCTGCCCACACCATGATTCCATGGGGGTGTGGTTGTGGGCATCTCTGCCTGTTCTCCAAGTCCAGCTGGATGTGTGTTCATGAATTACGGAGGCCTTCCCCTCTTTAGTCTCCGGCTTCTCCCCGGTGTGCAGTTCCTTGCGTCCCGAAGCTCTGTGAAGGTTTTTTTTTTTTACCGTATCAGAGATTCCTGGGACGCTCGGGTTGCTTGATGTGTGTGGCTTCAGCCAGGGCAGGACTGGTTCCTGACAGGCGCGGGCCTGAGAGGAAGGAGATGATGAAGCTCTTAGTAGGAAAGGCATGCCTGCAGACTCAGGACTGGCGGTGTGAGCAGAACTCCAGCCTTTGCCTCCAGCCTGGATTCTGGCAGAGCAAATACGTCTAGGCCGGGAGTTTCACCACCAGAAATGAACCGATCAAGCGATATTCGGCATTAATGCCCAGCTTGGATGCGAGTACAGCCGGTGTCTCCTTACCTGACTCCCTCCACGGGGACAGACGGTGCTGGTGGAGGACGGTGCTGAGGTTTGGGGAGCAGCGTTCATTGCTTCTCTCCTCAGCCAGCCGCCATGTTCTGTGGCTAACCCTTTCCCTAGCAGCTTTGTTTCCTTTTCCTGAGCTGGTGATGTGAGACTTGACTGTGTGTGAGAAATGTGGAGCTACACCCTGAAGAACAAATTACTCCTGAATGGGAAGGGAGGGAGGCCATGCAGGGTCTCCTGAAATCCAGCTAGACTAGCCTTGAGTTACTGCCCCTCCCTGCCTGCGACAGGGTCCCCAGGGCGTGGCCCAGGCCTGGGGCTCCGGGGCCAGGCCCACAGCCCCACCCCCTCACCGTCCACTTCTGAGCTGCAGTCAGGCCTCCCACAACCTCCACTCTCCAACACCCAGCCGGAGCCTCGCGCCCCGCCGCTCGCTGCCGGGACCCCTCTGCTGACACCCGCGCTCTTTCCTGCTGCCGGGGTCTGTGCACACTCCCCCCCCCCCCCCCCCCCCGCGTGTCCTGCTGGCAGAGGGGGGACCTGTGCCCCTCCCCGTGGCACCTTCCAGGCCACGTGGGGGGGGCTCTGGTGCTCACTGGCGGCAAAGGGGGCCATGATGGGAGAGGGGGTGAGCTCAGGTCGGAGGGCAGCGACTTTGGTACCCAGAACAAACAGATGTTTCCACACCCTGGAGATGCGGAGCCACACAGCAGAATTGCTTTCAGGAACTCCAGAGCCCACCCTCTAAGGCGGAGAAGGCGCCGGCGCTGCCCTCAGATCCACCACTTGGGCGCCCAGTGCAGCAGCGGCCCAGTGCAGCAGCGGCCCAGCGCAGCTGACTTCGAGTCATTTCAGTGTGTGGGAGGGGGTCAAGGTCAAGGTCCACCACAGAGACAGCCCTTCCCTCAAGCTGTGGACTCTGGAAAGCGAGAGTCCCAAGGCAGTCCCCACGCAGGGTGGGTGTGGCGCCAGCTCTGGTTGCTCAACCAGAGGGGCACACGCTGTTCAGCCACCTTCCAGGTCACGTGGAATCACCCCAAGTAGAGGCCCAGGCAGGACGCACGGAAGACAGCCAGGAAGGCAACGCCATGACCAGACCCACCGGGATTCCAGAAACATCCCAGATGTGAATGTCAGTTCCTGCCCAGAGTTGCGGTAGGCACTCTAACAAGTGTGACCTGAGCCGCTGCTCTGCTCTGGGTGAGGAGCCTGAAGCTCTTCCTGTTGGGCACCCGGTCTTAAGGGGGCCTTTGAAGGCTGTCTGTCTCTCTGTGCTCTCTGACATTAGCCAGTGTGTAAAATACCGGGGCGTGGCCATTTGGTGTTGAACCCCCCCCCCAACCCCGGTTGGGGCAGGCCCCCAGCCCTCCACCTGGGACCTCGGGGAAGACCGGGAGCCCCCAGCCCTGGGCGGCTTCCAGATGGTGCTGATGGTGGTGCTCTGGACTTCTTGGGCCCATGGGATCTTATCCAAGCCTTGGAGAATTCCTCCAGCCCCCGCCCTGTGTTGGGTTTGTCTGTGTGGAAATCCTGCCTTCCCCACAGCACCTCTCAGTCCTCCCCCCCCCAGAGCCTGAGCCGCTGTCCCACACAGACCCTGTCCCACACGGAATCTCCCGCCACCGGCAGGACTGATGTGCAGAGAAGGAAAGCTACCCAACCAAAACACAGGCCAGTAGCCCCAAGGTTGTGCCACACAGTCAGTCTTTACAAGGACCCTCTCTGTCCCCATCCAAGGCTTTATTTCTGATTGATTATCAACCACACTTCTGGAAATGTAGGTCCAGGCTGGCTGACAGATAGGGCCCAGAAATGTCTATTGCTAACCAGGCTCACCTGAGCTTGTGCGGGGATGGGGGGGGGGGAGGGTGGGGGGGGTGGGGGGGCTCTGCAGGAAACAGGAAGCATGTGCTCACCACACGGTGTGGGGCACCCAGGATCCACCCGCAGGCGACATTGTCTGGTGCCCAGGAACCAAGGGAGCTGAGTGGGTCTCAGGGAGCACAGGCCTGCTGAGGGTGGGCGGCCAGGCCGAGCGGCTCTATGGAGCTCAGGCCAGATGGCTTCGGGACATTGCCATGTCAGAACCAAAAGCCAGGAGGTAAGAATAAACACTGTAGTCATATGTAACCTGAAGTTTCTCATTTCCCATTTGGTTATAACCAAGCAGCTAGACATGTTTTTAAACGTACTGTCATGGTTTGCCCAAAGCTGTGGGGAAGGATGACGTGGGCAATACTTCAAGAAAAACACCTGGGAAAACTCATCTTTGAGCTAACAGGACCTTGTTAAAACAAGGAAAATAAGATCTCTTAACAGTGGGCTTTTCTACTCTAAAGAAGTATCTCCTAAATGAAGGCACCGGGCAGCTTCTCAAGCCTATACCATCTGTGTCAATTAAGGAGACCTAATCAAACGCATCACTTCCAAGAGCACGATGAGCCCAGAGGAGTGCTGTCTGTCCAGCAGATCGCTGACGTGCCAGGCGGCTGAAGGGAAGATGCATGTGCAGAGATAAGGACACCTGGCCTGCGTTGAGCCTTGTGCGTCTGCTTCCCGGAAGAGGACCTGTGTCCCTGGGCCTCCGCTGACGCCTGTTGGCATGCGCTGTGGCCTGCTTGTTTCTTTTTTCTTTTTGGGTCACTCCTGGGGCTTGAACTCAGGGCTTGCATGCTCAAGGCAAGCTCTCTACCACTGGAGCCACAGTGCCACTTCTGGCTTTCTGGTGGTTAACTGGAGATAAGAGTCTCACATCCTTTCCTGCCGGGCTGGCTTTGAACTCTGATCCTCCGATCTCAGTCTCCTGAGTAGCCAGGGTGACAGGTGTGAGCCACTGGCACCTGGCTGCTTTTCTGTTTTGCTAAATAAAATTTTGATAAACTTCCCACTTAAATAGACTAATTCTTTTTTTTTTTTTTTTGGGTCTGGTCATGGGGCCTGAACTCTGGGCCTGGGCGCTGTCCCTCAGCTCTTCAGCTCAAGGCTAGCGCTCTACCACTTGAGCACAGCGCCACTTCCGGCTTTTTTCTTTTTGCTTATGTGGTGCTGAGGAATCGAACCCAGGGCTTCA
The DNA here is from genome assembly GCF_019054845.1 of Dipodomys spectabilis. Lineage (NCBI taxonomy): Eukaryota > Metazoa > Chordata > Mammalia > Rodentia > Heteromyidae > Dipodomys > Dipodomys spectabilis. Next base: position 280,496 of record NW_024871008.1, on the reverse strand, counting down.
TGCGTACAAGGCAAGCGCTCTACCACTGAGCCACCTTCCCAGTCCCTAATTCTTTTTTTTACATGGGCAAGATAATGAGTACATTTCTTATCAAGCATTGTAGCCTCCTCCTTTGTTTCCCCTTCTCATCCCTTCCCATCCTCCCCCCTAGACTAATTCTTAAATTCTGTTCTGTGATGATGAAAAACACCCAAATGCTAGCAACAAATAAAAACTCAGGAACATAGCAACATAGCATGCAAGTCACAAGCTTTGTACCCTGGGTTGAAATCCATGCTCTCTGGGCTGGGCTCCCGATACAGAGGGCTGAGAGGCATTTGGGGCAGGGTCCCTGCAGAGGCCAGCTCCAGGAGAAGGAGGAGGCGGAGGACATGGCCCCTTCACCACAGCCTGGGGCAGAGCAAGAGCCGCCAGCAGGCAGAGGTTGCTGGGTCCATAGCTTCTGCTCCAAGGCTTTGCCTGTGAAGGATGATTGCAACAGCCAGCTAGAACAAGCTTAAGAAATAGAGGCCAGATTATGCAATCTTGTGCCAGATATGGAGCAATCCTTCCTTCTGCCAACTTTCCCCATCAACCTGGATTGCCTCATTCAGGACTACTCAACCAACCCAAATCATAAGGTCCTAAAAATGGCATCATACACTGTTTAGAATGCTCTTCTCTGTCCTTGCAAGAGACTTTGTTTACTTTGACTGATCATCCATCACACTTCTAGAAATGCCAGCCGAGATAAACCAAGAAAAGGTAGAACATGATCCAAAAGTAGCCATGATCATATTAACTGTAAACGCATGGAGCACTCACTCCCCTTAAAAGTCTAAGACCACTTATACTAAAGAAGAACAGAAACACACAGACAAAGCCACAGGGACAATTGCATAAGACCAACACTAAAAGTGAAACAGTAAAATCTGTCTGCCTCTCTCAAGCATGCTGTTTGTCATAATTATGCCACATAAGGGTATATTTTATACGAAAAATAAAGGGGTCCATGTAATATCATGGGGTGTGTTTTGGGGTTACAGCTGTGCATTGGCTCCCTTTAAGTTCAAGGTTTTGACGTCATCGCAGCATGTTCTCTGGTCAGAGTGGGAAGGAGGGTGTCAGACGCAGGAGGTCAGATCCGTAGGGACAGGCAGGTGTGCAGCGATAAGGCACTACAGGCTGGGCAATGCAGCGGTGAGGAGCAGGCTTCCGATAGAGCTGCATGAACAGCATTAACACACTGAGAAAATAAAGCCAAGCTGGAACCACCTTCCTAATACAAGGTGGACTTGAATAAACCGGAATTGCCTGGTTTAATCTGTAGGCTAGGCACAGAAAGACATATAAATCCTTGCGCTTGTCAGTGTCATGTTATAACAAATATTGGAATCGGTTGCCTTGGAGTTTGGTTCTGGAGTTTCCTGGCAGGGGTCTGGTGGCTCCATTCCTGCAGGGCCTGGGAGGGACACCTGGCAGAGCCTTCACAGAGAGGCAGGAAGAGGAGGAGAGGCTGGGCTCCCAGGGACCGGCGAGGTGAAGGTCCTGCGGAGCTCAGGCCAGCCGGGTAAGCGAAGGACATCCTGTCTGCTGGAAGGTGCTAGCGAGCGGAGGCCTCTCGGGGTGGCCCTTGAGTACGATTGTTACTTGCTTCGTCTGGGCTCTGAGCCTCAGCTTGCTGTCAGGTGTCCGGCACAATTACTTCTCTCTAACAGCGGACCAGGCTGAACTGAGGCCTGAACTCAGGGCCTGGGCACTGGGCCTGGCCTTTTTTTGCTCAAAGCTCGCACTCTATCACTTGAGCCGCAGCTCTACTTCCAACATTCTGGTAGTTAATTGGAGATGACTTTCCTGCCTGGGCTGGCTTTGAACCACGATCCTTAGATCTCAGCCTCCTGAGTTTCTAGGATTACAGGCGTGAGCCGCCAGTGTCCAGCTTTATTTACACAATTTTTATATCCTGATGGAGATACTAAGTTAGTTTATAATAATGCTGACTAAGTGAAGGGAACAGAATCAGCTTCCTGATCCCACCACTGTGTAAAGATTGCACACGTGAGCCGACCAGACTTGCGGAGTGGGGCTTCCTTCAGGCGGCAATGAATCCATCAGCGCAGAAGCCTTCAGGAGCAGTCTGTTCCCCTCCACCCAGGGCTGCTGCCCAGCGAGAATCCCACCCAGTTGCAGCCCTTCGGACTCTGGCTCCTGAGGAGTCTGAGAAGGACGTTCGAAGGTCACAGGTTCCTGAGCGCCAGCCAAACCCTGCATCACCTCCTCTGCCCACACCTCACCATCAAGAGCACGCTGCCCCCACAGGGGTAGAGAAATTACTAATTTATTAATTTTTATGTTTGTCGGTCGTGGGTCTTGAACCCTGGGCCTGGGCACTTGTCCCTCAGCTCTTCAGCTCAAAGCTGGCGCTCTACCACTTGAGCTACAACACCACTTCTGGCCTTTTCTGTGTATGTGGTGCTGAGGAATAGAACCCAAGGCCTCATGCATGGGAGGCAAGTGCTCTACCACCTCTCCAGCCCTGGCAAGTCTTATGCTAAGAGGAACTCTGTGGGAAAACTCAAAATAAGAAGGAGAGAAGGCCCTTCAAGGAAATTTCAACCTGTGACACTGAGAACGCAGCCCCCTGGCCGTCACAAGCATGGAGCAGCTGGGCTCCAGTGGCTCACCCCTGTAACTCTAGCTATGTAGGAGCCTGCAGTCAAGCCCCAGTACCAGCACACATACACAAAATGAGTGCTCAAAAGAACAAACCACGGTCACAGCAGTGTTGTGTAACAAATATGAAGAGAAGACATTCCTGCCTGGCCTCTGGTTGCGGCTGTGAGCCGGAGTGGCCAGTGGGTCAGACAGGGTCAGGGTGGTGAGCCGGGGGTAGCCGGCGGGTCAGACAGGGTCAGAGCTGTTAAAGCCCCTCATGTCTGGTAGGTGTAACAAGACTGTGTGGAAGATGCCTCTGACACATCTGCAAAAACTACGTGTGTGCGATGAGCAAAGTATTTTGGGGGCTGCCAGAAGTTCAAACTCCAGGTGAAAGGCTGAGTGCTGCTGTCTTTTCCTGCTGGGTGGCCTGAGCATTGTGCTGCCCTAAATAGTGCATTTCTTCCAAAATGGAAATGGGACCTTTGTGTAGATATCTGCTAGCCCATTTCTTCTTCTTCTATATCTATCTCTATCTCTCTCTATATATTTTCTAGAAGTTGATATTAAACACTATTCTAGTTGTCCTTTTCATTTGAGCTACAAATTATAAATTACGTGCTAATGATTCTTAAAAATTAAATCATATAAACTGATTTAAACAAATTTATATTAAAACAGAAGTTATCCACTCTCAAAGCCCAAGGTGTTGCAACCACATCACTACACTTACTCTCATTCGTGCAGTGGGTTTCTCTTGCTATTTAATCTCTTGAGTGACTAAAGCCCATCTTTGCAAACTCCACCCTCACATCAGTGAGCTTGAATGGACTTCCCTGTTGCAACGTACAGCCCTGTGATTTGCCTTAAGTTCACCAATGTGCGTACAGGAAGCAGAACTATCGGAAGCCACTGAGCCAAGGGAGGGCCGTCCTAGCCCAGCACCCATCCTGTTCCCGCCTGCCCGTTGCCACGCACACTTGTGCACTCTTCTTCCTCTCAACACAGCGTGCTTCTCATAGCCAGGAGATGGATAAGGGGCAGAATGAGCTCTCTGAGCTGGGCGCCCCCGCCGGCTCTGCCCCCACGGTGACCACAGCCACTGTGATCAAGATGCCCAGCGAAGTCTCCACGCCCGACCATGTGGTCTGGTCCTTCTTCAACACGCTCTTCATGAACACCTGCTGCCTGGGCTTCATCGCCTACATCTACTCTGTGAAGGTATGTGTGGTACTCGGTGTGGGAAGGAGCAGTGGTGCAAAGAGCACCAGGGGTCAAGAAGTACCACGTGCTGGGCACCGCTTGCGGTGTGTGTGTGTGTGTGTGTGTGTGTGTGTGTGCGCGTGCGTGCTGACTCTTCACAGGCAGGAACAGGGTGAGGCTGTCTATGGACCCTTAGGCTCAACGTTGGTGCCTGCTTTCAGCCTAGACAAATTCTCCATGAAGCCCAATTCAGTCTGCAGATGGTGGCACTGGGCTGTGTGGGCTCATGGGCTTGGCCTTTGGGTGTGTGGGCAGCCGGCACTGGGGTCTCTGGGACAGCTGGGTGCGTGGAGGGGGTGCTGGACGGAGGGATGGAGGAGCCGCAGTGGCAGGAGCGCTGGGCGCCTGGCTTCCGCCTGCCGCTCTAGGGGTCGTAACCATCCACTCTCTTCCAGTCTAGAGACAGGAAGATGGTGGGCGATATAGTGGGGGCCCAGGCCTACGCCTCTACTGCCAGAATCCTGAACGTCTGTGCCCTCATCATCAACATCCTCGCCGCGCTCATCCTCATCATTACGCTGGCCGTTAACGCTGCAGCAGTCCTGAGAGGAATGGGCGTCTAGTCCACCCCCGCCCTTTCCTCTCCTTGGCCGGCCCCTCACCTAGCCCCCCATCTGCCAACCCACCACGGCCCACTGCCATGTCCTCTTGCACCCCACCTGCGGGGGAGGGCGGTGTTTCAATAAAGCACACGTTTCTGAGTTGGTATGACTTCTCTGGGGAGCCTGTGTGAGGGGGCAGGGCGTGTCCTGGGGCAGCATCCGGCTGCGGAGGCCGCTGCTGACCAGTGTTCTCTCTGGTATTTTGCGGCTCTAGGCAGAGGTTCTGTGGCTGCCCTCCTGCCCCCATGCCCTCAGGTACCCTCAAGGGCACAGAGGACCGCACCTCCAGGAGCCACCAGCCTGGGGTGGGCACTCAGCACCATCCTGCCTAGAGTGGTGAAATCTCACTCCTTGCTTCTCCTGCGCCCAGGCAGAGCTGGATTCCTGGGGCTCTGCAAGCCTCTCCTGTGCATCTGGAAGTCTCGTGGATTCCTGGGGCTCTGCAGGCCTTGCCTGTGCATCTGGGGTCTCCGTGGATTCCTGGGGCTCTGCAGGCCTCGCCTGTGCATCTGGGGTCTGGTGGATGGACTCCGAGCCCCAGGTGGTGCCGCCCTCCATGCTGGCAATGTCTGATACATGTCGGGGGCCTGGGGTGGGCAGGCCCTGTGTGCAGTGGTGGCAGGGAGTCCCTGGCTCTGCGGCCGGACCGCAGCAGACTCTCGGTGACATATGCTGGGTACAGCTGAGGATTGCTGGCTGACGACCACCCCCGGGCTGGGGTCCTGGCACAGACCCACCCTCCCCCCTGCGCTGCGCCCACCTCTCCCCTGTTGTGCCCAGATAAGGGTCCCTGAAGACCACCAAGTTGCCAATTCCAATGCAAGCACAGGACAGCCTGGACTTACAACCGTCACCGATGCAGTGGCTCAGAGCTGAGAGCCCTGACTTCCAGTTTAGCAGGGTTTTTACTGTGGTTACTGCAAGGGTAGAGGATTTCCAGCTTAGCGGTTACCTGATTGGTTAACATTTCATGAGTGAGTCTTGTAAAATCTCATTGGCGAAAATGTACAGGCTAAGCCGTTAAGCAGCAAAATATGTTAACCATGCTATCTAAGACACATCTGGAGCTTTACTCTCCTGCTAGTTACTGATTGACGGCTGCTCGGGAGTTACTGGTCAGAGTGGTTGCAGTCATGTGGTTTTTCCAGGAACCTGAGCTCATATGGCAGTAAAAGTCTTTTTACAAAATGGCCTTAATATCCAGTATGGTTGCACTTTGGCCAGGCCAGGCTTCTCAAGACCAGGCCTGCAGACACTGGCTGTGTGAGTCAGGACCCCAAACCTTCCCGCCAGCCTGTCTCTGGCAGAGCAAATACACCCAGGTTGGGAGTACAGCCATCAGGGACAGCAACAGGAGTCTTTCCACTTAACACCCGGTATGAACCACTCTGTCCTACCCCTGTCTGAAGCCACTCTGAGGTCGGATGACACCACATGTTCAGATTCTTGAAATCTGCAAGCATCCTGAAGTAGGGAGACCGATCTGGCCCGCACCATATTGGCCACTTGGTATATAGTAGGGTCTTCTTGGTGGGGGAAGGGGAAGTCCCACCTCCCAGGTGATGGGCATGCCTGAATTCCTGGAGGCAGGGCAGGCATCTGGCTGATAGGTTACTAGCCCTGTCAGTCCAGTGCCCGGGACTGGGAATTTCCTGTGACCCTGCCTCCGGCCCTGGCCCTGTTTAGGCCCAGCCCAGCCCCGACATCGTGATGGTGATGCCATGGCCCGTGTCTCTGTGTTCCTGTCCTGTCTCCTGGCTGCTGGTCACCATGGCATTCCAGTCCAGCTCTCCAGTTGGAGCTGAATTGGTTTGCTGGTATTGTTTTGTTCGTTCTTCTCTCTATGGCCTTCATGGATCTGTTTCCTAACTGGGTTAAGTTTACTTGCTGCCTATAGGTCTTTGTAGTTGGTCACCTGCAGACAGACCACTAGCGTTCCAATAAAGACTCCAAAATCTGACCTCTCAAAATGTGGCTTCTCTATTTTCTCGTGGCTGGATTTATGACTGATTTAAGCTACAACAATCTCTCTGAGCAAATTCTGTCTGTACAGTTTTGAAAATACATGCCTGTAGCCCCCACACACAATAGTGATCGGGAATTCTCCATCCCTAGCCAGTCACTCAAATGGCAGTTTTTCTTTCTTTTCTTTTTTTTTTTTGGTTGGTCGTGGAGCTTGAACGCTGGGCCTGGGCGCTGTCCCTCAGCTCTTCAGCTCAAGGCGAGAGCTCTCTACTCCTTGAGCTACAGAGTCACCTCCGGTTTTTGAGTGGTTTATTGGAGATAAGAGTCTCATGGACTTTCCTGCCTGGGCTGGCTTTGAACTGTGGTCCTCAGATCTCAGCCTCCTGAGTAGCTAGGATTACAGGTGTGAGTCACTGGAGCCCGGCCAGTTTTTCTTAATACAAGAATTACAAGCACACCAGCATGATGCAAAGAATCCAGATTTAACAAAATTAAGGAATTTCAGTACCCTTTTGTTTTTTCCAAATATGCATCTGATTGAAAAATAGCACTGAAGCCAAATAATATCACAAATTAACTTTTTTTTAACCTTCCTTCAAAGCTTTCCCAGTAGGGGCAGTTTTAGGATTACTAATCCTATCACCCACATTACTATCAGGTTTCCAATGTCCAGAAAAGAGACAGAGTGAAGCCGGGCCTCCTGCCCATCCTATAGGGCATTGTCCATCCGATTCCTTAGGGTTGGGTGCTACACCTTGGTGCCAGCTGACCACCCTCCCCACGAATGGACCCCTGTGTGGGCCTCACCCACCATGTGTGGGCTGGCTAAGATGCACTTTTGCCAGGTCAACCCTCACCCCTTGAAGACAGGCCCATTGGCTCATCCTGTTTTCCATGTCCCGTTTTTTTTTTCTTGATTCTGACTGAGATAAAATCCAAAACAGTTCTAGACAAACAAAATGACAATGTCTTTTACAGTGATAAACAAACCTTCATACTCAAATATCTGATACTTATCCCCAAATTTTAACAGTGGAGGGAAATAAATCCTAGTCTTCAAGATATTTAAATTTTGCTAAGCCAGATAGCTCTTGATTACAGTGCTAACAGCTACATGCATACCGGATTTTCTTGAACATGTTCACACACACATTTTTGCACAAAAATCTTATAGCACACAAAATGAATATGGGCTGTACATTTTCTGGAATTTCAGTGGCAAGGGATTTTTTTTTTTTTTTTTTTGCCAAGAACAAGTAGAATCTCTTACAGATGACCAAGATTTAAAACAAAACTTTGCTAACAAATTACCAACTCACCTTAGCATCCCACAGCCCCATTTTTCCAGGGCTTGCTTGTGTTAGCAAGGTATGTTAGCATACCAATGGACCTTAGAATATCTTCAGATGGAGGAAGGGAGGGGTTACCTGAAGCTAATCTCTTAGCCTACCTGGTTGGCTGAACAAGAGCACTGTACAATTCCAATTCTAAGAACCAGGACTGAAGCCTCCCATACTCTACCTCCAACATCCAATTGTGATGCTGAGCAGGCTGCAGCTTTAGCCAGATGCTATATGGCTAAATGAAGAGCCAAGACACAGAAAGCAAGAATCCATATTACCAAGACAGACAAAACCGAAGGCTGAGTTGGGGCCTAGTGGGCCCTCGGCTCAGGCCTAACCAGAACTCTCTACAGTGTAGTATGAGAGTGGGTCCTTCCTACTCAACAAACCAGCACCCCACCTCATCAGCATGGGGGGGACAGAGGGTGGGTCTTGAGCATGTACGCTTCTCTTACCTCTCCATTTTCAGACAGATCAATCCCCAGAATAAGAAAAAACATACTAACAGACAACAGACAGACACTTACTCTGGAGGTCTCCTGAGTGACTCCAAACTCCAAAAAGAGTTAGTGGCATGTCTGGTGTCCAGGAGCCTGTCTGTTGAAGTGGTGGAAGATCAAGTGGTGTTTGCCCTACAGAGTCTCCTGTACTCCGGCAGCCTGGATCCCTGAGGCCATTTGCCTGTGACTCACAGAGCCCAGATGCGCTCCTTGGCACTGGGATCCTGCTGGCCTCCAAATGTCGTAAGGTAACTTGATTGTGAGAAACAGAGAAGCTACGTTGGGAGAGGTTGAATTGGGAGTCTTTAGTGGAGAGCTGGCGAATGCAGGTAGACTCCTGTCACAAAGGCCTACAGCCCCTCAAATACACTTAACACTGTTAGAAAACTGAGCCATGAGAGCAGGAGAGAAAAGTAAGAGCAGAAAAACAATGCCAACAACCCAGATCCACCCCAGCGGAGAGCTGAAGGGGGACGCCATGCTGACTGAGGAGAGCCAGGAGACACGGAAGCTCGTGAGCATGAAGCATGGCGTCCTGGTGGCTGAGCTGGTTTGGGCCTAACGAGGGGCAGGGGCAGGGAGCAGGGTCACAGGAAACCCAGGAGTCTCCCAAGTTCAAGGCACAGGACTGACAGGTCCAGTAACCTATTGTCCAAGTCCCTAACCCTGCCTCCAGGAATTCAGGCACACCGTGGGAATCTAGAAACCGAACTGTGAGGTCTGACAGGGAAAGAGAATGGGAATGCCATTCTCTGACAAGACTCTCAGAATGCTGGAGGTTGCCCTGGAAAGATCAAACAATCCTGGCTTAGCAGAGATTCAGATTTCTACCTGAAATGTGAGCTGTCTGGGAGCCTGATGTCAGATAAAAGCTTGTGAAAACTGCCACTTCCTAAGATAAGGAAGTCAGTTATCACTTGTACACAAAATCAAGTCACATGTTGGTGTTTGTATCTGCAAAGATATGGTACCATACTTCCTTCACATACTCCCCGGTACTAAACTCAATAAATACACTTGTTAGCGGGACCTCCAGTATCTGAAGCTGGTGGAACACTTCAGATCCCCTGGTGCCCCCCACACCACAGTCCACAGCCAGTTCCCGTCTCCGATACTACCTGGTCACGGTGGATTACCACACATCCCCACACCCTGGGAGGTGGGGCTTCCCCTTTCTCCACCATAAAGACAAGATGGCACCTGTTAAATCCAATTCCTTATCCACCATGTAGCCAAGATGGTGCTAGTTAGACCCATGCAGCTGGGGCTAAGGCATTAACAGATCCGGGACCATGGAACTGAGGTTTGGGGAGCCAGGGGACTGAAGCCGCTGCCAGCTTCAGGCGGCCTGCACCCAGTTTACAGGGCACTTATTGAGTAGGGTAGAGGGGCACACGTGCAGAAAATGAGATCACAGTATCCCTGAAGTCACAGGCAGGGTCACGCGGTATAATCTTATTTAAGTGATAAATAGCTTTTTTATCTTAAGAAGAAAGTGTAAGCAGCAAATGGCTTACAATTCACATAGCTTTTTGTCTATCCCAAAGTTCTCAGAAAGCTTGGTATGAGATTAGCCTATACTCAGGATAGAACTCTGAATTCCCATCCAGCCAGGACTGATCCAACCTTCCCAGGAAACTCTCAGTGTTCTGAGTTCCACTTCCCAATCCTTCCTGGTCTCACAGCTTGGCTTTTGGGGGCTCTCACACGCATCCCTTCTTCACTGGGATGTGCATTGGAGGGTACGGTGACCCCCAGCCTCTCCCTCTTCCTGCCTCCCAGTTTGAGGCTGCTCTGCCAGGTACTCGACCTGTGTGCCCACTCACAAACTGAAGCTGATCTGGGAGAAGTCCTCAGCCATCAGCCTTCTATGTGTGGGGGGTCCCCTGGCCAGGTCAGGGGGCTTTATTGGGTGGTCTGAGGCCGCCGTGCATGGGCCACGGCTTCTTTTGATGGGGTCTCCCCAGGGAGGGGTGGGAGACACTGGTTTTCGAGGGCGGGCCGCATTGGTCCACTCACTCCAAGCTGTAATTTGTGTTATATATAGCAGGCAGAGCTGGCCTGCCAGGGAAGGAGGCTGTGAGGCTATAAGCAGGCCGGATGCCTCCCCTGGACTGGGAGTTTGAGTGAGGAAGACGGCACTGGAACCCATGGACACATCATACCCTCGTGAGGACCCCCGGCCCCCAGCTTCCCGCAAGGCTGATGGTGCTGCCGACGTAGCCCTCTCGCTGACAGCATCCTGTCCCCCACCTCGAGACCATCTGATCTGGTCAGTCTTCAGCACACTCTACCTGAACCTGTGCTGTCTTGGTTTCCTGGCACTTGTGCACTCTGTCAAGGTGGGTGAGGGTTGTGGGGGGGCTCCCTGGGGCCACCGGGGAAGGGGACCCTATTGGCATGGCCAGAGACAGGGTTCCTCACAAACCTGGAGGCCACGAGGTTTGTTCATAGAACAGAAAGGCCTGAGCATGAAGAGGTGTGCTTGTAGGGTGTGTGTGTAATGTTAGAGGGTGGAGTCCGCAGTGGCTGCTCACAGGGCCTTCTTCACACACTGTGACGGCTCACCTGGGCTTCTGGTCCTGAGTGGAGCTGGGGTCCTCTCCCCAGAGGGCTCCCCCCACAGAGGGCTGGGGTCCTCTCCCCAGAGTACTACCCCCCACAGAGGGCTGGGGTCCTCTCCCCAGAGTACTACCCCCACAGAGGGCTGGGGTCCTCTCCCCAGAGGGCTCCCCCCACAGAGGGCTGGGGTCCTCTCCCCAGAGGGCTCCCCCCACAGAGGGCTGGGGTCCTCTCCCCAGAGTACTACCCCACAGAGGGCTGGGGTCCTCTCCTCAGAGTACTACCCCCCACAGAGGGCTGGGGTCCTGTCCCCAGAGTACTACCCCCCACAGAGGGCTGGGGTCCTGTCCCCAGAGTACTTCCCCCACAGAGGGCTGGGGTCCTCTCCCCAGAGGGCTCCCCCCACAGAGGGCTGGGGTCCTCTCCCCAGAGGGCTCCCCCCACAGAGGGCTGGGGTCCTCTCCCCAGAGTACTACCCCCACAGAGGGCTGGGGTCCTCTCCCCAGAGGGCTCCCCCCACAGAGGGCTGGGGTCCTCTCCCCAGAGGGCTCCCCCCACAGAGGGCTGGGGTCCTCTCCCCAGAGGGCTCCCCCCACAGAGGGCTGGGGTCCTCTCCCCAGAGGGCTCCCCCCACAGAGGGCTGGGGTCCTCTCCTCAGAGTACTACCCCCACAGAGGGCTGGGGTCCTCTCCCCAGAGTACTACCCCCACAGAGGGCTGGGGTCCTCTCCCCAGAGTACTACCCCCCACAGAGGGCTGGGGTCCTCTCCCTAGAGGGCTCCCCCAAACAGAGGGCTGGGGTCCTCTCCCCAGAGGGCTCCCCCAAACAGAGGGCTGGGCCTTATTCTAAATCGGGATGGCCGCAAGTGCACTGCCAGGCCAGAGGCACAGCACCCTGCAGCCTCCATGTGGGCCGGCGGCTGCTCGCCTCAAGGCACCATCCAGGGCTTTGTGTGGCTGGAGACAGCGGAAGAGGCACTCACAGTGCCGTCCAGGCTCTGGGTGCAGTCTGGATCTTTCGTGTGCTGGGGGGGTCCTGCCTCCTCAGATGTGGTGGGCGTGTGAACATCTGGTCCCACTGCTGCTCGCAGGCCCGAGACCAGAAGGTGGCGGGGGACCTGGAGGCTGCACAGCGCTACGGCTCCAAAGCCAAATGCTACAACATCCTGGCTGCCATGTGGTCCCTGGTGCCCCCTCTTCTGCTCCTGGGGCTGGTGGTGACCGGCGCCCTACACCTGTCCCAGCTGGCCAAGGACTCTGCAGCCTTCTTCAGCACCAAGTTCGACGATGGAGACTATGACTGACAGGATGAGCCTCTCCTGTCCTACTTGAGGACGCTGACCCCAGGGGCTCAGCACCAGCTCCCTGGACCCTACTATACAGCCTTGATTCCCTCCTCCCTGTGACCACAGGGCCCCCTTGTCCAACCACAGCATCCAATGCCTACCCGTTTAGACCCTGCTCTCCTTTCCCGGTACCTAACTCTGCCCCTTTCTTCCTACTCACCAGGCTTACCCTCGGTTCACCATTAAATATTCCTGGTTCCAGAAGTACCTCGAGTCTCCTTCATGGCTGCAATGGTGGGGAGGAGGGGGAGAGAGACCACAGCCAAATACTTCAACCAACCCTTTGCTCTGTATTTGTTGCCCCTTACTGTCGCCTTTCCTGGGCTCCAGGGCAGCCTGTGGTTCTAGGGTGGAGGCATCTGGGTATTTTAGGATGATGCTTTGGAATGCTGGCCTTTGATCCCTGCCGCCCTGCGGTTTGGTGGCCTGTGTTCCCGAACATGGGAGGGTGTGGCCCAGGCCACATCTGTACATGTTGCTGTGTGTCCTGTCCCTCACAAGTCAAGTGCTGTCCTCCTCCTTGGCTGTCAGAACGTAAGCCCCTGAATTTTGAGAAATCGGTTCTGTGGGAGTCTTTTTTCATTCCCAACCCAGAGAAGGCCAAGAGGAAGGTAGGTGGGGGCTGTTTGCTGCCAGGGCCTGGCTCTGGACACGTGGTCACACCGTCCTCCATGTCACTGACCCCATACACAGCCTGCCTCTCTCCCACACCTGTGCAGAGGCTGTCAGTGGGTAAGGTGACAGGTGAGCCACCAGTGCAGGATGCTCTTGTGCTAGGTCACGTCCTGTGCATCACATAGCTCCCTTGGCCCGCAACCAAAGCCCTGCAAATGGACGAGGGAGCAGCAGGGGTATGCCTCCGCCCTGCCCCCACCGTGGGGCTGGGCCAATGACAGGGAAGGCTAACTGCAGGACCCTACCCAAGAGATGGATCAAGGGTTTGAGCACTCTACCTAGGGTCCCTCCCCCATTCCTGGGGCGCCTTTGCGGGCCACCTCTCTCTGCGCTGGTGCAAGGGTCTTGCATGGTTACTGTGCTTGGAGACCTCTCACCACCCATCCTATGAAATGCTCGCAGCCATCGGTTGAGCCCCATGCTGAAGATTCTGAGCCGAGGCAGCCACTGCAGATACAGGTGTCGCGGGTCTGTGCTGGGCCTGGGGATGGTCCAGGGAGGGGGCAGAGGGGAGCTGCATGTGGATCAGTGTGCGGACTCTGAGCCATAGGTTGCTGGGTACACCTTCCCCCAACAGTGCACAACGGGGCAGGATTGTCGGGTCTGTGGTTAGATATGGAAGACAGAGCGTGTGGTCACCAGGAGGAAGTGTTACCCATAATCCCCTCAGCTCCCAGGTGGAGAAGTGTTTCCATAATCCCTCAGCTCCCGGGTGGAGAAGTGCTACCCATAATCCCTCAGCTCCTGGATGGAGAAGTGTTACCCATAATCCCTCAGCTCCCGGGTGGAGAAGTGTTTCCCATAATCCCTCAGCTCCCGGGTGGAGAAGTGTTTCCCATAATCCCTCAGCTCCTGTGTGGAGAGTGTTACCCATAATCCCTCAGTTCCTGGATGGAGAAGTGTTACCCATAATCCCCTGAGCTCCTGGGTGGAGAAGTATTACCCATAATCCCCTCAGCTCCTGGATGGAGAAGTGTTACCCATAATCCCCTGAGCTCCTGGGTGGAGAAGTATTACCCATAATCCCCTCAGCTCCTGGGTGGAGAAGTATTACCCATAATCCCCTCAGCTCCTGGATGGAGAAGTGTTACCCATAATCCCCTGAGCTCCTGGGTGGAGAAGTGTTACCCATAATCCCTCAGCTCCTGGGTGGAGAAGTGTTACCCATAATCCCTCAGCTCCTGAATGGAGAAGTGTTTCCCATAATCCCCTCAGCTCCTGGATGGAGAAGCATTACCCATAATCCCCTCAGCTCCTGGATGGAGAAGTGTTACCCATAATCCCTCAGCTCCTGGGTGGAGAAATGTTTCCCATAATCCCTCAGCTCCTGGGTGGAGAAATGTTTCCCATAATCCCTCAGCTCCTGGGTGGAGAAATGTTTCCCATAATCCCTCAGCTCCTGGGTGGAGAAATGTTTCCCATAATCCCTCAGCTCCTGGGTGGAGAAGTATTACCCATAATCCCTCAGCTCCTGGATGGAGAAGTGTTACCCATAATCCCCTGAGCTCCTGGGTGGAGAAGTGCTACCCATAATCCCCTCAGCTCCTGGGTGGAGAAGTGTTACCCATAATCCCCTGAGCTCCTGGGTGGAGAAGTGTTACCCATAATCCCCTGAGCTCCTGGGTGGAGAAGTGTTACCCATAATCCCCTGAGCTCCTGGGTGGAGAAGTGCTACCCATAATCCCCTGAGCTCCTGGGTGGAGAAGTGCTACCCATAATCCCCTGAGCTCCTGGGTGGAGAAGTGCTACCCATAATCCCCTGAGCTCCTGGATGGAGAAGTATTACCCATAATCCCCTGAGCTCCTGGGTGGAGAAGTGCTACCCATAATCCCCTGAGCTCCTGGGTGGAGAAGTGTTACCCATAATCCCCTGAGCTCCTGGATGGAGAAGTGCTACCCATAATCCCCTGAGCTCCTGGGTGGAGAAGTATTACCCATAATCCCCTGAGCTCCTGGGTGGAGAAGTGTTACCCATAATCCCCTGAGCTCCTGGGTGGAGAAGTGTTACCCATAATCCCCTGAGCTCCTGGGTGGAGAAGTGTTACCCATAATCCCCTGAGCTCCTGGGTGGAGAAGTGTTACCCATAATCCCCTCAGCTCCTGGATGGAGAAGTGCTACCCATAATCCCCTGAGCTCCTGGGTGGAGAAGTGTTACCCATAATCCCCTGAGCTCCTGGGTGGAGAAGTGCTACCCATAATCCCCTGAGCTCCTGGATGGAGAAGTATTACCCATAATCCCCTCAGCTCCTGGGTGGAGAAGTGCTACCCATAATCCCCTGAGCTCCTGGATGGAGAAGTGCTACCCATAATCCCCTGAGCTCCTGGGTGGAGAAGTATTACCCATAATCCCCTGAGCTCCTGGGTGGAGAAGTGCTACCCATAATCCCTCAGCTCCTGGGTGGAGAAGTGCTACCCATAATCCCCTGAGCTCCTGGGTGGAGAAGTGTTACCCATAATCCCCTCAGCTCCTGGGTGGAGAAGTGCTACCCATAATCCCCTGAGCTCCTGGGTGGAGAAGTGTTACCCATAATCCCCTCAGCTCCTGGATGGAGAAGTGTTACCCATAATCCCCTGAGCTCCTGGGTGGATAAGTGTTACCCATAATCCCCTGAGCTCCTGGGTGGAGAAGTGCTACCCATAATCCCCTCAGCTCCTGGGTGGAGAAGTGCTACCCATAATCCCCTCAGCTCCTGGGTGGAGAAGTGTTACCCATAATCCCCTCAGCTCCTGGGTGGAGAAGTGCTACCCATAATCCCCTGAGCTCCTGGGTGGAGAAGTGCTACCCATAATCCCCTCAGCTCCTGGGTGGAGAAGTGCTACCCATAATCCCCTGAGCTCCTGGGTGGAGAAGTGCTACCCATAATCCCCTGAGCTCCTGGGTGGAGAAGTGCTACCCATAATCCCCTGAGCTCCTGGGTGGAGAAGTGCTACCCATAATCCCCTGAGCTCCTGGGTGGAGAAGTGCTACCCATAATCCCCTGAGCTCCTGGGTGGAGAAGTGCTACCCATAATCCCCTGAGCTCCTGGGTGGAGAAGTGCTACCCATAATCCCCTGAGCTCCTGGGTGGAGAAGTGTTACCCATAATCCCCTGAGCTCCTGGGTGGAGAAGTGCTACCCATAATCCCCTGAGCTCCTGGGTGGAGAAGTGCTACCCATAATCCCCTGAGCTCCTGGGTGGAGAAGTGCTACCCATAATCCCCTGAGCTCCTGGGTGGAGAAGTGCTACCCATAATCCCCTGAGCTCCTGGGTGGAGAAGTGCTACCCATAATCCCCTGAGCTCCTGGGTGGAGAAGTGCTACCCATAATCCCCTGAGCTCCTGGGTGGAGAAGTGTTACCCATAATCCCCTGAGCTCCTGGGTGGAGAAGTGCTACCCATAATCCCCTGAGCTCCTGGGTGGAGAAGTGCTACCCATAATCCCCTGAGCTCCTGGGTGGAGAAGTGTTACCCATAATCCCCTGAGCTCCTGGGTGGAGAAGTGCTACCCATAATCCCCTGAGCTCCTGGGTGGAGAAGTGCTACCTATGAACCTCAGCCCTGGGATGCTGCCTGGTGGTTCCTATACTCTACCCCTGACACTCTTCATAGGGTTTCACAAGAACTCTCCTCTTAGATCTCTGATGGCAGGCCCTACACATTCTCCTACAGAAAAAGGCAGAGGGAGACAGGTCTTGGGAGATACGGATGCTTAGATCCCTCGCTCCAGTGCTGCCCACAGACTAATACGTCTTTCCTGTATGTGTGTGAAAGATTAAAAATTAGAGTTACATTTTACAATCGCTAACTGCTGAGTTTGCTTCTGTAAACTTGCTTGCGCTAGCACTGACCCTTCCCCTCCCTGAAAATAAGTAAAAAGTTTCAGAGTCCAGACGCAGGTCCTGGGACAAGGTCTGTAGCCGTAGATAAAGAACAAACGAGTATGTTCTTCTAAGTTCCTGTTTGGAAATTCCCCAAATGGGACTCAAGATAAGGACCATCTGGCGAGTCCAGCAAACTAGGTCTAATGTCAACCAATCACAAGCCTGTAACTATGTGAACTCCCCTCCAGGGTGACCGCTCCCCCTAGATTTGCCCTAAGCCAACCAGTTTACGACAGTGTTACAAAATTTCCCATGTAGCAAAATGATTGCTGGAGTACATGTGATTTTTAAATTGGGCCAATCCCAGAGCACCTGGTGTGTTATGCTAATCCTTTGGTTTTGCCTTTAAAAATGCTTGTAACGGCTGCCCGGGGCATTCTGACTGACTGGGGCAGAGAGTCCGTTTGCGCAAACGCTGAATAAATTCCTCTTGCTTGTTGCATCTGCTGGTTTGGAGTCTTGGTTTCTGGGGCGCCTTCCCACAGACGAAAGTATCCCAGAAATCTGGGGTCTTTCAGTTGGGGGCTCGTCCGGGATCACGGCGCCCCCAGACCCAAATTCCAAGACCAGTTGGAGGTAAGATAGAGTTCTTGCGTTTCGCTTCCATGTTTGTTATCTCTGTTCTGCTTTCTTCATTCTGGGATCCGAAGGAAAGTGCCTGTACAGGACCTGTATTGAGGCCAGTAGGGGAGGCAGACGTGCCCTGAGACCCCTGGCCCGGCTCGGGCAGATGTGCCCTGAGTTGTGGAGGAAGGAGGGAACGTGGAATCTCTCTCCTTCCCGGGAACTGGAGGAAGGGGGGAACGTGAAACTTCTCTCCTTCCCGGGGAGTTTAGCCGTGGTCGGCCACTCCCATCTGAAGTTGCTTTTTCTGTTTGCAGCCATTTGACTGCCACGCAGCGCCTGTCTGGTTTCGTCTGTTTCTGTTTAGTGTTAATTGTCTTTGTTGCTTGTTTTGTTGTCCTTAAAGGGATGGGGCAACAACTAACAACGCCCTTAAGTCTGACTTTAGATCGCTGGAAGTTACAGCCCGAGCCCAGATTGTCAGGTTTTAGGAACTTGCTTGTTTGTCAATTATGAAATTGCCACTGACCACCTGTGAGTGGCCCCAGTTAGATCTCAGCCTCGGGCCTTGGCTCGGGGGGTCTGAGCGTGGGGGAGAACCTGTCAGTCTGAGGGGATGGCCGCTAGGGACTTTTGTCCCTTGCCCCAAGATGACTGGGAATTCTCTTCCGCCTTGGAAGGCCCCTGGGTCAACGTTTGCAGAAATCTAAAAGAAAAATCCTCCGGAGGTGAGTAGGGGGTTTGAGTCCCCTGGTAAGTGAATGGTGGTGAGATGTCGCCCCATTCACTGAGACTTGATTTTGTCTTTGTGGCCACTTGTTTGTCTTGTTAACTTTAGTGTGTGTGTTTGTTTTATGTTTTCTGGGGTAGGGAAGCTCTGGGTGAGTGTGGCAGGCTCACTCAGCAGACTCTGGATTCAGCTTGCTGAGTGGGAGCAGCACAGAGTTCTGGTAGGGATAAACTGGGGCCCATTAGTCCCCAACTCAGCCTTCAGTTCTTGTCTAGTTCTGTTTTAGAATTGGTACCAGTTTTAAATGTGGATTCTTGGTTTTTGTGTTTATCTGTGTTTTCGTTATTTATTTAAACATCTCTGGGGGAATAAAAGTTCCAGCTGGGCTCGGTCACAGACCTGCTATGCCCACCCTCCCTGTGAGGCATGGAAGGTTATTGGGCTAGTTTGGTTCCCTTCAAGCCTCAGGCTGCATTTTCTCCTTGTGGAGGCTGCCAGCAGGGAGGGTGTAGAAGGCTGTGTGACTAGTTTGGACTTTTTCAGCTAGTCCTGACAATGTAACAATTTGTAAAGTGCTCTTGTCTAAAATTGGATTAAAAACATCTGGCCAGTTTAGTTTTAGGTGACCCCCTCCCCCAATCCTCCTCCAACAGAAGGGATTCAAAAGACTAATTAGTGAATTGCCTTGCTAGACAAACAAGCTCTGGGAAAATAAAGCCCAACAAAGGTACCTAGTTTAAAAGAAATACTGTCTTAAATTTTTGTTTAAAGACTTTAAAAGGTGTAGTAGGACTGATTTTCATTTTTGCGTGCTTTAAGATCTGTGTGAGTGTTTTGTGTGTGTCTGTAAACGTGTTCAAAGATAAGAATTGTCAGCATGCTGTAACAATTGGGTGAGTTTAAATTTAAAATTCAAAAGGTTATGAGGTTTGGACATTACCAAAAATTTTAAAAAATCTTCACATTGTTTTAAATGGCTTTTTAAAGATTCTTTAACTTGCTAATTTAAAAAATCTGGTATTTTAAAAAACTAATATTTTAAAATACATTAAGACTGTTTATGCTGTAATCAAGTTATCTGGCGTAACAAAAATACATTGGCTGTTTGGGATCTAGTTCCCTTGGCTAAAATTTGGAAATAAATATTAAAAATTTAAATGTAAAGGTTAGTTTAACACTGTCAAAGACAGTACCTGTTTTGTTTACAACTGTGTATTTCATTCAAGAACCAAGAGAAGAGACAGGGGGAAAAACTTAGAAACCAACAGAAGACCTGTCTTTAGGGGTAAGGGGTGTACAGGCAGAAGTACACTTCAGCTGGTCATGCATGGTGGGACAGGCCCTGGGAGGAGTCCACACAGGGCGAAAGGGGGCAAGCTGGCACAAACGCAGTTCGTCTAACCCTAGAGTCGGATTGGGTGTGTGCCCATTCCATAGAAGGGGCTGAGTGGCCCATCTTTGTTCTCTCTTTTCCCTGCAGATAGACACTAAAAACATGATGGTTAAAATGAGTGATGTGATGATCTGATTAATATTGCTAAAACTTCCCCTTGGATGTGTTAACATTAAAATTAAAAAGGCCTTAAAAAGAGGGTTAAAAAGTTATTTGTATAATGTGGCTTGCTTTTAATGTTTTACAATTAGGATGTTTTTAAAAGTCATAGAGACGCTAAGTCTAACTTTTTGGTTTAGTTATGATGATTGTTATTTTTGCATTAAAAAAATTGTCATTTGAGTTTAAAAATCTTAATGTGTGTCTGTTTTAAAACAAGCAGCCAAGAGGCAATGAGTGACACTTGGCCTCAAGATTTCAAGGGATCTTTTCAAAATGCAAATAAAAACTAAGGTATACAATAAAAAAAAAAGATTAATAGGAGACTTAAAAAAATAAAAAATGGATTTTTGGATATAAAGTTTAAAGGTAAAGTTGTTTTTAACATTGGCTTCAATGTGCACAGAGAAAAATTAGGATTACCAAAATAATTGCTATTCCAGTTTGCTCTTATAGGTTGTTTTTTTTAAGTTTCCAGCAAAGTCCAGAGCAAAGCACAGAAAATTCTTACAAGTTTGTCAGATGTAACTTTGACTCTTAATAAGTTTCAGGTAAGAGCATGCTTAAAAGCTACTTCTATGTTGACCACCTTGTTGCTTTTAATTGGAGTAAGGTGGCCTTTTATAAGACTCATTGATCTGCAAACTGGTTCAAAGCCAGCCCAGGCAGGAAAAGGTCCCTGTGAGACTGTCACCTCTACTCAGCCAGCAGAGTGCTGAAAGAGCAAGCAGAGTTGCTTTGGGACTCAAAGTGGCAGAGTGCTAGCCTTGAGCTGGAGAGCTGAGGGACAGTGCTCAGGCCCGAGTTCAAGTCCAGCGACCAGCTAAAGGGAAATGCCAAGGCATTTATCCCAATGTGGAGAAGACACTCCTGGGACAAAAGCAATGGAGGAGCGTCCAGAGGCAGTAAGCTACTGTACTGCTTGGATGGCAGAAATGTCAGATCCTAGAGTCATTTGTGCATGGCCCTTCAAAACTGGTCAGAGCCGGGAGGTCATGGGAAGAGTTTAAAAGCATGCCTAATGTCCATGACTATCTACCTTGTAAGGGACAGGAACTTGCCAGTCCTCTATGATAGTAAAAAGCCAATGTTATAAAATGTGGGGGATAGTTTAAATCTCAACTCCTTTATGTGCCAAAAGCTCAAATTGGCAGCTCTAATTGAGCTGACACTAGTTACATAAAGTTCATCTGCTCAAAAAAAAAGTTTGTAAACCTGAAAATGTGTTTCTATTGACATCTGTCTAAAGGCCTGCAAAGGTAACTTAGGCATTGTTGGGATCATTCGAGATCACATTCCTAAGCCATCTAGGAAGATGCTTTTACAAACCAGAGTGCTAAATGAAAGATTAAAATTGGGGCTATGTCCATTTTACAATATGCTAACTGCTAATTCTGCTTCTGTAAACCTGCTTACGCTAACACTGACCCTTCCCCTCCCAGAAATAAGTTAAAAAGTTTCAGAGTCCAGATGCAGGCCCTGGGACAAGGTCTGCAGACATAGATAAAGAACAAAAGAGTATGTTCTTCTAAGTTCCTGTTTAAAAAATTCCCCAAATGGGACCAAAGATAAGGACCATCTGGTGAGTCCAGCAAACTAGGTCAAACGTCAACCAATCACAAGCCTGTAACTATGTGAACTCCCCTCCAGGGTGACCGCTCCCCCTAGATTCGCCCTGAGCCAACCAGTTTACGACAGTGTTACAAAGTTTCCCGCGTAGCAAAATGATTGCTGGAGTACACAGTGACTTATAAATGGACCAATCCCGGGGCACCTGGTGTCATATGCTAATCCTGTGGTTTTTTTTGTTTTTGGGTCCGGTCGTGGGGCCTGAACTCTGGGCCTGGGTGCTGTCCCTCAGCTCTTCAGCTCAAGGCTAGCGCTCTACCACTTGAGCCACAGCGCCACTTCCGGCATTTTTTTTCTTTTTGCTTATGTGGTGCTGAGGAATCGAACTCAGGGCCTCATGCATGCAAGGCAAGCGCTCTACCACTGAGCCATTTTCCCAGCCCTAATCCTGTGGTTTTTGTCTTTAAAAATGCCTGTAACCTCTGCTCAGGGCTCTCTCCCTTGCCGAGGCAGAGAGACCGTTTGCGCAAATGCTGAATAAACTCCTCTTGCTTGTTGCATCTGCTGGTTTGGAGTCTTGGTCCTTGGGGTGCCCTCCCGTTGAAGAAAGTATCCCAGTGAGTCTGGGGTCTTTCACTAAACAAGCTACACTGCTGTAGCCGGAGAAAAGGTCTGTGTAGTTGTCATAAGTTAACTATTGTTCTTAATGACATCTAACCCTGATGGCCTCTTTGTAAAATAGGCTAAGGTTATAGGTTCCTGGCTAGGTAAGATCAACACCCCTAAAGTCAGCCTGAAAAAGTTACAGAAGATGGACCTTCACCCTTCTACCCCCTTTTTAAGATCAAGGGTCCAGAGTCAGTTTTGAAAAAATGAGACAAAATAGATTAAAAAAAAGGCATAAAGAATAGTGTTAACTGTTGTAGGTGTTCAAGGTGTGGAGACTGCATCTGTCAGAGATGGCTACAAGACTAAGCCTTCTGAGCCTTCTGTGTCTATTTACAAAAATATCTGGTTAGTAAAAAGGTTGTAATTTTGGTAAATTGTCCTGGGCTATTGTTTAAAGATCTTAAAAAACAACAGGATCAAAGCCTGCCAAGCCTATGCAATGTATCCTTAACCAGTCTGTGTAGGAATTTACAGCATGAGGTGTGACAGTCCCTTGGAGCCACTGAGAGATCCTGCTGCTGCTGCTGCTGCTGCTGCTGCATACCCTAATGGGTAAAGTTCAACGACGGCCTGACAGCCACCTGGAGGAACTCCTGCCTGATTCCATCACCTGAGTCTGCTTCCTGGTTGACTGCTGCTAAATCTAAGATCTTGTGGGACATTCTTTTGGGTGATATCCAAAAACTCTCTCTTCCCATAGTGGATATTGGGGACAAGGATATCACTGGCTTGCTTGCCTTAGGTACTTCAGTGCATAGTGACTGGAAATCCTCTCTATGGTCACAGCCTAGTTTGGCTCTGGTATGGTAATAACCTGAGTGTGTTATCAATGGAGGTAATACTCTTAGCCTTAAAATCTAGCAAGCTTCTGCATCACAGTGGTGCCTTAAGGCTGTTCTAAGATAAAGGTTCCACAAGCAAAAAAAAAAAATTGGGCAGTTTTAAACTCCAGCCACAAAGATGCTCAAAAAATTATAAAGAAAAAAAAGTAGTAAAAAAAGCCTTGGGAAAAAAATTAAAAACATTTAAAAAGTAAAAAAATGTCTTTAAGACAAACCTCAAAAAGTTTAAGTATGTAGCAAATGGTATGAGTATGTCTTAAAATTGGAGCTTACAAGTACAGCTGGTATAAAATTAAGTTAACTGTGATACACAGAGTCAGGACTGGTAAAAAAAAAATATAAGTGGCTCTGGTACTGTTACTTTTGTTACAATCGGACCTTGTACACTCAACAGACTGGTGTCTTTTGTAAAAGAAAAAGATCAGCACAGTCCGTCTATTAGTTCTGAGATCCCACTACCAAGCATTGAGAACTGACACCCCACAAGATAATAGAGAGACACCCTAAATTTTAAGATTAAAATTAGTCCAAAGAAAAAGGAGGGAATGAAAGATTAAAAATTAGAGTTACACTTTACAATTGCTAACTGCTGATTTTGCTTCTGTAAACTTGCTTGCACTGGCACTGACCCTTCCCCTCCCTGAAAATAAGTAAAAAGTTTCAGAGTCCAGATGCCAGCCCTGGGACAAGGTCTGTAGCCGTAGATAAAGAACAAACGAGTATGTTCTTCTAAGTTCCTGTTTGGAAATTCCCCAAATGGGACCCAAGATAAGGACCATCTGGCGAGTCCAGCAAACTAGGTCTAATGTCAACCAATCACAAGCCTGTAACTATGTGAACTCCCCTCCAGGGTGACCGCTCCCCCTAGATTTGCCCTGAGCCAACCAGTTTACAACAGTGTTACAAAGTTTCCCGTGTAGCAAAATGATTGCTGGAGTACATGTGATTTTTAAATTGGGCCAATCCCGGAGCACCTGGTGTGTTATGCTAATCCTTTGGTTTTGCCTTTAAAAATGCCTGTACCGGCTGCCCGGGGCTCTCTGGCTGCCCGGGGCAGAGAGTCCGTTTGCACAAACGCTGAATAAATTCCTCTTGCTTGTTGCATCTGCTGGTTTGGAGTCTTGGTTTCTGGGGCGCCTTCCCACAGACGAAAGTATCCCAGAAGTCTGGGGTCTTTCATGTGAAGCTCTCTCCCATATCTGCTCCCCAATGAATTTAGGCTGGCTCATCCCTGAAAACAGGGAGTAGCAACAACATGAAGTAAAGGCAACAAGGGAGACACAGGGCCTGCCTGGCTCCTTGAGCTTGGAAGCTACGGCACGTCCTGTCCCGAGTTGCAGAAAGAAGTCAGGATAAGATGCTTTTTTCCAGCATCAAGTGTAATTCCTCAAGCTGATTTGGCACAGGGGCTCTGGGCTTACCAGAATCTCAGGCCCAGATAGTAAGGCAATCATTCTGGGGATACCCTGATAAACTAAGTCAGGGGCTTAGGCCCAGGTGCAGAGGCTGGGCAGACCCTCTGGCAATGGACAGCTTTCCTAGCATAGCTGGCCAGAACCCTGGTCTTCCATCCCACACATTTGGCTCTGGCCCTGCTGACCAGTGAGGCACTTCAGGGTCTTTCTCTGAAGTCCATGTGACTTGTCCTGTGGTGAAGACAATACTTCCTTCCTTTCTCATAGGCTGGAGGTTGAGGATGGCTGCCCATCCCATGGGCCAGGGGCTTCTGACTCAAGAGTCTAGAAGAGTCAAAGAACATTGAGGCTCAGGGGCTCATGCCTGTCATCCTAGCTACTCGGGAGACTGAGATCTGAGGATCACAGTTCAAAGCCAGCCTGGCAGGAAAGTCTGTGAGACTCATGTCCAATTAACCACCAAAGAAACTGGAAGTGGAGCTTGGATCAAGTGGTAGAGTGCCAGCTTTAAGCAAAAAAAAAAAAAAAAAAAATCTCAGGGGCAGTGTTCAGGCTCTGAGTTCAAGCCCCAGGACTAGTACTAAGATAAAAGAGTCAAAGAGCTCCCACAAGTCCTGTACCAGCCCCGCCTGACTCCAATGACAGGGTAGGAGAAGCTCCTGTTTATTAAAGTTGCAGAATTTGCTAGACCTGAGAAATTCTACAGGTGATTAATCCCCTTCACCCATGCCCTTCCTCACTGGCCACTTTCTTTGCGGGCCACTCCCTACCACCCCGTGATGAGAACAGCCCAGGAACCAGAAGCATGGGGGTCAAAGCCTGGGTCTGCACAGGGGGTAAGGTGGCATGCCAAGGAGCAGAAGTGCTGGGTCAGCCTGAGGGCAGGTGGATGATGGCCTGGGGGGCACCTGCCGGCCCACAGGGAAGGGCTCAGCTGCCGGCAGACAGCCTTGCACTGGGGGTGTGAGTGTGGAGGACCTGTATGCCTGGTGCTCAGGGAATGGCTGCAGGTGGCGGGGAATGGTATCCCAGCGGCTCTGCAGGAGTCTGATGTCTTCTAAGGATTCTCTTGGACAATTCTCAGAGCTGGGATTTCTGGGCAGCTACTGGGATGACCTTTGAATTCGACCAGCAGAGGGCGGGAAGGAGACCTTGTGTCCTGCAGGGAGAGAGAGATATCCTGGGGTGAGGCAGGACCAGGGCACCTTGGTCACACGCCGAGACCCTCACCTACCCAGCGGCAGGGGGAGCAGGGCCTGCGAGGGCCACAGTTTGGCCTCCAAAGGTGGGGCCCGGGGCCCTGCTTGGGCTGTGACTTCAACTGTCACGTGGTCCTTGGAGAAGGTGAAACTGAGTTTGTTCCCCAGGTAGGAGAAGCCAATGAGATGCACTCCAGAGACACCGGCTGGGCACAGGGGGTCAAAGGTCACACCTGCCTCAGTGACCCTGCGGGGAGAGCTGGGTGAGGACATGCATGTGGGAGGAGGTGGCCACTCTGCTGGCCACTGTACTCACCTAAACCCTGTGCATCCGAAAAGCACTGCCTGCAGGAAGCCCCCCATGCCCGTCAGGAAGTTCACGGCACCCGACCCGTCCGCATTCTCTGTCCACACCTGGAAAAGCCAAGGGTGGCAGGCAGGGACGCCCAGGCCAGTGGCCCTCCTAGGCCTGCTGTTCCAAGGTCAGGCAGGAGTGACCAGAGCTGAGACCCTGTTGAGACTCCCACCAAGGGCTCAGGAGGGGTGAGCAGGGGGCAGGAGTTCTGCTGACCTTGAAGGGCTCAGTGATGTAGGCGAAGCTTCTGTCCAGAAAGCCCCGCACCCTAGCTGGGTCCTTCAGTTCCATCCATCCCACAGCAAACATGCTCTGAGGTCAGAGTTCAAAGAACATGTGAGGGTAAAACCCACTGTGTGGAAGGAAGAGAGCCAAGTGAGACAGCCCCTCACCCAGGTCATGGCAGGGCCCTGGGGAGATGTCACAGCCTCATAAATCTCCAGGTTCTTCCTGCGGACGTCGGGGCTCAGCCGGAAGGGGACAGGGTATCCCAGGAGCACCACATCTGCCTGCTTCACCTCCTCCCCTGGAGGAGACGTGGTAGTGGTGGGTGCCAGGTCCGACGCAGAGTCTGGGGTCTCCACAGGGCGGAAGGCCACTTACCAGGCTCATACCCATCAAACTCAGGGTGGAAATTCCGCTCTGGGTCAAAGGGCACTTTGATCTTGTCAGCTACCACCAGCCACTGGTCTGGAACAGACAGACCCAGATCCTGGGCCAAAGCAGCAGCAAAGCGCAGGCTAGGGGGAGAGCAAAAGCTGAAGCCTCGGCAGACTGGCAGGGCCTGCCTGAGGGGCGGCGCTGGGGCAGAAGTGGGGGTGGGGTGCCTGACCTGTTCTGGACCAGGACATTGGTGTACACGGAGTTGTTGACTCCTGAGTGGTACTCGTCAGGCGGCATGACCCCTAGGCACACAAGGCCACCACAGCCTTCAGCGCAGCTCAGGAGTGAGGAGGCAGGCACCTGTCCCCTCCCCCCGCCCAACGCCTCCCTGGGCCTCACCCTTCAGGTGGTATTCCTCATCCTGGGAGCTCCACTCCACACGGCTGCACCAGAACTCAGCCACAGCCCTGACTACATCCCAGCCACCAGCCTCTCGGAAGAGCTGCAGGTCCTGCGGGGTAGAGAAAGGATGAGGCCCAGGCCCAGGCCCGGTGCCCATACCCCAAGCATCCAGAAAGGAAACCCTGTGCCCCATAGGCCTCTCCAGACGATCTCCCAGGACCAGCCCCACCTAGTTACAAGGTGGGCATGTCGAGGCTGCAGGGACACACACCTGGGTGGTGAGGTAGTACAGCTGGAAGGCCAGCACCACAGCCCCGTTGACGTGGACCTCCTGGGTCCCATAGACCTCTTCCGGGCAGACCTCCAGACCAGAGCCTGCGCTCTCCCAGGCGAACTTGGCTCCCTGTGTGGGGCAGGGGTGGAGATGAGTCAGCTTCAACCCCAGCTTTACCCTTGCAGAGGTTCAGAGAGGGTGGCGCTCTAGTGCGCTCTCTCTGCCCCACCATAGGCCTGGCCAGCTGCCCACTGTGCGCTGCTCCTGGGGCGTGGACCCTAGGGGGTACTGAGCCACACTCACCCGGTAGCCGAGGCTCCGCGCGTTCTCCAGGGCCCCACCCAGAGTTCTGATTCGGTACTCTAAGATGGCCCTGGCAGCCTCTGGGTGGAATGCCAGGATATTTGGGAACATCCAGAGATCCTAGGAGAACATCAGTTCTGGAGCTGAGCAAGTGCTCTCATCCTCTGTGACGCCACCCACCCACATCCAGCCCTGGTGGCTGCCGGCCAGCGCTCAGCACGCAGGCACCAGCCAGCGCTCAGCACGCAGGCAGCGGCCAGCGCTCAGCATGCAGGGCAGCGGCCAGCGCTCAGCACGCGGGCAGCGGCCAGCGCTCAGCATGCGGGCACCGGCCAGCGCTCAGCACGCACGGCAGCGGCCAGCGCTCAGCACGCACGGCAGCGGCCAGCGCTCAGCATGCAGGCACCGGCCAGCGCTCAGCACGCACGGCAGCGGCCAGCGCTCAGCAGCGGCCAGCACTCAGCATGCACGGCAGCGGCCAGCGCTCAGCACGCAGGCAGCGGCCAGCGCTCAGCATGCAGGGCAGCGGCCAGCGCTCAGCACACGGGCAGCGGCCAGCGTTCAGCACACACGGCAGCGGCCAGCGCTCAGCACGCACGGCAGCGGCCAGCGCTCAGCACGCACGGCAGCGGCCAGCGCTCAGCACGTACGGCAGCGGCCAGCATTCAGCACGCAGGCACCGGCCAGCGCTCAGAATGCAGGCAGCGGCCAGCGCTCAGCACGCACGGCAGCGGCCAGCGCTCAGCACGCACGACAGCGGCCAGCGCTCAGCACGCAGGGCAGCGGCCAGCGCTCAGCACGCAGGGCAGCGGCCAGCGCTCAGCACGCAGGCAGCGGCCAGCGCTCAGCACACAGGGCAGCTGCCCTTTGGCAGGGTCTGTGCTGCTCTCTTCAGAAGGAGACTCTAGGGGCTGCTTCCAGGCCCACCCTGGGCCGTTCCTGCCTGCCTACTCTCCAGCCGCGCTTCACTCCCCTGTGACACACGGGTGTGCCCAGGGGCTCCAGTCAGGACCTGACACAGGCTTCCTGTGCCTGCCTGAGCTCAGCCTCCTGCGGCCTCATCCGCAAACGGCCATATGCTGCTGGTAAGATGCACGGGAGGACATGGGGTGGCCCTGGGCCCCCTCACTCTCCTCCTCTGCCTCCAGGCCACCAACACCCACCTCCCACACGCTCGTCCCCAGACCCCACTCCTCACGCGCTCCCCCCCACCCCCGTTCTCCAGCGGCGGAGTGTTTTTTCAGAGCATCTGTCTCTGTGGCTTCCTCGGGAAAACTCCAGGCCCACACCCCCGACTCTACCAGGCCTGACCTCCACACTGCCAGGGTCCTACTCTGTCCTCACAGCCGCACACTTCAGCTCAGCCTGTGCACCTCCGGTGCGCTGGAGCTCTCACCTGGATCACTCTTCTCTACCAGAATCCTGAACCCCCTTCTGAGATACCACCGCCTCCAGGAAGCCTTCCCATCTACCATGCACCTCCCTAACCACGAGCTTGACACTGAGGAGGGTAGCCAGTCAGTGCTCTAAGTGCCACTCGCGTGTGGCTGGTGCTGGGAGGTGTGAGAAGATACACACCTGGTCCCAAAAGACGTGGCCCCAGTAGCACTCCTCCCGGCTCCCATTGGAAAGGCCCCCGGGGCTGAGGCCGTGGCAGATGCAGTTCTGGGTCCCAGGCTGGGGCAGGGCACTGAGCAAGTAGTAGAGACAGCCACGCAGGGCTTGGCGCAAAGCCAGGGGTCCCACCACATCCAAGCCACAACCTGCCCAGAGCTGGGCCCAGGCCTCTGCGTGAGCTGTGTACAGAGTGCCCTGGGCCTGTAGCTGCAGGACCTCACCCAGGCAGGCCTGGGCCTCGGCCTGGCTGCTGCCCACCACAGTTAGGAAGTCCCAGGTCCTGTCTTTCTCTCCTTCTCCAAGAGTCAGGGCCGAGGGCACTGGCATCCACAGCATGTGTACCTCCTGCTGTGGCCCTCCAGGCTGTTCCGGCGTGAGTGTGTGGCCATACAGGTACCTTCCAGAGCACAGAGGGGACTCAGGACAGGCTACCTCTGGGGCCTCCCAGGAGGGTCCCAGCCCCCTCCTCACCGGAATCCCTGGAAGTCAGGCCCCAGATGCAGGTCTAGGTCTGGGCTTTCTGGGGAGAAGGCAGAACGCAGCAACACGGTGATGGGTGGGCTTCCTGCCGCCAGGCGCTCAATGGACACAGTGAAGGCCAGAAGATGAGGCAGCGTGCGGTGGGCATAGATCCGCTGGGAGGCCCGGAAGCTGAGGCCTTCCAGGGTGTGCAGGAATGAGCCTGGCAAGGGTAGGGTAGCTGTGGTCATGGGAAGGTCATGAGAATGGGAAGGACCGTCCCCCCCCTTGTCCCCCCCCACAGAGCTTGTGAAGCTGTGGCCTCCTGGGGTGGAAGCTGACTGCAGGGTAGTCCCTAGGGGGGGGCCCAGGCTGGCCTCAAACTCTAGATCCTCGCTCCTCAGCCTCCTCAGTGCTGGGACTTACAAGCATGAGCCACCACACTAGGTTTCCACGCACACCTTTCCTGGGTGGGGCTTCCTGAAGCACGGTCTCCCCTCTCAACTGGAAACAGCTTGGGGAGGGACCGAGAGTCCAGAGGCAGCTACCTGTGCTGGTGTCCAGGACAAAGGTGGCGGTGGGCTGCTCCCCGGGGCCTGCAGGAGCCTCCAGCCTGGCGCAGAGCGGGCTGGGCAGGGCGGCCCGGTGCGTGTGCCCCCCGGCCCCGTTGTACACGCCATTCACGTGCAGTGTGCCGTGGTACACGCGTGTGCCCAGGTACGCGTTGGTCACGGGGGCCAGGAGCCGGGGGTCGCTGGGCAGCGAGCGCGCGGCGAACGCGGCCGGGTCCCCGGGGTCGCCGTCCATGGCGGCCTGGAAGGGCGGAGGTCGCGGCCGGCGGCTGCCAACGCCCGGAGGACGGTGAGGGCGCGGGCGTCACGCGCGGGCTCACCGAGCTTCCGACCCGGTTCCCCGGGAGAATGCCAACCCTGACCGGCCTCCCCGGCCCGGCGCCCACACCCTGAACCCGCCCGAGGGGAAAGGCCAGCCTGCGCCTGCGGCCGGCCCGCGGGACGGCGTGCGACCGGACGGGCGGGCGTGCCGACCCGGCGGGGCCGAGGGCGAGCAGGGGCGGGCGGGACGGGGGGGGGGGGGCGGGGGCGGGGGCGAGCAGGGGCGGGCGGGACGGGGGGGTGGGGGGGGGGCGAGCAGGGGCGGGACGGGACGGAGGGGGCGGGGCCGAGGGCGGCGCAGGGGCGGGCGGGACGGAGGGGGCGGGGGCGAGGGCGGCGCAGGGGCGGGCGGGACGGAGGGGGCGGGGCCGAGGGCGGCGCAGGGGCGGGCGGGACGGGGGGGGGGGCGGGGGCGAGCAGGGGCGGGCGGGACGGGGGGGGCGCAGGGGCGGGCGGGACGGAGGGGGGCGGGGCCGAGGGCGGCGCAGGGGCGGGCGGGACGGGGGGGGGCGCAGGGGCGGGCGGGACGGGACGGGGGGCGGGGCCGAGGGCGGCGCAGGGGCGGGCGGGCCGGTGGGGGGGACGTGGCACGGGAGGGCGGGGGGGGGGGAGTCCGGGCACGGCTCGGGGCGGTGGGGGGGACGTGGCACGGGAGGGCGGTGGGGGGGGGTCCGGGCACGGCTCGGGGCGGTGGGGGGGACGTGGCACGGGAGGGGGCGGTCCGGGCACGGCTCGGGGCGGGACGTGGCACGGGAGGGCGGGGGACAGGGTGCAGGGCGCGGGACGTGGACCGGGCGGAGACGGAGCTCGGGACAGAGTCAGACACAGGAGCGCGGGTCTTTGGGACTCACCGCAACCCGGTCCGGTCCCTTAGCGTCCCAGACAGCGCCCGGGACCCTCGGCTCTACCCCGAGACCCGCGCTGCTCCGGCGGAGGAAGGAGAAGCCTCTTTCCGCGAGGAGCCGCGAGACCCGGGCCAGGCCCCGCTCGGTCCCGCCCCGCACGTCCCGGGCGAGCGGACACGCCCCCTCGGCGGGAGGGGCTCCCGGCCCCGCCCCTCTCTGGGCGGAGTTCCGCGGCCCCGCCCCCCGGTGGGCGGGGCTCCGCGCTGCCGGGCCCTCGGGCTGTCTCTTCAGGAGGCCGCTTCCCTTCCGGGAGCCGGGGCGCTGCCCCGCCCGAACCCTCCCCCCCTCCCCAAAACGGAATGAACGGTCGGCTTTTGACCTTACGCATAACCTTGAGCGCGTGGCTCACGCCAGTCATCCTAGCTACTCAGGTCTAGGACCTGATTTGCGTTCAGCCCGGCAATCAACCGCCGGAAAGGTGGAGGAGGCGGCGCGGCTCCGGCGGACGGCGCCGGCCGGTGGCTCGCGGGAGTGGAGGTGGACGGCCCCCACTCGTCCTCCTGGAGCAGCGATCCCGGTGCGGGACGGCGCGCTCCCCAGCTCCCAGCCCAAGTCCAGTGACGCCTGGAGCGGGTGCGGGCCCCGTCCCGGGCTGCCCGGCCTGGCGTCGGTCCTGTGCTCTGCCCCGCCCCAGCCAGAGTCAGCTAGAACGCGGCCCCCAGCCTGCCCCGCCCGCCCCGCCATCCTGTCCTGCCCGCCCCGCCATCCTGTCCCGCCTGCCCCGCCAGCCTGCCCCGCCAGCCTGCCCCGCCCGCCCCGCCATCCTGTCCTGCCCACCCCGCCAGCCTGTCCCTCCTGCCCCGCCAGCCTGTCCCTCCTGCCCCGCCAGCCTGTCCCGCCCGCCCCGCCATCCTGTCCCACCTGCCCCGCCAGCCTGCCCCGCCAGCCTGTCCCTCCTGCCCCGCCGGCCTCCCCCGCCATCCTGTCCCTCCTGCCCCGCCAGCCTGTCCCATCTGCCCCGCCGGCCTGCCCCGCCATCCTGCCCCGCCATCCTGTCCCTCCTGCCCCGCCAGCCTGTCCCGCCTGCCTCGCCAGCCTACCCAGCCCCAGCCAGTCTGCTCAGCTAGAACACTGCCCCCCACACCCCCGCCTGCCCCGACCCGCCCGGCGGCCCCGCCCCGCCTGCCCCATCTGCCCCGCCCCTCCCGTCTGCCCCGTCCCTCCCGTCTGCCCCGCCCCTTCTGCCCTGCCCCGTCCGCCCACCCCGCCAGCCCGCCCTGCCCCGCCTTCCCCGGCCCTCCCTCCTGCCCCGCCCCGCCCCGCCCCTCCTGCCCCGCCCCGCCTTCCCCGCCCTGCCCCGCCTTCCCCGGCCCTCCCTCCTGCCCCGCCCCGCCCCTCCTGCCCCGCCCTGCCCCGCCTTCCCCGCTCCTCCCTCCTGCCCCGCCCCGCCCCTCCTGCCCCGCCCTGCCCCGCCTTCCCCACTCCTCCCTCCTGCCCCGCCTTCCCCGCCCCTCCTGCCCCGCCCCTCCCTCCTGCCCCGCCCCTCCCTCCTGCCCCGCCCCGCCCCTCCTGCCCCGCCCCTCCCTCCTGCCCCGCCCCTCCCTCCTGCCCCGCCCCTCCCTCCTGCCCCGCCCCGCCCCTCCTGCCCCGCCCCTCCCTCCTGCCCGGCCCCTCCCTCCTGCCCCGCCCCTCCCTCCTGCCCCGCCCCTCCCTCCTGCCCCGCCCCGCCCCTCCTGCCCCGCCCCGCCCCGCCTTCCCCGCCCCTCCCTCCTGCCCCGCCCCGCCCCGCCTTCCCCGCCCCTCCCTCCTGCCCCGCCCCGCCCCGCCTTCCCCGCCCCTCCCTCCTGCCCCGCCCCGCCCCTCCTGCCCCGCCCCGCCCCGCCTTCCCCGCCCCTCCCTCCTGCCCCGCCCTGCCCCGCCTTCCCCGCCCCTCCCTCCTGCCCCGCCCTGCCCCGCCTTCCCCGCCCCTCCCTCCTGCCCCGCCTTCCCCGCCCCTCCCTCCTGCCCCGCCCCTCCCTCCTGCCCCGCCCCTCCCTCCTGCCCCGCCGGCCCCCGGACGGGAGGGGAGTCGCTTTCTGCCCAGCCGCTCACCCTGGCCTGGCCTGCCTGGCCCTCCGCGACGCATGCCCCATGCCACCCACGGTTCGCCCGAACCCGCACTGGCTGCGGGCCGTCCCGCTCGTGGCTCAAGCGGGACGGCGGCCGTGAGGCCAGTGCGGATCTGAACAGCCGCCTGGCCAAGGCCCCGCCCTCACTGACCCCGCCCCCTCACTGGCCCCGCCCCCTCACTGGCCACGCCCCCTCGCTGACCCCGCCGCGACAGAGCGTTCAGAGTGCGCGCCCGCGGCCCTGGGCCCCGCACGTTCCCTGCCGGAGCGCCCTTCCTCACGGGCCCTCCGAGCGCCCTTCCCCGCGGGCCCTCCGAGCGCCCTTCCCCGCGGGCCCTCCGCCCGCCCGAGCGCCCTTCCTCACGGGCCCTCCGCCAGAGTGCCCTTCCTCGCGGGCCCTCCGCCTGCCGAGCGCCCTTCCCCGGGGGCCCTCCGCCTGCAGGAGCGCCCTTCCCCGCGGGCCCTCCGCCCGCCGAGCGCCCTTCCCCGCGGGCCCTCCGCCTGAAGGAGCGCCCTTCCCCGCGGGCCCTCCGCCCGCCGAGCGCCCTTCCCCGCGGGCCCTCCGCCTGCCGAGCGCCCTTCCCCGCGGGCCCTCCGCCTGCAGGAGCGCCCTTCCCCGCGGGCCCTCCGCCCGCCGAGCGCCCTTCCCCGCGGGCCCTCCGCTTGCAGGAGCGCCCTTCCTCGCCGGCCCTCCGCCTGCAGGAGCGCCCTTCCCCGCGGGCCCTCCGCCTGCCGAGCGCCCTTCCTCGCGGGCCCTCCGCCTGCAGGAGCGCCCTTCCTCGCGGGCCCTCCGCCCGCCGAGCGCCCTTCCTCGCGGGCCCTCCGCCTGCAGGAGCACCCTTCCCCGCGGGCCCTCCGCCTGCAGGA
Source organism: Dipodomys spectabilis (assembly GCF_019054845.1). Classification (NCBI taxonomy): domain Eukaryota; kingdom Metazoa; phylum Chordata; class Mammalia; order Rodentia; family Heteromyidae; genus Dipodomys; species Dipodomys spectabilis. The sequence continues at coordinate 246,479 of NW_024871008.1, read as the reverse complement.
GCGCCCTTCCCCGCGGGCCCTCCGCCCGCCGAGCGCCCTTCCCCGCGGGCCCTCCGCCGGAGCGCCCTTCCCCGCGGGCCCTCCGCCTGCAGGAGCGCCCTTCCTCGCCGGCCCTCCGCCTGCAGGAGCGCCCTTCCTCGCGGGCCCTCCGCCCGCCGAGCGCCCTTCCCCGCGGGCCCTCCGCCCGCCGAGCGCCCTTCCTCGCGGGCCCTCCGCCTGCAGGAGCGCCCTTCCCCGCGGGCCCTCCGCCTGCCGAGCGCCCTTCCCCGCGGGCCCTCCGCCTGCAGGAGCGCCCTTCCCCGCGGGCCCTCCGCTTGCAGGAGCGCCCTTCCTCGCCGGCCCTCCGCCTGCAGGAGCGCCCTTCCCCGCGGGCCCTCCGCCTGCCGAGCGCCCTTCCTCGCGGGCCCTCCGCCTGCAGGAGCGCCCTTCCTCGCGGGCCCTCCGCCTGCAGGAGCACCCTTCCCCGCGGGCCCTCCGCCTGCAGGAGCGCCCTTCCTCGCGGGCCCTCCGCCCGCCGAGCGCCCTTCCCCGCGGGCCCTCCGCCGCCGCCTCCGGTGCCGCTCCCAGTGGCCTCTCAGGCCCTGATCTCCACTCGGCTTTCCTGCACATGCATCGGTCACGCGCCCGTGTGCTGTGCCTTGTCTATTTACCATGAATGCATTATTATCCATTATCCTAGCATTCAAATATGACATATACGCACAGTGCTCTACATACTAATGCATTGTGTTTACTGCATCTTGTGTATCAAACATACTGTGCACAATACAGTTATCTATCTTCTGTCATATTTACTTATGATGACGTGTGTGCTGTACCCTGTTTGTTTTGTGCATCTATTTATTGTATCAAGTTCATGTATTACTTATGTACTTATTGTCTTTTTGTCAAAATGCCAGCTCAAGGAGGACGGTTTTGTCTGCTTTGTAGAACGAACTTATTTATAAAGGGCGCACTGCAAAGTGTCCCCTCTGCAAGGGTCTCGGGGCTGGCCACGCTGGGCGGTGATGAGCAGACGCCTCAGAGTTCAGGGCCACGCTTTCCTCCAGGTTTTGTGCAGTCAGACCAGCCCACTGCGTTTCCTCAGCAGTGAACTGAGGAGTAAACCCTGCCCAACACGGGCAGGCGGGTGCAGACTGCTGACACTTGTTTGGTTTTTTTTTTAGCTGTATTTTTTTTGTCTTTTCTTTTTTGGTACTGGGGATCGAACCCAGGACATTGCACTTGCTAGGCAAGTGCTTTGCCACTGAGCTACATCCCAGCCCGGCTGACACTTTCAAAAATGATTCCAGAGGAGACCTGATTATCAGTGTCTTGGGACTCCCCACTTGCCACCGCCCCCAGACTAACTGGGCTATTGCTCTAAGTCCACCCTCTCCTGGCCCCCTTCCTGGAGACTGGAGAGAGTGAGTGGATGGCTCGGACTCAGGCCACAACCCCTGAAGATGAGGGCCAGGTTAGAGTGGTCCCTATCACACTCCACAACGAATTCCATTAGTATCAGGCAGAATCTACTGGCTACATTTCACAGGATAAAAACCAAAGCCCAGACAGAGGCACACAGAAGCAGGCAGAATCCAGCAGCCCAATCTCAGCCTGACCCTGAGCACCTTCCCCCAGAGCGATGGCCCGAGAGTCTCCACAGCCTCAGAAGCTTCCTCTGAAAAGGAAGCCAGCAGTCTGCCAGCACACACAGGAGCTCAGCTAATGGTCCTTCTCATCACTGCGGGTGGCTAGAGGGTCTCCGGAGAGGAAGGCAGCAATGGCTGTGAGGCTGGGGGAGGGAGAATCCAGGACCTGGAGGGAGGGAATGTCTGGGGCCTGCCTGAGATCAGGGGCTGGGTGTGTGTGGGCCTCCCACTTGCCTGCTCAGGGCCTCTTGGCTCAGAAGAGCTGCCTGGAGGCTAAGGAGAGTTCTGCCCTTGGAATGGGGAGGGCTTCTCCACCTGGACTCTCACTAGTTTTCTGCACCCCAGGGCCTCACAGGGCACTGACACATTCCGTGGGAGGCTCTAGATGGCTGTCCAGTGCTGGGTGTACGATGACCAGATCTGGCTTTTCTGTCTTCAGTGCTTGAAGCTCCTGCTGTGACTGCCCACTGAGCTCCACAGAAGCTAGACTGCAGCCACATGCACACAACAGGGAAGGCGGGTCAGCAGTTAGAATCTGTGTGAGACTGGAGAACTTCTAGGGAGTAAAAGGCTATTGGGTTCACTGGCCCAGACTTCAGGCATGGGTAACTTGGTTCAGGCCTAGGGCCAGGGTGTCGGAAGATAGGTGTCTTCAAGCTGGAGCCTCAGATCTTCACGTGAGGTTGGGCATGTGAGCTGGGCATGTGGAGGGTGTCTTGGAGGGATTTCCCTTAAAGGTGCAGGAGAAACCCTCACAGCCTCTGGCCCCAGAGTAGGTAGGCTGTGCCTCAGCACCCCCCTTTACCTAAGTGTCTGCAGGATGCATCCTGGATGCCGCAGGACTGAACACAGGTAGGTCACCATGGGGCCTGTCAGCTGGCAGCCACTGAGGTCCAACGTGGTCAGGGCAGAACTGTGCCGGAGCAGTCCAACTAGGTACTGGAAGGCTCCCTGCAGGTCCAGCAGCTGCACCCTGGGGAGAGGGCTGACCTCAGGTACTGCTGGGGCTGGGGTCCCGTCCATCCCCTCCAGGCCGGGCCTCACCTGAGGGTCTGCACCTGGCACTTTGGCCAAGCCAGGCCCTCACTCAGCATCCGCATGCCTGCCTGGCTGAGCCGGTTCTGGAGGAGGTTCAGCTCTGTGAGGGAAGGGGCTGCCCTCAGGGCCTCCGAGAGGTCTTGGCAAACCACGTCGGGGAGTTTGCAGTGAGCCAGCCTGTGATCGAGAAGCAGGGGGACTTGTGTGCAGGCGCCTGGCCACTTCTCAGCGACATAGAGTGCCCACTCCTTGGTGGGCTGATGCTCAGTCAAGAGACGCATGGGCCTCTCTTAAATGTCCATCAGGTTGAGATGGGCCATTACTTGTTTAGTCAGCCAGTCCCTCATTGTTGGGCAGTTGTGCTGTTTTTTGTTTTTGTTTTTTAATCAACGTGCTGAGCATCTTCCTACACTCAGTACTGGTCGGATTGTTGAGTCGTCCTGGGCTTCTCACGTGAACTGGCAGCAGTCCAGCCCTTCGTCAAGCTAGTTTGCCATCTGGCTGTTAATGTACAACTATTCCTTTCCATCATGCTGCCAGTATCAGTCCCCATAGCTTCTATTTCTTTCTGCTCACTGGCTGGAAAGACACCTCATTCTAAGTACCTTCTGAGCCTCACTAAGCAACACCGAGCCTCTAAGGCAAAATCTGCCAGCTGCGTTTTACAGGGAGGAAACGAAAGCCCAGAGAGAGGCACCCAGCAGCAGGCCAGGGTCCGCAGCCAGCCTGAGCTTGGAGGCCGACTCCAGCCATCTCCCACAGCACTCAGAAGCACCATCTGGAGAGAAACTATACCCTTATCATCTCTGTCCTCCATGGTGGCAGCCAGTGGTCTTCCACCCAAATCAGCACAGACTGCTTTCTAGTGGCACCTAACTCAGCGATGGGTGCCTAACAGGCTCTAGCTTTCCCCATGAGCCTGACTTCTGTCTCTCCACAGGGCGCTGGGCTGTGAGGCTCCTCTCTCCCAGGAGCCAGGGCATGTGCACTCACGTCAAGCTTTGCAGCCCACACTGCGGATCAGCCATGGCCTCACAGAGTGGACGCAGCAGGGAAACTGGGAGATGTTTTGTGCTGGCTCGAGAACTGTCAAGAGAGAGAACAATGTGAGGCCCACTGTACCCTTTCTAGGCCCTTCTAGAAAGGGGTCCTTCCTATCTTAGCTTCTGCAGCGCTAGAGCTGGCTTTGCCACTCCTCCCCATGCCAAGTCAAGACCCTTCCACCTCAGTATCTTCCCCTGCCAAACCCAGAAATGGGTTCCCTGGGCCCAGCCTCTGTCAACACCCTAGCAGAGGCTGAGCACTGAGAACAGGTGCCGCTGGAGCCAAGTGCAAAGAAACTCTAGCACCAGCTTCATTTGGAGAGCTGAGGCTCTGGTGGAAGAGATGGGCAGTGGAGAGAGCACGGTGTAGGCTGGTTAAGGGGCCCTCCTGGGACCAATGGAAGCCTAAGCAAGCTGGGGGAACCAGGGTGCGTTTGAGGGCTGGCAACAAGCACAAAGCTCAGGGTAAAAGGGCATAGCTGCTGGGCGCGGGAGGCTCACACCTGACACCCTAGCTACTCAGGAGGCTGAGATCTGAGGGTTGCGGTTCAAAGCCAGCCCCAGCAGGTTTTGACTCTTATCTCCAATTGGCCAGTAAAAATTCTGAAGTGGAGATGTGGCTCAAGTGGTGGAACTCCATGTGGGCAGAGAAAGCTCAGGGATAGTGCCCAAGTTCTGAGTTCAAGCCCCAGGACCTGCATACACAGACAGACACACAGGCACACAGACACACACAGAGTATGTTATGAGAAGACAAGGAGGAGAAGCTGAGCTGTGTGGAGGCATGGCGGCTACGCTGACGGTGGAGGGGAGCGCGGGAGGAAACCTGGGGGAGATGAGCAGCCACCTTACAAGGGGGAGGGCAGAGCCAGCTCTCGGGTCCCTTTTGCGGTCTGGAGCAGCAGGCTCCGGGTCTGAACAGGCCTCCGGAGCCCCGACGGGCCCTACGGCCAGAGGGCGGCCCTGACCCGAAGACTCACCCCTGGAGCCGCTTCATCAGACTCTTCTTTTCCTTCTCCTGGGCGGCCACCAGCCTGCAGGCGCGCAGCCTCAGCGCCTGCCCCGCGGGGCAGCACCGCACGCAGTAGCTCAGGACCTCGAGGTCCATGCGGCTGAAGCGCACTCGCTCGAGCACCAGCTCGGGCAGGCCGCTCAGGGCCTGGCGCACGAAGGCGTCGTCCTGGGTCTCGTACAGGCAGTACAACAGCTGCAGCTGGAAGCAGTCCTCCTCCTCGTCCTCGCCGTCCTCCCGGTCCTCCCCGCCCTCCACCTCGCCCTCCGGGGCCGCCCCGCGCCGGCCCTGCTCCCGCACCCAGCGCAGGGCGTCCTGCTTCACGCGCTCGGGGACCGCGCAGCAGAAGTGGCGCTCGACGTCGCGCGTCCTCTCGGCGTTCAGCAGGCCGAAGAGGAAGCGCGTGGTGAGCGCCAGGTGCCCGCACCGCCGGGCGTCGGCCCGCAGGAGCGTCTCCGCGCCCGCGTCCTCCAGCAGGAAGGACAGCGCGGCCAGGAACTCCTGGAAGCTCCGGTCGACGAACTGGTAGGTGACCTCCGTCTCCAGCACGCCCAGCAGCTCCTTCTTGACCAGGAAGGGCGCCTGGACGCGGGAGCGGCGGAGCTCCAGGCGCTCCAGGTCGCCCTCGGAGAAGCGCGCGCGGCGCTGGAGGACGCCGTCCCGGGCCAGGCGGCACAGGCGGCGCAGCTCGGCCCGCGCGCGGGGCGCGTCGGCGCCCGCGGCGCCCGCGGCGCCCAGCTCGCTGGCCACGAAGAGCAGGTACACGGCCGAGGCGGTCCTGGCGGCGCGCGGCGGGTCCCCGCCCCGCGCCAGCTGCTGGCGCAGCACGGTGCACACGATCCAGCACACGAAGGGCACGAAGCAGAGCTCGAACAGCGTCTCCTGCTCCTTGACCAGGCGGTAGGCGCGCCGGGCCTGGGCCTCGTCCCGGAAGAACTTGAAGAAGTACTTCTTCCGGTCCCGGACGGAGAAGCCGCAGACGTCGGCGGCGCGGCAGGGCGCGCGCGGGCGGCCGGGCAGCGCCTCGGGCAGCGCGGCGCGCGCCGTCACCAGCAGCCGCGCGCCGGGCAGCAGCGCCCTGCCCAGCAGGCCCGCGAGCACGCGCGCGCCGCCCGCCGCCTCCAGCGGGTCGGCGCAGGGCGCGGCGTCGGGCGGCACCTCGTCCGCGCCGTCCAGGATGAAGAGCAGCCGCTGCGGCCGCGCCAGCATCTGCCGCACCGGAGCGCCGCGGTCCGGGCACTGCTCCAGGACCAGGTCGGCCAGGCTGCGCCCGCCCGGCCGCTCCAGCAGCTCGCGGCACGGCAGGAAGAAGGCGAAGTCCACCTGGCCCTGGTACAGCTTGCCCGCCGCCCAGTCGTACAGGATCTTCTTGGCCGCCATGGTCTTGCCGATGCCCGCCGGGCCCTGCAGCACCACGGTCAGCGGCCGCTGGCCCTCGTCGTCGCGGCGGAACAGCCGGTTGAAGGTGTGCGTGTCGGAGCGGCGCGCGCGCCCCGGCGCCGCCCCCGGGCCCGGCGCGGCCTCCGCGGCGCCCGGCGCGGCCTCGGCCGGCGCCAGCAGCAGCTTGGTGAAGCGCTCGGTGATCCTGACGGAGCGGGCGTTCCTCTCCTTCACCCGCGCGTGCTGCCGGAGCACGTGCGCGCGGTACTTCTTCTCGTACTCTGCGCGGGGCGGGAGGCGCGGGCCGTGGGCCTGGGGCCGGCGTCCGCCGCGGCCCGCCCGGCCCCCTCTCCCCCTCCCCACCGCACCCCCTTCCCGAGGCCCGCCGCGGCCGCCCCACGTGGGCCTGCCCCCGCCTCGGGCCCGGACCCGGGTGGCACCCGCGCGGCCCAGGGCGTCAGACCTACCGGACACGGAGAGCGCCGCCGAGGAGCTGGAGCCGAGCCCTGGAAGGGGAGCCTGCGGTGAGGAGCCCGCGCGCGGTGAGGAGGAGCCCGGGCGCAGCGAGGCCCGGGGCGGGCGCACCCGGGTGAGGAGCCCGCGGTGAGGCCCGGGGCGGGCGCACCGCGGTGAGGAGCCCGCGGTGAGGCCCGGGGCGGGCGCACCCGGGTGAGGAGCCCGCGGTGAGGCCCGGGGCGGGCGCACCCGGGTGAGGAGCCCGCGGTGAGGCCCGGGGCGGGCGCACCCGGGTGAGGAGCCCGCGGTGAGGCCCGGGGCGGGCGCACCCGGGTGAGGAGCCCGCGCGGTGAGGCCCGGGGCGGGCGCGCCGCGGGGCACGTGGAGCCGGGCTCACTGCGGCTCCTCCGGACCGGGGCGCCCCGTGGGGGTTTGCAGGTAAGTGGCAAGGTGTTTTTTCTGGAGAAGGGACACGGAGGGCTACGGGCAGCACAGCCCTGAGAACACCCCGGAGTCGTCGCGGAGGAAGATGGGCGCCGGCCCGGGGGCCCCTCCGCCTGCCCGCCGGCTCGCGTGCCCTGGAGCGCTCCTCCCGCCCGCGTGCCCAGGGGCGCCCCCCTCCGCCCCCCCCCCGCCCGCGTGCCCAGGGGCGCCCCCTCCGCCCCCCCCCCCGCCCGCGTGCCCTGGGGCGCCCCCCCGCCCCCCCCCCGCCCGCGTGCCCAGGGGCGCCCCCTCCGCCCCCCCCCCGCCCGCGTGCCCAGGGGCGCCCCCTCCGCCCCCCCCCCCGCCCGCGTGCCCAGGGGCGCCCCCCCGCCCCCCCCCCGCCCGCGTGCCCAGGGGCGCCCCCTCCGCCCCCCCCCGCCCGCGTGCCCTGGGGCGCCCCCTCCGCCCCCCCCCCCGCCCGCGTGCCCAGGGGCGCCCCCTCCGCCCCCCCCCCGCCCGCGTGCCCAGGGGCGCCCCCTCCGCCCCCCCCCCCCGCCCGCGTGCCCAGGGGCGCCCCCTCCGCCCCCCCCCCGCCCGCGTGCCCTGGGGCGCCCCCTCCGCCCCCCCCCCCCCCGCCCGCCTGCCCAGGGGCGCCCCCTCCGCCCCCCCCCCCCGCCCGCGTGCCCTGGGGCGCCCCCTCCGCCCCCCCCCCCCGCCCGCGTGCCCAGGGGCGCCCCCTCCGCCCCCCCCCGCCCGCGTGCCCAGGGGCGCCCCCTCCGCCCCCCCCCCCGCCCGCGTGCCCTGGGGCGCCCCCTCCGCCCCCCCCCCCGCCCGCGTGCCCAGGGGCGCCCCCTCCGCCCCCCCCCGCCCGCGTGCCCAGGGGCGCCCCCTCCACCCCCCGCCCGCGTGCCCAGGGGCGCCCCCTCCGCCCCCCCCCCCCGCGTGCCCAGGGGCGCCCCCTCCGCCCCCCGCCCGCCCCTGCCCGCCCCGGGCGCCCCAGCTCACGCTGCAGCCGCTGCTCCTTCAGACGCGCGGCCACGTCGCGCACGTCCGCCCTCTTGAGCGTCTTGCGGGCCACGTCCAGCGCCGGCTCTGGCCCGTAGAACTGGGTCAGCTGCTCCACGAGGTCCACGGCGTCTGCGCGCTCCAGCCGTCCCCAGGGGATGCTGCGGCCGTCCTCGGACGCATCCCGGAGCTTGTGCCGAAAGCGCTTCAGCTGCTCCTGGCTCAGGTCCTCCAGCGCAGCCAGGAGCAGCTCGCGGGCCACCGCCACGAGGGGCTGCACGCTGGGGGCGAGAGCGTGCATCGCATGCGAGGCCCCAGCCCGCCCGCTCCCATCCTGACCCAGGGCAGCTATCCATATGCACCCTGGGCTCGCAGAGCAAACTTGGATTAGGGTAAGGTCTTAGAAAGCCACTGGGATGGGGTGATGCCAGCTTGTTTTTTGGGGGGTGTTGCGTGTTCCAAGGCTTGAGCCCTTCACTGCTTTCACTGACCATTGCCTCCTGTCCTCCTCCTCCCTGTTACCTGGCTAGGACTGGTAAGCTCCAGATGAGGTCTTCCCGAGGCCCTGCTTTTGCCTTTCTCTGTCTGTCTGTCTGTCTGTCTGTCTGTCTGTCTCCCTCTCTCTCCACACCGCCCCCCCCCCCCCCTCCTGGGAGCCATCACAGCTCCTCAGCAGGGAGCAGACAGCCCAGGCTAGTTGTGAACTTTCTACAACAGGCAGGCCTACTGCCCACTTTGGTGTGCTTCTAGGAACAGACCCAATAATGCCCTGTGGGGGTACAGGTTCGGCTTAAGAAAGGGGGTATAAAGCCACAGGGAATGAGTGGGACCAGAGGCCCCCAGAACGGATGCTGCCCACTGGTGGTGACCACCGAGGGAGCTGTACTTACCTGGAGCAGGAGGCCCCTGCCTCATCCATGGAGGCTCAGTCCTTGGGTTTGGCACTCAGAGGAAGGGGCAGGATCAGGGAGGTGACCTTTCCCAGGCTGACTTGGCCAAGTCCTGGTAGTAGAGGTGTTCAGCCCCATCCATTCCAGCTCAGCTGGCACTGAGCTTCAGTTCAGTCACCAAGGTCAAGCTCAGTTTCTGTGGAACCTGCACACCCTTACCTTTAAATATGGAGCTTGTGACCTTTGGCTTCCTACTACTGTTATTCCCTTCGCATTAACACTCTTCCAGTGGGGCGTGGTATCCAGCTTGGCTGTGAACAAACAGGTTACTCAGAACCAATGGCATGGCTGCCCCAGAATCAAGATTCTGCAGCCAAGGCAAGGAAAAGGTTCCAGGGAACAAAAGCACCAGAGTAAAGGAGGAATTGTGTGCAGAATATTGGGAAAGAAAGGCTGTTACCTGGGCATGCAGAGGAGCTGGGGTAGGATGAGCTCTGCAGCTCCCCACATCTGGCCCAAGCAGGCTGATGGGTGGAGGTTTGCCTATGCCTGGTGTTTGTGACCTCCCCACCCAGGCCTCAAGTGTAGGGCTGAGTTTCCTGTGCGGCATGGCTGCATGGGGGTGTGGGCCTTCAGGGCATGACATTGTGTTGGTGTGACTGTATCTATGTCGGCTGGTCAACAACTTCCAAAGATAACAGGCCTGAATCCCTGGAAGCTGGGGATGTCCCTTTGCAAACCAAAAGGGACTTTGTGGCTGTGACTACATCGAGGAACTTGAGATAGAAGACAGTCTTGGATTACCAAAGTATACCCTAAGTGTTCTAAGCGCCAGAAGATGGAGGCAGGGAGTCTAGAATTGGAACATGGCAATGTTACATGGCTTTGATGATGGAGGAAGGAGCTACAAGCCAATAAACACAGAACATCTACTGGAGACGCAGTAGAACAGGCCAAGGGAGAGGTTTTCCTTGAAGCCTCTTGATGGAGTGCAGCTGAGACAGTTCCTGGATCTCAGCCCAGTGAACCTGAATTTGGACTTCTGGCCTCCGAACTGTGAGAGAAGCAATGTGTTACTTAGACCTCCACATTTGTTGTAGTTGTTACTGAGCAACAAGAAATGTGCCCAGACTCATTAGACCATCCTCTCTGGCCACAGGTTGCTCAATTCTCAACCCTGCTTCAATCAGGAGATGTAGGAGCTGCTCTTGAGGAGGGGCTCCCTGAGGTTGGAGTCTTGGGTACAAGCCCCAAACATCTGTGGTCTGAGGCAAGAGGCTGACCTCGGCACCAGTGTGTCTTGTCTACATGAGGAGGGTGAATGCCACAGCGCCTGGGCAGAGCGGGAAGGGTGTCCCTCTGGGGTTCTAGTCCTCTTGATGTGTTGGCCTTGGATTTGGCTCCTCTGACAGCGATTCTGCAGACAGAAGCAACAATCCTGACATCAAATGTGCTCTACAGTGTGGTGAGCATCGCTAGCACCTGGGCCAGAGCCTCTCTTGAAGATGCCAGGGTGCCTCTCGCTGCCCCCTTGTTGATTCCAAGTCCAGTCCCAACACCCCACACACTCCGCTCACTCCTCCAGGTGCAGACACGGCCACAAAGCATGGCTGTTTTGCTCAATGTACATCTAATTTTCTTTACAAACTCTTACAAACAAGTGCTCTGTCTGTCTTTTGTTAAGGTAGACGATTCAAAGCCAGAGTGCCTGAGAACCAGTCCTGGAGGCACTACCTAATAGCTGTGTGGCTTGGACTAATCACTTAACTTCTCTGTCCCATTTCCCCATCTGTAAAATGAAGCAGGATGAGAGTTTTGCAGCTGTAGTGCACACAGCTAGTATGCCTTGGCCATTTGCTGTCCCCAGCCAATGGTAGCTCCCCACTGCACAGTTTTTCAAAAGATGTGCATCTTCAGTCTTGAATGGCCTTGTTTCTAAACTGGCCTCAGGTCTGATTTTTCCCCCCTTTCTACGACCGTTTCCGCCTCTCCTTCCCCATTGTGGGGAGCACTGAGATGGTGGTGCCAAGTCCAAGGACCAGCTGTGCCAGCTCCTGGACTTTCTCCTGTGCTGTGGGACATACTGAGAGGGCTGAGAGCTGGGAACGCCCAGGTTGTGCTGGCTTTTCTGCCCAACTAGAGGGACCTTGCCTAGAATAGACTCTGTGCCCCACAGGCTCTTAGTGCTGGTTGATAATAGCCTTATAAACCGGTTGATAATGGAAACTTACATTTCCAGGGTCTGTGGACACAGGTGGGGTAAAAAGGGACTGGGAACAGAGGAGGGAATGAAGTAGTTAGTGCTGGGGGCTGGGGCTGGAGGGAGGTGAGCAGACAGGCATAGGGAATGGAGAAGGAAAGGGAGAGAAGCCAGTCTGAGCAGACAGGCCACTCTGGATGTGGTAGTTCAGGCTGCACTTCTCAGCAGAGTCCCTGCCCCACCTGAACTTTGGAAATCTAACACTGCACTTAGACTTCATCCTAAGCTCCTCTGAGGCCCCTCACCAGGGGCTCTGCTGCCAGGCAGGCCTCTCTGGAAACCTCATTGCCAGGTTTTTCCTTCATGGCAGCTACCAAGAACCTGTCTCCTGCCTGGAGAAGCTTAACAGACTCCTCCTCCTGCTCCTCCTCTTCTCTTCCTCCTCCTCCTCTTCCTCCTTCTTCCTCTACCTAGGAGAAAGAACCACAAAAGTTCTGTGACCTCTTTAGCAGAAATGGACCAGCAGAAGAGGAAATGGACCTACAGCTAACTCACCTTTTATACCAGAAAAGAAAGCAACACAGAAAAAATGGACACAATTTTGGAAAGAACACTACTTAAAATTGCTTAAGAAGAAATAAAAATGTTTGCATTTACAAGTTAAGAGCTTGAACTTAAAACTGTCATACAAAGAAAAGTCGACCCAATGGCTTTTCTGGTGGCCTATATCACCATACATCTCAGGAGAAACTCATATCCAGGGGCTACAGACTCAAAGGAGACACAAATGGAAAGCCTCTTCCCAACTCATCTGGCCAAGCCCATCAAATCTAGCACAAGCACACTAAGGTGAATGTCTGTGATGGATACAGACAGGAGAGATCCTCAGACTTTTCAGCCAACAGTCTGTAAGCAGTAAAGAGAACGAGATCATGAAGAAGGGATTTCTTGCAGGAGTCTAGGCTCTCTCAGCATCTAAAAGTCAATTAGTGGAACATATATACACACTGAAAAGGATGAACGTGATTTGATTATCTTAACAAATCTAGGAAAATCATATTATTCAACATGTTTCATGATTAGAAACCCTAAGCAAATCAGGAGAGGCTGTAGGAGATAGAATTCTTTTTTTTTTGGGGGGGGTCCGGTTGTGGGGCCTGAACTCTGGGCCTGGGCACTGTCCCTCAGCCCTTCAGCTCAAGGCTAGCACTCTACCACTTGAGCCACAGCGCCACTTCCGGCTTTTTTCTTTTTGCTTATGTGGTGCTGAGGTATCGAACCCAGGGCCTTAGGCATGCAAGGCAAGCTCTCTACCACTGAGCCATCTTCCCAGCCCGGGATAGAATTCTTGTATGCTGCAAGCAACAATACACACCAGGCAGCCTTTTGCCTGTTCACAGGTGCATCACCAGAAACTCTCTTTGTGGGTACACAGCAGGTAGGACTCACTGGGCTTTTCCAGTGGGTGCTACTTGCCAGGTAGCCCGCCAGCGTGGCTTCTACCAACATTATGTGTGGCTTGTGCCTGTCTTGCCCTCAGCCTGGGAAAAATGCCAATGGTTCCTGAGAAATGGAAATCTACCTGGCCCAAGTGCCTCAAGACTTCAGGCTACTTAAACCCAGGAGCTCTGCATTTCTAAGTCCCTTCTGCATGAAAAGACTAACATTTATTGAATTTGTACTTGTTATCAGCCAAGTATAGTCTCTTCCTTTCGTGCATCCACAGACTTGGCCCTCAGAAGGTAATGCTGCTTGTAGGGAAGTTCACAAGGCCTTACACATGCCTCTGTCTGAGGACATGTAGAGAGCTTTATTCAGCCAACCAAGCCAAGAGTTTTCTCCTGGAAACAAGTGTCCTGTGTGATGGCCCTCAGGATTGAAGCTGGTTCATCTACCAGCTTATTTCCCTTCAGACCTTAGATGACAGACAGGGATGAGTGGTGGCCTAGGCTTCTCCAAATTGCACTTAGCCCACGAGGCCAGTACTTTGTGTAGAGGGTGGTCTACATAGGTAAGACCTGCTGAAGCAGGACAAAGCAGGAAAGAAAGAAAGAAAAAGAAGCTGGGCCGGATGCCAGTGGCTCACACCTGTAATCCCAGTACTGAGGAGGCTGAGATTTGTGGACTGGTTCGAACTCATCCTGGGTAGGAAAGTGTGAGACTCTTATATCCAGTTAACCCCCAGAAAACCTGAAGTGGTGCTGTGGTTCAAAGTGGTAGAGCACTAGCCTTGAGCAAGAAAGCTCAAAGACACTTCCCAGGCCCTGAGTTCAAGCCCCACAGGGGGCGGAGGAGTTGGGCTCTGGGCTGGAATGGCCACAAGATGGAGCAGATCAAGTGGTGGTTCTGGCTCTCTGCACAAGATTTCTTCCTGGTTGCATTTAGAAATATAGAGTCTAGTTTTTGGTTTTTATTTTCTCTAGCTACTTTATGTCATTTTTACTCTAGCTCACTAACTTGTGTAATGTACTTGAAATTTTATTTCTAGTTCATCAAGATACAGGAAAAGAGACGCTTATTAGCAATCTGCCATCTTGGATATTCGATGATGACTTTTTAGATGTAACATGAAACAAAAATTGATAAATTGGGCCACAATGAAAGGAAAGTAGAGCTTGGATGTAGCTCTGTGGTAGAGTGCTTGCCATCATGCAGGCACAAATAGGTATGAACTTATAAAGAAAGTAAAGGAAAGAAAGGAAGGAGAGAGGGAGGAAGGGAGAAAGAAGGAACAGGCAAGAGAAAGTAAGAGAAAGATAGAAAGAAAGAAGAAAGGCACTGTCAAGCAAATGAAAATATAAGCACTGGGAAAATATTTGTAAAACATATGTTTAATAAAATATTTGTCCCCAATATAGAAAAAATGTACAACGGAACCAGGAGATAAGAATTCAGTTAAGATGACAGAGACCCCTTACTGAAGAAGAGACACAGGCAGCAAATAGTGCATGGAGAGATGCTCCACATTAGGGGAGTGAACATCGCAGAGTAGCGTGACACCTCTTTTGGAAAGGCTGAGGGTGTGAGCCACAGGAACCCTCCTTCATTACCGGTGTGAATGTGTAGTTGCGGGGGGGGGGGGGGGGCGCGGCACTTCAGAAGGAAGTTCCAAGTTCCTTATGAAGCTAAGCACAGGCTTACTCTATGATCCAGCAACTCTACTCCTATTCACCCAAATTAATTGAAAACGTATGTCTATATGAAATCTTTTTTTTTGGGGGAGGTCCTGTTGTGGGGCCTGAACTCAGGGCCTGGGCACTGTCCCTCAGCTCTTCAGCTCAAGGCTAGCACTCTACCACTTGAGCCACAGCTTTTTTTATGTGGTGCTGAGGAATCGAACCCAGGGCCTCATGCATGCAAGGCAAGCGCTCTACCACTGACCCACCTTCCCAGCCCGCTATATGAAATCTTGCACATGGATATTTATAGCAGTTTTAATTACTAGCAGTCCAGTGCCCTTCAGTGAGGAGTGAATGAACAGTGTTGCCTCTGGACGGGGATATTACATCACCAGGAAGAGGTTCAGCTCAAGAGGCAGCTGATGCCAAATTTTGGACTAAAACCCCTGAGGATTCCCAGAGGAGTTCACCAAAGCTGAACAGCCTCATCCTCAGACAGCCTCTCCCAAGGTTGGACCAGGCTCTCCTCAGCAGCAGGGTCCTTGGACCAGGCACATTCAGCGCCCTCTGTTTAGACCTCAGCGACCTGGGGGTGTGCGCACGCTGCCCTTCCCTTCCCCGGGGGTCCTGCCCCCCAGCCTCTGCCTGAAAAAGCAGCCTAGAGTGAAAGGCCATACTAGTTCTGCCTGTAATCCTAGCTACACAGGACGCTGAGATCTGAGGCTCGAAGTTCAAAGCCAGGCTAGGCATGAAAGTCTGTGAGACTTATCTCCAGTAAACTACTGAAAATCAACCAAACAAACAAAAAACCCAAAGTGGAGCTGTGGCTCAAGTGGTAGGTACTAGCCTGTGCAAAAAGCAGCTCAAGAACAGCACCCAGACCCTGAGTTCAAGCCCCAGGACTGGTTTGTTTGTTTTTAAGGAAAGCCATGCTTGAACCAGGATGGACCTTGAGGACCTTGGGCTGAGCGAATACATGTGACTCAGGAGGAAAAGCACTCACACGCGGTGCTTAGAACCGCCAGACCCCAGAGACAGTGGGTAGGGTGGAGGCAGCAGGAAGGGAAAGGGAAAAAGGAACTTTAGTTTGGGGAGAGGAGAACATTCTGGAGATGGATTGTGTTGATGGTTTCATGACGTATGAATAGGCGTAATATTCTTGAACTGTGCACTTAAACATGGCTAAATGGGAACATTTTGTGTCATGTGCATTTGTCCCATTAGGAAAAAGAGGGGGCTGTGGTGTGACTCCGTGGGGAAGTGCACGGGAGCATGGGGAAGGCCCTGGGTCCCCTCCCGTCGTGGGAAGGATGAAGGAGGCCACTGTATCGGCAATCGGATTAATTATTAGCCCAAGTGTTCTCCTCAGGACCTCTGCTCCCTTCTCACGCAAGGGCCACAGCTGCTCAAAAGGCTGGGGAACCTTTAGAGGACTTTGGAAGCTGAAAGAGCAGGGTCATAAAGTTTTATCAGCATCACAGCCACAGCCAACCCTTGCCACCCTCAGAGGGCAGGGGTCTGCCGTGTCCACCTCCGCCTGGCTGGGTCTGGACAGAACCCTGAACCCTCTTCAAGGTTGAAATTAATCATTATCCCCACGGGGACACCCTCGTGGCCATGGCGAAGAGTAGGCTCTTCCCTCTCGGCAGGCCTGAAACTCCAAGGTCAGGTGACCCTGCTGGTCTCCTCAGTGTTGCTAGTGCCTCTCACAGCCAGGACAAAGCCTGGGGGGCAGCAGCCAGGTGACCCCCGAAGCAAATGGCCTTGAGAGCACACAGAGCCCTCCTTGGGGGAGGCTGCTCAGGAGACCCTGCTACCCTGTAAGGGTGGGAGTGTGCTGGGGTGGGTGTGCTGGTTGCCCAGGCCCTGGGGTGGGTACTTCTGTTGCACTGGAGCCCTTTCCTGGCCTGGCTCCACCCTCTTCTTCTTTATATAGCCACAAGGCCCAGGGACCCTGTTCATCCACTCCTTGGGCTCCTAACAGCCCCACAGCCCCCTCCTACCCGGGATGCATGCAGGCCCGGGGTGCTCTGCAAGCAGCTCTGGGGAGCTCACTGACCCGGTCCGTCAAGCCGACTGCCCCCACCCTCTGCTCACGCTTCACCTCCTCAAAACCCTGGTGGCCCACGTTCCTCCCTTTGAGCACTCAGTGAGCAGCTGAACGGACTCCTGGCTTGGCCACTCTGGCCACCCTGTGACCCAGACTCTGCTCCTGGCCAACGTGGGCCTGGGCCTCCTCCTCTGCGAATGGGCATTTCCTACTTTCTCAGGCAGTTGTGAGTTTGACTACTGACACATTGAAGGCTGTACCTGAATGAGGCTCAACTTCCTGCCTCACACTACATGAATCAACTCAAATTAACTCAAAATGGACCAAAGACACATATCCAATAGCTAAATCCATAAGACTCAATAAAAAATTTTGTGATCTGCGGTTTGACGGTAAATTCTTCAATATGACATTCAAAGCATGAACTACAAAAGAGAAAAGATAAATTGTGTCTCACCAGGATTGAGACCTTTGGTGCATCAAAGGACACTGTCAAGACACTAGAAAGACAGTCGTGGAATGGGAAAATATTTGCAAGTCATATATTGATAAGAGATTAATATCTAGATTTTACAAAAAAGCTCCTAAAACTCAGCAACAAACTTTTAAAATGAGTGAAAGGATTTTTGTGAAGAGACCAAGACTGACAGAAGCTGTAGGCTTCTCAACACAGAACCTGCAAGTAGGTTCTTACAAATCTCCTCTCTCTCTTCCTTCCTGGTAAAAAAATCACTGGAAATATTTGTCTGTGGAACTTTGCTTAAGGCAGATCTTCAGCTACATTTTTTTTTTCTTTGTGAGGAGCTAGACCATCATCAAATGCAAGCTAGCAGTGTGACCAGTGAGACAGAGCCTCACTCCGTGAACTGCATTGGTTCCACTGGGAATCCTAGCGCCTTGTGTCAAGGACTCTGATGTGGAGAATCAGGTGATGCACACACTGCTGGAGGTCTCAAAGTGGGGCAAAACTGTGTTTTCTGTTCACCAGGGCTTTGCCTTTGTCTAGTGTGTTAATGAGAGATGGGAGTCATCTGCTGTCACAGAAGATCATGGCAGAATGATTTCTACCCAGGTTTTAGATAATAATTTCATTACAGCCTAAAGCGGACCAAGGGTGAACTAAGGATGTTGGGTTTCTCACTTGACTTGGCCCATGACTTTGAATGGGAGTGTTAGGGCAGGGGACTCTGCTACCCAGCACTGCTACACAGCCGTCTGCCTCCTCCCCTCCTGATTGAGGCTTAGCACTTCTAAACCCCAGCACGAATCAGGAAACACCCATGAAGAGGTAAAAGTGGCTTCAGTTCTAAGAGGGGGTGCAGGGATCTTCTTCCAGGCCAGGAAAGTTGAAAGGAGAAGACATCCAGGCCATTGGGAAGGAGCTGACACCAATAGAACAAAAAGTGGAATTTTCTACTAGGAAGCTTAGAAAACAACCGGAAAGGAAGGAAATGAACAGCAGAGGTAAAGAACAGTGTCAGAAGAGGAGCTTTAGATGAGACATACATGAAGCTGGAGTCCAAGGGTGTGGTCAGGCCTTGGGGAGAAGAATCCTGCACGACCATGGTGACGAGGATGGGCAGGTCAAGGGTGATGGAAGGAGGGTGAGAGGAGGAGGACGATAGAGACAGCACCGAGGGTGAGAGGAGGAGGACGATAGAGACAACATCGAGGGTGAGAGGAGGAGGACGGTGGAGACAGCACCGAGGGTGAGAGGAGGAGGATGATAGAGACAGCACCGAGGGTGAGAGGAGGAGGACGATAGAGACAACATCGAGGGTGAGAGGAGGAGGACGGTGGAGACAGCACCGAGGGTGAGAGGAGGAGGATGATAGAGACAACACTGAGGAGGAGGACGATAGAGACAACACCGAGGGTGAGAGGAGGAGGACGGTGGAGACAGCACCGAGGGTGAGAGGAGGAGGACGATAGAGACAACATCGAGGGTGAGAGGAGGAGGACGGTGGAGACAGCACCGAGGGTGAGAGGAGGAGGATGATAGAGACAACACCGAGGGCGAGAGGAGGAGGATGATAGAGACAACACTGAGGAGGAGGACGATAGAGACAACACCGAGGGTGAGAGGAGGAGGATGATAGAGACAACACTGAGGAGGAGGACGATAGAGACAACACCGAGGGCGAGAGGAGGAGGACGATAGAGACAACACCGAGGGTGAGAGGAGGAGGATGATAGAGACAACACTGAGGAGGAGGACGATAGAGACAACACCGAGGGCGAGAGGAGGAGGATGATAGAGACAACACTGAGGAGGAGGATGATAGAGACAACACTGAGGAGGAGGATGATAGAGACAACGCCGAGGGCGAGAGGAGGAGGATGATAGAGACAACACCGAGGGTAAGAGGAGGAGGACGATAGAGACAACACTGAGGGCGAGAGGAGGAGGATGGTGGAGATAGCACTGAGGGTGAGAGGAGGAGGACGATAGAGACAACACCAAGGGTGAGAGGAGTAGGATGATAGAGACAGCACCGAGGGTGAGAGGAGGAGGATGGTGGAGACAGCACCGAGGGTGAGAGGAGGAGGACGATAGAGACAACATCGAGGGTGAGAGGAGGAGGAGGATGATAGAGACAACACCCAGGGTGAGAGGAGGAAGATGATAGAGACAACACCGAGGGTGAGAGGAGGAGGATGATAGATACAACACCGAGGGTGAGAGGAGGAGGATGATAGATACAACACCGAGGAGGAGGACGATAGAGACAACACCGAGGGTGAGAGGAGGAGGACGGTGGAGACAGCACTGAGGGTGAGAGGAGGAGGATGATAGAGACAACACCGAGGGTGAGAGGAGTAGGATGATAGAGACAGCACCGAGGGTGAGAGGAGGAGGATGATAGAGACAACACTGAGGAGGAGGACGATAGAGACAACGCCGAGGGTGAGAGGAGGAGGATGATAGAGACAACACCGAGGGTAAGAGGAGGAGGACGATAGAGACAACACTGAGGGTGAGAGGAGGAGGACGGTGGAGACAGCACTGAGGGTGAGAGGAGGATGATAGAGACAACACTGAGGGTAAGAGGAGGAGGACGATAGAGACAACACAGGGTGAGAGGAGGAGGACGGTGGAGACAGCACTGAGGGTGAGAGGAGGATGATAGAGACAACACTGAGGAGGAGGACGATAGAGACAACACTGAGGGTGAGAGGAGGAGGATGATAGAGACAACACCAAGGGTGAAAGGAGGACGACGTTGGAGATAGCACCGAGGGTGAGAGGAGGATGATAGAGACAACACTGAGGAGGAGGACGGTGGAGACAGCACCAATGGCTCGGAGGGCGAGAGGAGGACAGTACTTGAGCAAAAGAAGTTCGGGGACAGCTCCCAGGCCTTGAGTTCAAGCCCCAGGACTGGCAACAAAAAATCTTTCTATATCTGAGTCTATATCTCTTTCTCTCTGTGTGTAAAATGTTTCTGGGAAACCTGATCTCAGTGTAGTTAACTACAGATTTCCCAAGTCCTAAAGGTCTTGATTTGTCATTGACCAACAAGGTCTGGAACTCAAGCCCAGGACTGACAGCCACAGCTGCCAGAATGCAGCACAGGAGGAGCAGGCAGCGAGGCCCTGCTCCCGAGGTGATAGAGAACACAGGGAGGAGGTAGATGCACAAGGCACTCAAGGCTTGGTGGTGGAGGGCCAGGCAATGAGCACAAGTGTCAGACTCAGAGCTCAATCCAGTTTCACACAAAAGAAAGATAAAAAGCTGTTCCAATAGCTGGGTAAAGATGGCTCACACCTGTAATCCTCATTATTCAGGAGGCTGAGATCTGAGGATGGCAGTTCAAATTCAGGGAACAGGGAAAGACTGAAGCCAGGAGGAGCAGCACTGGTCAGGAGGAGCACTGGTCAGGAGCAGCACTGGTCAGGAGGAGCAGGACTGGTCAGGAGGAGCAGCACTGGTCAGGAGGAGCACTGGTCAGGAGCAGCACTGGTCAGGAGGAGCAGCACTGGTCAGGAGGAGCGCTGGTCAGGAGCACCACTGGTCAGGAGCAGCACTGGTCAGGAGCAGCACTGGTCAGGAGGAGCAGCACTGGTCAGGAGGAGCAGCACTGGTCAGGAGCAGCACTGGTCAGGAGGAGCAGCACTGGTCAGGAGCAGCACTGGTCAGGAGCAGCACTGGTCAGGAGGAGCACTGGTCAGGAGCAGCACTGGTCAGGAGGAGCAGCACTGGTCAGGAGCAGCACTGGTCAGGAGCAGCACTGGTCAGGAGCAGCACTGGTCAGGAGGAGCAGCACTGGTCAAGAGCAGCACTGGTCAGGAGGAGCAGCACTGGTCAGGAGGAGCAGCACTGGTCAGGAGCAGCACTGGTCAGGAGGAGCAGCACTGGTCAGGAGGAGCAGCACTGGTCAGGAGGAGCAGCACTGGTCAGGAGGAGCACTGGTCAGGAGGAGCAGCACTGGTCAGGAGCAGCACTGGTCAGGAGCAGCACTGGTCAGGAGGAGCAGCACTGGTCAGGAGCAGCACTGGTCAGGAGGAGCACTGGTCAGGAGCAGCACTGGTCAGGAGGAGCAGCACTGGTCAGGAGCAGCACTGATCAGGAGCAGCACTGGTCAGGAGGAGCAGCACTGGTCAGGAGCAGCACTGGTCAGGAGCAGCACTGGTCAGGAGCAGCACTGGTCAGGAGGAGCAGCACTGGTCAGGAGCAGCACTGGTCAGGAGGAGCAGCACTGGTCAGGAGGAGCAGCACTGGTCAGGAGCAGCACTGGTCAGGAGGAGCACTGGTCAGGAGCAGCACTGGTCAGGAGCAGCACTGGTCAGGAGGAGCAGCACTGGTCAGGAGGAGCAGCACTGGTCAGGAGGAGCAGCACTGGTCAGGAGCAGCACTGGTCAGGAGGAGCACTGGTCAGGAGCAGCACTGGTCAGGAGGAGCAGCACTGGTCAGGAGGAGCAGCACTGGTCAGGAGCAGCACTGGTCAGGAGGAGCAGCACTGGTCAGGAGGAGCAGCACTGGTCAGGAGCAGCACTGATCAGGAGGAGCACTGGTCAGGAGCAGCACTGGTCAGGAGCAGCACTGGTCAGGAGCAGCACTGGTCAGGAGGAGCAGCACTGGTCAGGAGGAGCAGCACTGGTCAGGAGGAGCAGCACTGGTCAGGAGGAGCACTGGTCAGGAGGAGCAGCACTGGTCAGGAGCAGCACTGGTCAGGAGGAGCACTGGTCAGGAGCAGCACTGGTCAGGAGCAGCACTGGTCAGGAGCAGCACTGGTCAGGAGGAGCAGCACTGGTCAGGAGCAGCACTGGTCAGGAGCAGCACTGGTCAGGAGCAGCACTGGTCAGGAGCAGCACTGGTCAGGAGGAGCGCTGGTCAGGAGGAGCAGCACTGGTCAGGAGGAGCAGCACTGGTCAGGAGGAGCGCTGGTCAGGAGGAGCAGCACTGGTCAGGAGGAGCGCTGGTCAGGAGGAGCAGCACTGGTCAGGAGGAGCAGCACTGGTCAGGAGGAGCAGCACTGGTCAGGAGGATCAGCACTGGTCAGGAGGAGCAGCACTGGTCAGGAGCAGCACTGGTCAGGAGGAGCACTGGTCAGGAGCAGCACTGGTCAGGAGGAGCAGCACTGGTCAGGAGGAGCAGCACTGGTCAGGAGCAGCACTGGTCAGGAGGAGCAGCACTGGTCAGGAGGAGCAGCACTGGTCAGGAGCAGCACTGGTCAGGAGGAGCAGCACTGGTCAGGAGCAGCACTGGTCAGGAGCAGCACTGGTCAGGAGGAGCACTGGTCAGGAGCAGCACTGGTCAGGAGGAGCAGCACTGGTCAGGAGCAGCACTGGTCAGGAGCAGCACTGGTCAGGAGCAGCACTGGTCAGGAGGAGCAGCACTGGTCAGGAGCAGCACTGGTCAGGAGCAGCACTGGTCAGGAGGAGCAGCACTGGTCAAGAGCAGCACTGGTCAGGAGGAGCAGCACTGGTCAGGAGGAGCAGCACTGGTCAGGAGCAGCACTGGTCAGGAGGAGCAGCACTGGTCAGGAGGAGCAGCACTGGTCAGGAGGAGCAGCACTGGTCAGGAGCAGCACTGATCAGGAGCAGCACTGGTCAGGAGGAGCAGCACTGGTCAGGAGCAGCACTGGTCAGGAGCAGCACTGGTCAGGAGGAGCAGCACTGGTCAGGAGCAGCACTGATCAGGAGCAGCACTGGTCAGGAGGAGCAGCACTGGTCAGGAGCAGCACTGGTCAGGAGCAGCACTGGTCAGGAGGAGCACTGGTCAGGAGGAGCAGCACTGGTCAGGAGCAGCACTGGTCAGGAGGAGCAGCACTGGTCAGGAGCAGCACTGGTCAGGAGGAGCAGCACTGGTCAGGAGCAGCACTGGTCAGGAGCAGCACTGGTCAGGAGCAGCACTGGTGAGGAGGAGCAGCACTGGTCAGGAGCAGCACTGGTCAGGAGGAGCAGCACTGGTCAGGAGGAGCAGCACTGGTCAGGAGGAGCACTGGTCAGGAGGAGCACTGGTCAGGAGCAGCACTGGTCAGGAGGAGCAGCACTGGTCAGGAGGAGCACTGGTCAGGAGGAGCAGCACTGGTCAGGAGGAGCAGCACTGGTCAGGAGCAGCACTGGTCAGGAGGAGCAGCACTGGTCAGGAGGAGCACTGGTCAGGAGGAGCAGCACTGGTCAGGAGGAGCACTGGTCAGGAGGAGCAGCACTGGTCAGGAGGAGCACTGGTCAGGAGCAGCACTGGTCAGGAGGAGCAGCACTGGTCAGGAGGAGCAGCACTGGTCAGGAGGAGCAGCACTGGTCAGGAGCAGCACTGGTCAGGAGGAGCAGCACTGGTCAGGAGGAGCAGCACTGGTCAGGAGCAGCACTGGTCAGGAGGAGCACTGGTCAGGAGCAGCACTGGTCAGGAGCAGCACTGGTCAGGAGGAGCAGCACTGGTCAGGAGGAGCAGCACTGGTCAGGAGGAGCAGCACTGGTCAGGAGCAGCACTGGTCAGGAGGAGCACTGGTCAGGAGCAGCACTGGTCAGGAGCAGCACTGGTCAGGAGGAGCAGCACTGGTCAGGAGCAGCACTGGTCAGGAGGAGCAGCACTGGTCAGGAGCAGCACTGGTCAGGAGCAGCACTGGTCAGGAGCAGCACTGGTCAGGAGGAGCAGCACTGGTCAGGAGCAGCACTGGTCAGGAGGAGCAGCACTGGTCAGGAGGAGCAGCACTGGTCAGGAGGAGCAGCCCTGGTCAGGAGGAGGAGCACTGGTCAGGAGCAGCACTGGTCAGGAGCAGCACTGGTCAGGAGGAGGTGCACACAGCCCTGCAACCCCTAAAGCGAATTCCTCGTCTCTGTCTCCAAATGGGTTATCTGAACCCCAAACTCTCCCCCTGATCCCCATGTCGGCAGGTCTATCCTCACAGAGCTCTGTCTTGCCCTGAAGTCCACTGCACGTCCCCCGACTCCTGTGCTGGTGGACTGGCCCAGCCCCCGCAACCTGGCCTCACATGCCTGGCCCCACCATCCTTCAATGGGCCCCAGACACTGAGAGCGGCCAGTGTGGGTTGGTGCATGCAGAGCCCCTGTGCCTCTTCTGCTGGTTCCCCAGTTCCTAACCCCCGCCTCAGAGGGAGCAGCTGGGCTGCCCCGGGACCCCCAGGCCTAAGGAAGCAGGGCCGTGTGCCCGTGGTGGAGCTCTGGCTTTGAGCTCACAGCGCAGGGACAGCGGGAAGCGCGTAGGCCCTGGGTTCAAATCCAGGACTGGCACCAAAAGAAAGGAAAAGAGAAAAAGAAAAACCCACCCTCAGCGTGTTCCCTCTCAGAGCCAGCTTTTGAGCTCCCAGGAACCACCAAGACCTTTGAGAATGTGGCTGGACTTGCACGGACGCTGTACTTTAGTTTGGGGGCTCTTGCATGATTAATCATGTATGTTACAGCTCACGAATACAATATGTCCCTTCAACTGCTTGTTTGTTTGTTTGTTTCTTTAATTGTGAAAATACTGAGCAGAGGGGTTACAATTACATGGGCAAGGTAATGAGTTCATTTCTTATCAAGCATCGTTGCCTCCTCCTTTGTTTCCCCTTCCCATCCCTTCCCATCTCTGCCCTCCCTCCCCCATCCCCCACCAAAGTTGTAAAGTACGTTTTTCGACGTACGTCTTGTATGTCTCATTGTTGCAATGGGTCCACCCGTATCCCTATTTAAACGATTTGTTTTTTCCTTTCCCCTCCAGAAATTATAACAATGTCAAATACAGTGAAAACAGGGAGAGACATACAAAGCAACAAAGAAATCATCTTATAAATATGTTAGAAAAACCATTTGAGTCCTTATCTTGGGGTTCATTTCCCTAATATCAACTTATCTGACCTTTTCTGCTTGACTCATACATATACTAGTTATTGCATATAAGGGAAACCATGGGACCTATGTTTCTTTGGGCCTGGCTTACTTCACTTAATATAATTTTTTCCAAGTCTTTCCATTTCCTAACAAAGGGGCAATGTCATTCTTTCTGATGGAGGCATAGAATTCCATTGTGTATATATACCACCTTTTCTTGATCCATTCATCTACTGAGGGGCATCTGGGTTGGTTCCATATCTTAGCTATGGTACATAATGCTGCAGGAAACATAGTTGTGCTGGTGGCTTTAGTGTGGTCTGGAACGTTTTGTGTTTCCGTATAAATGGCACACACACCTTTCATACACATGTGGGTACTCTTGCTTCATTCTGATTCTGAAAGAGAAAATTATTATTATTTAAGATGATAACCCTAAAAATTACTTTAAAATGATAGACATGTTGATTTTGATAACATCATTTTCTTATTATAACCATATAATTTTGTCTCCTTTATTAATGAAATAAATTATGCTAATTTTTGAAATTTTAAATAAGTCTATAAACTCAATTACGTATCCATTTTTTTTATTTGTCAGTTGTGGGGCTTGAACTCTGGGCCTGGGCGCTGTCCCCCAGCTCTTCATAAGGCCAGTGCTCTACCACTTGCCACAGCACCACTTCTGGTTTTCTGGGGGTTCATTGGAGTTAAGAGTCTTGCGGTCTTTCCTGCCTGGGCTGGCTTTGAACTGCTATCCCCAGCTTTCAGACTCCTGAGCAGCTAGCATTACTGGCATGAACCACCAGCTCTTGGCTTCCTGTAAGTTCTGATATGTTTATTATTGTCAGTTTGTTATTTTCTATAGTTTGTATGTTTACAAACATGTAACTATTTATCAACTGCTGTATTTGGAGTTGAGCCGAGGATCCTTTTAAAATGTGAAAGTCATTCTTCACTTTCAGCGCTAGGTTTGGCTCACAGGGCCTTTGCCACCCCAAGGCAGTACACAGGAGTCTGAGCTGCTGCTTCCACTTAGCACAGTGCAGTGCTGTTCATGTGGTTGTGTGTCTTGTTCCTTAGTTCCTTTTTACTGAGGACTAATTATCTCACGGTACAGATATTATATGCTGCTTTTGAATTTGCTTGTTTTAGTTAATAGCCAATATGTTTTCACATCTTTTCATGCTGGTGTATATAAATCTACCCGCCATCTTTCGTCATGATTGCCCAGGACCGAGTTGTGCTACCAGTTCTCTGTAAGGATAAGGAACTCCACCATGTCTCTGTCACACAGGTGCTCTAGCATACTGCTCACTACATGGAAGCTGCTAAATGCAGATAGTGATGCTACAAATGCACCCTCAGGCCCAACTACCACATAGCTACTCTGATAGCAGGAGGGAAAAGCAGTCTGGCCATGTGCTCAGGAAGACAGGATCCTATGAAAAACCACAGGCCATCTCTGATGCTGGACTTTCATATTCCCTATGAAGTTATTGTTCTATTACTGAAATGCATGGCTAGATATTTTCACAAATGGGTAGATAGAAAATGACGAAATGATAGATAATAGAAAGATTGCTGGATAGATGGCAGATAGATGATGGCAGTGGGCAGCTGGATGACAGATAGATAAGAAGGTAGACAGATGAAAGATAAGCACATATACACCTTCCCTGGAAGGGAAAACTACTTTATCAGCTAGAATCTTTGTTGTGGTTTTACAGAGCTCATCATGTCTGCCAGCCCCTTCCTTTGTACAGTGGATTTTTTGGACGCATGCTGCTTTCATTCTGGGGTTTCCCGTTAAACTGGGTGGTAGTTCTGAATGTTAACGTTCACCTTGAATCTGACGATTCTGGCACAATGTCAAGTGGCCACCTAATGCCCAAAGCCACCAAATGCCTCACTCCTTCCAGGGCTCTTGGGCTGCTTCTAGGCCTTGGGCAGGAAATAGATGAATCTGAGCATTTTCAGAGGGTGTTCAAAATAAAACTTGCAGAGCATAGGTGGCGATGTATATCCTCCTAACTACTCAGGAGGCTGAGATCTGAGGATTAATGTTCAAAGCTGGCATGGAAAAAAAGTTTTTGAGACTCTTATCTGCAATTAACCACCAAAAAAGACAGAAGTGGAGCTGTGGCTCAAGTGGTAGAGCACCAGCCATGAGCAAATAAGTACCCAGGCCCTGGGTTCAAGCCACATTACTGGCATACCAAAAAACCCAAAGATAAAAAACTTGAATACTCCCTTATGAGGATATTCCAAAGGGTGGAGATCTGAAAGAGAGAACTCCCAGTGCCCAAGCTAGAGAAATCGGAAGAGCTACATAAAGAAGTATTGATTACAACCCAAAGTGTACAATTAATGAGTTCATACTGAATAACTAGCAACAATGAGGGAAATAAATGACAATTTATGAGGGAAGAGAGACAAATATCCCACATAAAAGAACTCCAAATTATGGAGCTATTCCTCATGCACAGAGGTATAGTGCACCCTCACGTTCCTCAGGTGTGGGCTGCGTGCCAAGAGCTTACCTTCCAAAAATATATGACATGGGAAGGAGAGCGCTCTGACACACACTTAGCCAGGTTTGTTCAGGGTTGGCATTGGCAGAGCTCACTCACAAATCACGCAGACGGGGGGCTCTAGGCAGAGGTGACCAGAGCACATCTGACCTTAGTGTTCCTCTCCTCACCACAGCCCAGACCAACAATGAATACCACAGTAGACAGTTTCCATAGAGCAAGGGATCTACACAGCTGACCAGAGCTGCACTTCCAGGCCTGGACACAGGGGGGTGCCCTGCACCCACGGTGTCTGCTCAGGCCGCAGGGGTCCTGTGGGCTGAGGTGAACTTGCAGTTTTGTAAGGAGGTGTGCAGGCTGCTGGGCCTCCCCCCTGCTCCCAGCATGAGGGTACGGCTTCACAGGTGTGTAAGCCGTGTGTGCTTGGCTGGAGGAGGACTCGGCAGCAGGGCCACGCTGCTCTCCAGGTGCTGGGACAAGTTAGGAAGGGCTGGCTGGTCCGAGCCGTCTCTGGTTGTTAGTTACTGCTGACCGCTACTATTTGAGCCCTATTCCCAGTGCATCATTTCTATTAGTAAAAGCTGACCTGAGGGCAGAGGTCCCAGGCCTAGGCGGAGGGAGGGAGAGGCTTTGATGCCTACTGAGTCACAGGCTTGCTTTGGGCAAGCAAGCTGACCAGGGAAGGCTCTGTTGCAGGTCAGAGGCCCATGAGATGTATGAATGGGGTCGTGCCGAGGGCCATGTTATGCCTACAAAGTTGTGGAAGGTCAAAGAAGCCACAAGGCCTAGAGGTAGTATGGGAGCTGAAGGCCAGAGACCATGTGATCATTTGGGCGTGAGGGAGACTGAAGATTTCTCCTGGCAGTGGACCCTCCTTGTGTGGCCCT
The DNA here is from genome assembly GCF_019054845.1 of Dipodomys spectabilis. Lineage (NCBI taxonomy): Eukaryota > Metazoa > Chordata > Mammalia > Rodentia > Heteromyidae > Dipodomys > Dipodomys spectabilis. Next base: position 218,534 of record NW_024871008.1, on the reverse strand, counting down.
CCTGGTCTAGGCCTTGCAGGGCTTTACCCACCAAGGCTGACCTCGGTGTGTGTCTGAGGCTTGGGGGACATTAGGCCATTTCTACTCCCCAGGGCTCGGACAGAGATGGAGGCCTCTTAGACGGGCAGGTCTCAGGGGTGGGCAGGCAGCAGGCCTTATCTCTCTCCACTGCTCAGGGAGTGTTTCTCTGAATGAATGGCTCAGGTGCACAGTCTTATCCTAAACTCGACCCCAAGGCTATAATTAAAGGTTCAGGAAGGGATTATGAGGAAGGTGGGGCTGAGAACTAGCCCCCCACCGTGGGAGGCAAGTCTGAGCTACCAGAGATAACATTGAGACAGCCTTCCTCCTTCCTCAAACACTTTGGGGTGGAGAAGCAGGGGGCCTGGGAAGAAGTTCTGCTCTTAGGAAAAGTGGTTTCCAGGAAGAAGATAAGTGAGGTCAAGTTCATAGTGGGATCTAGTCTCATCATCAGTTCATCAGTTATTAACAAACTGATCAAGGCACAATTGTCCTCAATATGAGTGGCGGCTGTGGTCCTGGAGCTGGGACCACATCAGCACGGCATGGAAACAACCGGAGAGCACATTGTGGCTATGGCTTTTGTCACTGCCATGTCAGTATCTTGGGTCATTCTGATTTGTTATTGTTTTTGTTTTGTCAGTGGTGGGGCTTGAACTCAGGGCCTGAGCACTGTCTCTGAGCTCTTCAGCTCAAGGCTAGTGCTCTACCACTATATATACCACTATATACCAGGTGTATACCTGACCTGTCTTTAGATATACCTGTCTGGTTACCTATCCATCCCACCTAACCATCCATCCATCCAGTCTCACCCAGCCTCCTCTAGGTCCCCCAGATTTAGTGAACATACCCTCATGGGTTCCACTCCAGCAAGGGTAGCACACGTATACAGACATGGGTCTGAACAAGGCTCAATCACCTGAATAAACATAGGAGAACAGGAGAGGAATGCTACCTAGAAGGTGCGTGGAAGGGAAGGGACCCTGAGGCATGGGTCTGGTTACCAGGTCTCTTGGGCTCTGGGGCTCTGGTGACCAGGTCTCTGGGGCTCTGGGGCTCTGGTGACCAAGTCTCTTGGGCTCTGGGGCTCGGGTGATCAGGTCTCTTGGGCTCTGGTGACCAGGTCTCTTGGGTTCTGGGGCTCTGGTGATCAAGTCTCTTGGGCTCTGGTGACCAGGTCTCTTGGGTTCTGGGGCTCTGGTGATCAAGTCTCTTGGGCTCTGGTGACCAGGTCTCTTGGGTTCTGGGGCTCTGGTGATCAGGTCTCTTGGGCTCTGGTGACTAGGTTTCTTGGGCTCTGGTAACCAGTTCTCTTGGGCTTGGGGCTCTGGAGACCAGTTCTCTTGGGCTTGGGGCTCTGGTGACCAGGTCTCTTGAGTTCTGGTGACCAGATCTCTTAGATTTGGGGCTCTGGAGATCAGTTCTCTTGGGCTTGGGGCTCTGGTGACCAGTTCTCTTGGGCTTGGGGCTCTGGTGACCAGGTCTCTTGGGCTCTGGTAACCAGGTCTCTTGGATTCGGGGCTCTGGTGACCAGGTCTCTTGGGCTCAGGGCTCTGGTGACCAGTTCTCTTGGGCTCTGGTGACCAGTTCTCTTGGGCTCTGGTGACCAGGTCCCTTGGGCTCTGGTGACCAGGTCTCTTGGGCTCTGGTGACCAGGTCTCTTGGATTTGGGGCTCTGGTGACCAGGTCTCTGGGGCTCTGGAGACCAGGTCTCTTGGGCTCCGGGCTCTGGAGACCAGGTCTCTTGGGCTCTGGAGACCAGGTCTCTTGGGCTCTGGTGACCAGGTCTCTTGGGCTCTGGTGAACAGGTCTCTTGGATTTGGGGCTCTGGTGACCAGGTCTCTGGGGCTCTGGAGACCAGGTCTCTTGGGCTCGGGGCTCTGGAGACCAGGTCTCTTGGGCTCTGGAGACCAGGTCTCTCTCTTGGGCTTGGGGCTCTGGTGATGGAGGTTTGTGCAGGACATGGAGCAGAGGCATTCATTGATGATCAGACCTGATTGTTCCACAAGGATTGGATCTGGGATTGGATGAGGAGCGGTGACATAGTGCTTGGTGAGAACAATGTGAGAATGGAAGCTGCTGCCCAATCATTTGGGGCCTGGAAAAGGAAGGGGCACGGGAAGACTGCCATGTGGTAGGGCTGGAGGTCAGTACTGACTAAAGGTCAGGACTGATAAGGGACAGCTGGGAAGGTCCAGGGCCTAACAAGGTAAGGGAGGTGGGTGGAGAGGTCGCAGGGGACCTGGGGCCATCAGATGTCAGGCAGAGGATAGATGAAGTGGAGGAGATGAAGGCTGGCGATGGTGCTTGGTTGGGGGGTGGGGGGAGGAGGAGGAGGTGGAGTGGTGGTAATGGAGGTAGCACAGATAGGCCCACAGGAGGGCTGGGGGCTTACATGGAGACAAGGGTGAGACAGTCCCCAGAGAACAGAAAAGTTAGAGTCCAGGGAATGCCAGAGCCCGGCCAGTACCAGAGCGAGCTGGACAGCTCCACCACGGTCCAGGGCCTAGTTTGTAAGAGACAGTGATGCTTTTGCTCGGCCTGTGAATTATCGACTAAAATTCACTTGGCATCTGTGCCCTTTACTCTGAACCTTACTTCTGAAGTTACTTTGTAATTACCTTGGGCTCCATGAAGAACAAAATTCACTGATAATCACCTTGTGGCAAGAGACAAACTGCTCCCCAACCGGCAATGCCTTATCACGAAGAAAACCAGCAAAGTCTACAGACCACTAATGGTCAACTGCACTGTACCTGTGACTTGAGACTGGTTTTTTTGGTTGTGAGGCCTAAACTCTGGGCCCGGGCACTGTTCCTCAGCTCTTCAGCTCAAGACTAGCGCTCTATCACTTGAGCCACAGCACCACTGTGGTTTTTTCTGTGTATGTGGTGCTGAGGAATCGAACCCAGGGCCTCATGTGTGCAAGGCAAGCGCTCTACCTCTGAGACATCTTCCCAGCCCATTGAGACTGCTGTAGCGATTTCATACTTTCACACTGTCTCCTCTTCTGTTTGAACCTGGGGCAATGAGGTGTACCTCTGAAGATGTCTGAAGTGTTTTCCAATGGCTACAATGTAATAAATCTCAGTGTGTTGGTTTCCTAGAGCTATCATGAGGTGCCTGGAATTTGGGCCTCAGGAAGTATCGGACAGCCATCCCGAGTTGGAGACAAAGCATCTCTGGTTGTATAGTCGTATGGGCTGCACCTCCGGTCTGCTTCACTGTGGAGTGAACACCCTTTCCAGAGCTGTCTCAAGCCCCAGTCAATGCAAGGCCACATGCCAGGCCATGCTCTCCCCAGCAGGTGTCCTTTCTGCCAAGTCCTATGATCAGAAGGGACGGCTGTAGCTTCCACCCACCTGGCTGGAACGCAGGGAGGTACCCTACAGAACCTTGCTAAGGTTGTCCCCTACCCTGCAGTGACTCCAACCCCTCGGGCCAGGTGGTTTCGTGGTTTCCAAGGTCCATGTCTCCACCAAACCAGCCAGAACCCCCACCGTCCCCATGGAGTGTCCCCCAAGGCAGCCGTGGGCCATCTTGAGGACTGGGCCCATTTCTTGGGTGGTAAAGGAGAAGTGACCTTGGTGTTGTCAGTGCTGTGGCTGGCGGTGCATGAAATGCCAGGAGGGGCCCAGATGTCATTGCCGGAAGACCAGGTAACTCCAGGGGTCATCAAATGCAGAGCTGGGCTCTCCCTTCTCAGGTCTCTGCTCTCTGGGCACAACCACCTGAGATACTCAGGTGGATCAGGGTGCAGGTACAGAGCGAAGACCAAATAGTAACTAAGCTGGTGGAGCTCAGGAGTGTGCTTGTCTTAATTACCAATAAAACAAAATCCAGGTCATTTGCTCATGATGACATAGCTAAGCATGAATTCAGACGAAGGTTCCTGTTCTAGGCCAAATTTGTTCTCAAATTCTAGAGATTAAACAGGAAGGGCTAGTCTCTAGCTGGCCCTTTTCAGGCGGGAACTGCAGATGTCGGCCTGGTTCTGAGTCTGGTCCTCCAAGTTCAGAACCAAGAACACCGAGCTCCGAGTGGGGTCACCTCTGCACACCAGTCATACAGCACAGGGAGTCGGACCTTGTCCACCACAAAGGTAGCTCTCAGCGGCTCAGCCATTCTGCACTGCACCCCAGCATACAGCCACAGCTGGGAAGTGAACGCACACTCACGGTGTGCTGGCAGCCAGGCAGAATCTTGAGTGCTGGAGCCCAAGGCTAGTCCTCCTACAGGGACAGAGGCTGCCAACCTGCTAACACCGCTGACAAGCCGAAGGCAGATGGAGATGACGGCTGGCCCTTGCCAGGAGGCAGGGGCAGCGCCATCTAGCTGTGGAGGCTGCTTCTGCCTGAGACTGAGCTCCACACTGCGGGTCCCTGTGGACTGGGGCAGTCAGACTTCCTCTGGTAGTCAGGCTGGAAGCTTCCCATGGCCCTGTGACTCAAGTGTGCTTTTCTGTCAGGAACGGGCTGCTGGGATGGTGACCTTCGTCAGCTTCCCGATCACTGCAGGTGGGTCTTACCTCACTTGGAGAGCTGCAGGAAAAGCTCCCAGCATGAAGGCACTGGAGCCTTACCGTGCACAGCCCCGAGGTCACATTAACCCTTCCCCGCCTTCATGCGGACTCTCACCCAACCCTTGCTCAGGTCGGGGTGCCCTGGTTTGGAGGAGGCAAAGGTGACACGGGTGTGAATGCGTGGATCCCTGAAGGCAGAGGGGGTGGAAGGAGAAAGGGGTCACTATGGCATCTGACAATAAGGACAGGACTTGCTCCTTAGGTGACTGAGCACAAGCCTCTGCCCCAATCCTGTGTGCAGTGGGAAGTGAGGAGGTAGAGCGAAGACCCTGGCCCCCAAGTTCTAGGGCAGGATATCTTTAGGCATAGGCGTAGCCTGAAAGCTAAGAAAAGAACCGTAAACAGGACAAAGCAAAGGCGTTTATTGTCAGAACATTTCTGAACTGCACTGGTAAAGATCCAGCAGGTGGACATGGGTGGAAATACGGATTCCACTATCTCGTCCTCATCATCTGAGGCCTGAAGGACCCTTTCACCACTCAGGCTGCTTTTCCAGAGGGCAAGCAGGACCCCAAGCCCCAGCCCAATGGAACACAGGTAATCATCTCTGCTGCCAGTTTCCTGGGCCAGGAAATGCTTCCTTGGGTGAGGCTGGGCTGGAGCACAGTGGCTCTAGGTAAGGATGTCCTGAGCCTGGTGCTCTACCAGCATCTCCATGCTCCTCACATCGGTGCACCACAGCTCCAGTCGGTCCTTCATTCCTGTGATCTGAAGGCAAATCAGGACCAGTGTGTCAGGACATGCGTAATTCACAGGCAACACAGGACCATGTTATATCTCCAGATCACTCCTGGGGCAGTGGTAAGAATATCAGAGCTGGAGGTAGGGGTGTGTGTGTGTGATATGATCACCCCTGTTAATTCTTATCACAAGGACATTATTAAAGCAAACAGGTGAGAATAGAGGAAATCCGCAGGATTAAATTCCAGCAATATGAGTAAGAAGGATTTGAGCTTAAATCACAAAACCAGGAACACATTTGAGTACCAATTTTGAGATTATAACCAGCATGTTGTCGCGCTAAGCTTCTAAATGCAGTGCTCAAACCCTAGGTACGTGAAACTGACTTCCTATAGCAGTAATCCCATCTCTAAACCTCATGTTGGGCAATGGCTCCCTCCCAGGTGGCATGTGTCCACAGGAAGCTAGGACGGCACAGGTGCCGCCTGGCTCTGGGAAGGCGGGCAGCCTCAGTCACCTCACCTGCTGCAGGTCCAGCACGCGGGGCTGCACCCAGGTCATGTGCACCCGCTTGTCCACCTCGTCTATGCTGCCTCTCACCAGTCCCACCGAGAGCGCCTTCATCACCAGCAACTCCACCTGTTTGAGGACTTGTGTGAGACACTCTGGGTGCACACAATACTGCTCCTGCTGGCAGGGTGGGGTGGGGGGAACGGGCGGGGACACAGTGCTCACAGAGGCCCTCCTCTGCCTGGAAGACACACATTCATTGCCTGAGCTCTTCAGTACCCCAGGCCAAGAACTGTACCTCATTCACTGTGATTTTAGCACTTTTGGCAATTTCTTCAAAAGTAAGCTGTCGGTGATTGGCAGGCCGTGTGAAAGTCATCTGAAAAAAATGTTATTTAAAACAATTTTTCCAAATAAGAATGGTCGGAGAACTGATTGGTAAGGATTTTTTGGTCAAAACCTACTCTGAAAATGGAGAACCCCCTTGTTAGTATCCCACATACTGTAGCCATGTGTTTTACTATAAAGAAACTCAGGAAAGGTGGGAGGGGCCCTCAGGGTCCAGCAGCCTGATGGCAGCCTGGATGCACGGACAGACTGCTTCCCGGGTGCTTCTTACCTCCATCAGGCACAGCAACTGGATCTTCCTCAGAAGCTGGGCTTCATTGGCTGCTAAATCAGGCTGCAAAAAGACAGAGACGTTTTTCATGTTTCAGCTGATCATTACTTAACCTAGGTGTTTTTTGTTTTTGTTTTGTGCTGGTCCTGCAGCTTGAACTCAGGGCCTGGGCTGTCTCCGAGTTTCCTTTGCTCAAGGATAGCACTCTACCACTTGAGCCACAGCTCCACTTCTGGCTGTTTGGATAGTTTAATGGATATAGGAGTCTCACAGACTTTCCTGCCCTGGCTAGCTTTGAATTGCAGTCCTCATCCTGTATTTCAGACTCCTGAGCAGCTAGGATTACAGACACGAGCCATCAGTGCTGGGCTTAACCTAGGCTTTATTATGGTGCATTCAACAAAAAGAAACTGGGCAAACCCAAAATATTATACTGTGGGCTGATAAAGTTCATTGACAAATGATACACTAACTTCCTTTTATGAGCTGTTACTACCAACAAGGACTCTGTGAGACAAGATTAGTAATGGTATCACAAACACTGCCAGGTACCCCCAGCCTCTCTTGGCATAGGCACCTCCAGGAAGGGACTTGTCCTGTGTTCCTGGAGGCTCCCAGTGGCATTGCTATCCATCAGCATGGTGCAGAAGAACTCCTCTGAGGAGCCCCTGAGTCCTGGGACTTGTGCTGAATCAAGTAACAAGTGTCTGGTTTATAATGGAAAATTGTGTTCTAATATGAACTAGCACTCTTTTGTGAGGCCTGCATATTCTCTCCTGCCAACAGACCAGCAGGTTATTTGGTGAACACAGAATTAAACTAATCACAGTTGATGACTTAATGCAAGCACTGATAACACACAGCAGCAGGCAGAGTGGTTTGCACCTATAACCCTAGCACTTGGGAGACTGAGGTGGGAGGATCTCCTGGCCCACAAGTCAGCCCGGGAAATACAGTGAGATTCCATCTCAAGATAAAAAACAAAAATGATAATGAAACCTTACTCTCCTCAGCAGGAGCGTTTCCAACATAGTCACTGGTACAACGAACCTCTGATCTTATTCTCCCTTTATAAACCCGTCTCTGGGGGTGGGTGGCTGCTGAGGTTTGAACTTTTATGTTTGGTAGACAGGTTGTCTACCGCCTATATCATGCTCCTAGCCTTCTGCTTTCTTTTCAGGTAGGGGGACATCAGGGATGGACATATTGACACATACACTTACCCACGGGCCTCAGACAGCAGTCAACTGCACAGTGTTTTCTGTACAGCTGGAAGAAGGCAACATGAAAGCTGGCTTATGGAGATGGAATCTTGCTAGCTTTTTTCCCTGGACTGACCTCAAGGCCTGATCTTACTATCTTTACTTCCCAAGTAGTTGGGATTACAGGTGTGAGCCACTGTACCCAGCTTTCTTTCTTTTTTTTTTTTGACAAGGTCTTCTAATGTTGCTCAAGCCAGTTTCCAAGTGCAAGGCTCAAGCGATTGTCTGACTGCAGCTGGGACTACAGGTATGGGTCTCTGTGCCCACTCTCTGAGCGCACATTTCTGCACAGATGCCAGTACACAGACTCAGTTAAGGCCGACTAAGTCTAGTACTTCTTGCCTCCTCTGGGATCCTACATTCATACCCATCCTGCTCCATTATATGTGAACTTTGCAAGTTTAAGCTTTAAGAAAGTGGAAGTTTCAGGAAAATACATAATCAAGAACACAACCACAATTCCTACTACAGTTAACATTCCAGCAATTTTGCTACTAGTTTCACTAAAAAAGGCTTGACGTATCACTAAGCACCTCTTGCTAACTCCTCCCACCACCATGCTCCTGTGTGCCCCCCACCCTGTGGTTCCTGCTGCACTGCATTCCTGGAGAATGACTCCCTCTCCTTGCATTTTTCCCCATTCTTTCTCACACTAAGCGACTGCCTGCTTATGTTGCTGCACACACATGCTTACTCAGTTTAGCAAGCATACTAAGCATTTGCTTTTCCCTTACTATTTCACGTTTCCCCGGAGGGTGGGTAACATCCTTTGATCCAGCTCTGACGAAGGTGTTGATTCTGTTCTTCTAACGCCCAGGCCAGTTCTTCCCTCAGGAGGTTGACACCTTTTTATCTGCACCTTCCGTACAGATGAAGGTGTATGTACTTACTGCTCTTTTATACACCTTCTACTCTTTCTTTAGGGTTAAGCATCACTGACCATCTGCTGCCTTATTCTATGAGAATAAGGCCTGGTGTGCTACTGCCCCCTCTGTGCCCAAGGCCTCCTGGGCGCTAGGCATGTGTAGAGCAAAGGCCAGGTGAGTACTTGTTGGTGAGTGGACACGTGTAGCCAGTGGCACACGGGACCTACCTGCTGACCCCAGGCAGTCTTAAGTGTCTGGAATCTGTCGACAGCGCCGCTGTTGAAGGCATAAAGGGTATCAATCAGCCACTGCCGGTCAGTGCTTCTCAGAGACTCCAGTACAGGGTGCATGAGCTGTGGAGAGGACATCAGCAGGCAGGAGGCAGCCTCCCTCTCCCCTGCTCCATCAAGGAATCTATACAGGTCAACTTACAAGTTCTCCAAAGTTAAAAACTCCCTCGCCGAGAAGTCCGGCGAGCCCCAGTGTGAAGGCTCTCTCCTGCTGCTCTGACACTGAGACAAGAACATACTAATCATATCCACATCTTGTCTGGCCTTGAAAAGCCAAACAAAGTAACAAAACATAACACAAGCAAGAGAACACAGTCTTGGCAGCTTCTTTTTAAAGTGCTGAGCCAATCTGGGTTACAATAGGAATCACATAGAAATGAATGTTATGGATGGAGCAATCAGATCACTAATTGTTTCCAAAATGCATGTGAATTTGTTCAACATTCAGTTTGTTCTTTCCAGAGTAATGGGTTCCTTAGAACCATCCTGGTCCTGCCATGGCAAGTAAAACTGCCACTCAGCTGTCTGAATGTCACTTCAGTCTGCACTTCTTTTTTTTTTTTTTTTTTGGTTGGCCGTGGGGCTTGAACTCTGGGCCTGGGCGCTGTCCCTCAGCTCTTCAGCTCAAGGCGAGCGCTCTACCACTTGAGCTACAGCGCCACTTCCGGTTTTCTGGTGGTTTACTGGAGATAAGAGTCTCACAGTCTCTCCTGCCCGGGCTGGCTTTGAACCGAGATCCTCAGATCTCAGCCTCCTGAGTAGCTAGGATTACAGGCGTGAGCCACCAGCGCCCGGCTCAGTCTGCACTTCTTAAAACTAGAACAAGCCAGCTTCCTGCTCCCTTGACATCAAGCCCTTTATTCTCTGGGCTGCAGTAGTTGCTTTTCCAGTGTATTTTTCTTGATCTGCAAAGCTGCACCAGCATTTTTTAGAGTTTCTGATCCCTTAGCTTCACCAGCATATTTTGAGGTCTATCTACACTATACTGTTGTTTTGGGTTTTTTTGGGGGGGTGGAGAGGGGGTAGGGTGGGGAGGAGACTTGAACTCAGGGCCTGGGTGCTTTCTTTGAGCTTCTTTTGCTCAAGGCTGATACTACCTCTTGAGCCACAGCTTCCCTTTTGGCTTTTTAGGTAGTTTTAGTGGAGGTAAGATTCTCACAGCTTGGTACCTGTGGCTCACGCTTATAATCCTAGCTACTCAGGGTGCTGCTATCTGAGGATCACAGTTCAAAGCCAGCCTGGGCAGGAAAGTCTGTGAGATGCCTATCTCCAATTTACCACCTGAAAACTGAAGTGGCACTCTGGCTCAAGTGGTAGAGCACTTGCCTTGAGCTGGAGAGCTCAGGGACAGTGCCCAGACCCAGAGTTTGAACCCCAGAACTGACCCCCGCCTCCAAAACAAAAAGCTCAGACTTTCCTGTCCTGGCTGGCTTTGAACTGTGATTCTAAGATTACGGCATGAGCTACCAGTACCCAGCTTATGCTGAAATTTTTATGCAAATGCATACTTTTCTTTCTTTCCCAAAGCTCTGGTCAACTTTCTTTCTACTTGTCAGATCCTTGAAAGACTCTAACCCAGAGCTTGGTTTTCAGAAGCCCTCAGCTCTAGGGAATTTCAGGGACCTCCATCTTGCAGGAGATCAGAAGGTCCTTGTATCACATACTATACTTCCTGTAAGACCTCTGACTTAGGTAACAGTATGGACCTGGAGAAGATGAAGGGTATTAGTAGGACTTAGCCTTGCTGTCATACACATTAAGTGCTGGAGACCAATAAGATATAAACCAGAGCTACAGAATCTTTCTACTTTACTTCAGAGGATGAACCCACCTGAATGAAGCTGAACCTACTTCCTCCAGCACCTCATAACTGCTGTGGCTCAGCAATATGCCTGTGTGACATGAACTGTAAAGGCTCTGTTACCTGGTAGATCCTTGATGTCAACGCAGCCCAGAAACCGCAGAGCGTCCTTGTAGTAGGATGCATGGTTCCCAATTGTTTGGTAGTATTTACTTGATAGGTCATAGAAACGACTATGAACGGACGTCACTCCGGGGAGGCTGCTGAGCATCTCTTCCACATCTTCAATTGTCTCCTACACACAGGAAGTGTAATTGTCCTCCAATTTAAAGGTTTAAAAAGTAACAAAAACAAAAAGCATATACTGCAAAGTGAGGCACTGATAAACGCGACACTAGAAAACTTAACATCTAGTAAATTTGCAAGAGTTCAATGACATAAAAATATCAAGGGACAAAGGCAGGAAGCATCAGGAGTCTGGGGGCTCACACAACTCATACTCAATTCTTCTCCAGAAACACACAGACTGCTCACATACACAATAAACTAGGCATAGAGATGATAATAAATTATGTGTAGAAGCAACTTATATCCCTTCACCACATTTGTAAGTTGTGAATCAATACATGGTAAAAGAAAACTTGGGTAAAAGTTGCCTACATCTATACATGATGGCCCTAAAACCAGAGGAGTAGAGACTAAGAGTTGTACACATCTGCCTGGACAAGGAAGTATGCACTGAGGCCCCACTGAGGAGGAACAGGGTTGGGAGCACAGTGAGCTTACTGCATATGCTGCTCTGCTCCTGACCTGGTTGGAACTCAAGGATGGCCAGTCACAGAATTCCTTACTGTCTCACAGTGGCCATGTGTCTTAAATAAAATCAGTGTAACAAGTATGCACAAGATCCTGGATGGGTAGCAATAATTAAAAGGCATTTTTTTTTTAAGGCAAGGAGAACTTCCAACCCTTACCCCACCAACCTATTTTCATTAATAGCATGGTTACCAAAATCAAAACCAAACAAAACAAAAATACATGCAGTCTCCGGTTAAACAAAATAGATGAGGGCTGGGAAGATGGCTCAGTGGTAGAGCGCTTGCCTTGCATGCCTGAGGCCCTGGGTTCCATTCCTCAGCACCACATAAGCAAAAAGAAAAAAGCCGGAAGTGGCGCTGTGGCTCAAGGGGTAGAGTGCTAGCCTTGAGCTGAAGAGCTGAGGGACAGCGCCCAGGCCCAGAGTTCAAGCCCTACGACCGGACCCAAAAAAAAAAAAAAAATAGATGACTAGCCAGGCATCTATAATCCTAGTGACTCAGGAGGCTGAGATCTGAGGATCAAGGTTCAAAGCCAGCCTGGGCAAGAAAGTCTGTTAAGACTTCTCTCGAATCAAACACCAAAGAACCCAAAGTGGAACTGTGGCTCAAGTGGTAGTGCTAAAAAGCTCATCAGGGACAATGCCCAGGCCCTGAGTTCAAGTCTCAGGACTAGTACCACCCCACCAGCCCCACCCTACCCTCCTCCCCCTTTACCACCCAAGGACTAACTATATACTTTGGTCTCACTGTTAACCGTAATCCACATTTGTCCCCCAAACTGAACAAAGATAAAAGAAAGGCAAGACAGGAAACTTCAACAAGAGTTTTTGAGGCAGAAAGAAGATGAAGGAGCACATGACCTGCCAGTAGTGAGGAGGTTGTACCTGGCCAGCAAGAGCCCAAGAATGTCACCTAGCCAAGGCGAAGTGGAGATCTGACAGAATAGAAAGCCGTGGTCACACAGGCAGTGTTCTTTTGTTTTAAGGATAGCAGGCTGCATATGAACAACTCACTATGAAATGATTTTGAGAAAGAAAATCACACACACGCATGCACACACACAATTAGGCAAAAGTGGCAAAATGTAATCACTGGGAAATCTGGATTAACTCAGTACAGGTTGTTCATGCCTGTAATCCTAGATTCTCAGGAGGCTGAGATCTGAGGATTAGAGTGCAAAGCTAGCCTTAGCACAAAAGTCTGAGACTCATCTACAATTAACCACCAAAAAGCCAGAAGTGAAGCTATGGCTCAAATAGTAGAGCACCAGCCTTGAGCAAAAAAGCTAAGGGAGAGCACCCAAGCACAGAATTCAAAGACCTATCAGCAGAACAAAGAAGGGGGAAAAAAAGAAAGAAATATGAGTGTTTGCTATTTTGCACTTTTTCTATAACTCAAAATTATTTTGAGTTAACAGTTAAAGAGAAGGGAAGTTGTTTTTTTTTGGTTCCCCCCCACTCCCAGTTTTAAACCACAGATAAATAGGTATTATGGTAACCTTACCTTTGTAGCCTGTAAGTCCCCAATGTTTAATTTTAAGGCTCCAATTGCTGTTTTACACAGGATCACTGCCTCATCGCTACTTTTTACCTAACAATATCAAAAACAAGAGAAACTCAGAATGTGGGCAGCAAATTCACAAAGTAAGCCACTACTCGGTCACTGATCTCACTTTCATGCCAGGAGATTTAAGCCTTCTAAAGAGGAACATTCAAGTCTCATATATTCCCACAGGTGCTGTTAAAACTTTACATTCACCTTCTCACGAGTCTTTTCCAGAAAAGTAAGAGCCACATTAGGATCTAGAAGAGAAAGAAGAACAAAGTCAGGCTCACCAGCAGCAGAGTTTCTACTAGCCAACACCTTGCAAGGTTAGATCAGAAGGTGTAATAAAAACTTAACTCAAGCTAATGTTTTCTCTTTCTCTGTCCTTGGCAGTGTGGGGTTGAGCTCAGGGCTTTGTGACTGTCAGGCAAGTGCTCTACCACTTGAGCCACCTCCAGCCCTTACTGCTTTGGTTATTTTTCAGGTAAGGTCTTGGGCCTTAGCCTAGGCTTGTTGAGATAAACCCTATCTCATTTAATTTTTGCTAGAACCATGATCTTCTAAATCCAACTACCCAATGTAGTAGTTGAGATTACAAGTATGTGCCAGTGGGGTTTTTTGGTGCTGGTCCTGGGGCTTGAATTCAGAGCTTGAGTGTTGTCCCTGAGCTTTTTTGCTCTCTACTAACTCTACCACTTGAACTATAGCTCCGCTTCTGTTCTGTTTTGTGTGTGTGTGTGTGTGTGTTTAATTGGAGATAAATCTCACAGACTTTTCTGCCTGGGCTGGCTTCAAACCACAATCCTCAGCTTCAAACCAGAACCCTCAGATTACAGGTATGAGCCACCAGTGACTGGCTTTCTTTTTTTAAGACAAATTTTTTTACTACATAGCCTAGGCTATATTTGCACTTGTGATTCACCTGCCTTAGCTTCCAGAGTACAAGGATTCAAAGTGTGCACTCCTCCCAGCCAATCTGATACTGTCTATTAAATTACATTTCCATTCTGTTAAAAGCCTATTTCAAGATCACTTTAACTACCATTCGATCTGTTCTACTATGAAACAAAATGAGGCTTACCGGTCATTTGTCTAACCACGTGAAGGATAATTTCTACCAGGGACAAAGGGTTCACCCTGAAATAAAAACCACCAGCTTTTGAGTGTCAAAAAATATCAACATATTTATTTTCAAAGTAAATAACTAATAAAAGGTTTTTACCTGTGTTCAAATTCACTAATGAAATTTTCATAAAGCTGTGAAATCAAAACAGAAGAGTAAGTACAGGATGTCTTTCATTCTGCAAAATCAGATGTCAAAACCACTATTTTTAGTTAAAGAAGCTGCATCAGTATTACCAGGTGTAAATCAAAATGCCCATCATATACAAAGTAGCTGAGGAGATGGCAGACATGAACAGATTGCACTGATTCTGAAGGACAAGGTAGAAGACACTGGAGATTAGATTCTTCTCTAGGCCGGGCTGAACTAGGAAAATAAAACTAGGGACAGAGAAAAACACAAGAGAACACTGAGACCACTGGAAGAAGAAGACTGAAAGACAGTGGAACAGAGCATTGTTGAGGATACAAAGACATGCCAATAAGTTGGACCAGATATGATCAGATGTGGGCTGGGCACAGGGAAGGCAGGTTGACAATGAACTTCTGAGGTCACAACTAGGTTAGCTGGGGAAAGGGAGTATTCATGGTGGGTAAAGAGAAGAAACCTCCAGATAACTTCAATTTTGAAACGAGATAGTTCTCTAGAATACAAAGCAGCAAGATGGAAATGTTGCTGTGTCAGTTAGTTATTTATATCTGGCATACAATCATCTAAATAAATATAATCATCCTCCCAACAGGGGGATTACTCCTCAAAAAGTCTGCTGATTTTTTTTTTTAAAAATTGAAGGAGTACATAAACAAAAAACAGAAACTAAAAATTACTTCTAGTGACTGTATTAATGAATACCATTCATTTTACACTATGTGAACTTGGTCTTAACAACTTTCAAAGTTTATTTATCTATGAAAAAGTGAACTCAAATCTGCTGAGTGTCATATTACTACAAGAGCTGAGTGAACACTTTGCCATATATAAACAATTCAAAGGTTAAGACTGCAAAGGATAACAATGAACTATATTTCACTATAGGATGTAGAACCTTGGAGAACAACTATTAATACTTTTTTATTTATCATTTTTCCAATGGTCAGCAAAAGTCTTTATGCTTACAGACAATTGCAAGTTATTTTGAGTAGTAGAGTGGCAAATTGATGGATATAAACCATAAAAAGGGGCTGGGAACATGGCTCAGTGGTAGAGTGCTTGTCTTGTATGCATGAGGGTTCGATTCCTGAGCACTACATAAGCAGAAAAAGCTGGAAGTGGTGCTGGTGCTGTGATTCAGTGGTAGAGTGCTAGCCCTGAGCTGAAGAGCTGAGGGACAGCACCCAGGCCCAGAGTTCAGGCCCCACGACAGTCAAATAATAATTTTTTTTTTAAAAAACACAAAAAAAGTTTTCAGCTTTAGGAGATGGAGTGGTAAAGTGGTAAGCTTCAGTACGTGCTATATAATGCATTCAGTGCTGGTGGCTCATACCTATAATCCTAGCTACTTAGGAGGCTGAGATCTGAGGACTGAGGTTCAAAGCCAGCTCAGGTTTTGAATCTCAAGGTCTCTGAGACTCTCCTCTCCAACTAACCAGAAGTGGAGGTATGGTTCAACTGCTAGAGCACTAGCTTTGAGCAAAAAAGCAAAGAGAAAGCATAAGACTTTGAGTTCAAGACCCAGGACTGGCACACACACTCACATTCACACACACACACACAAATAAACAAAATAATGTATTCAGGAAAAATAACTCACGTTACAATTATAGGTGCGCTATCAATAGAAATCTGATTCATTCAAAATCAGAGAAAGATGCCCGAGAAGATCTCAAGAGGCTTCTGAGTTCTTTCAGGGGATTCAGGCTAGAAAGTTTTTTTCCCTTTCCTGCTGACAAATCCTCAAAGTAATCTATTACAAAGGCAGCATATTATGCTGTTGCCCCTTCAACCCTATTTCTCTCAAGTGAACAAATATTGTTTCTACATTACTAAGGTCAGAAGTATTTCCACAAGCAGAGTGGTAAAGAAGGGGAGTGAGAATTATCTAAAAGGTTCCTATGGCAATCTTTCTTTGTATCATCCTCTATCTTGAACTTTCTATTCTTTTGGAACAGTTTTCCTGAAGTAAAATACAACAGCAACAAAAAACCAAAGTGGTTCAGGATTAGAATCTCAGTTCTTAAGAAGCTTAAGATAGATGAGGATGGAAGTTCTAGACTACCCTGGCCTACATGACACTGAAAAAATGTGTAAATAATAAAAGATACCTGGACATGCTATAAGGTAATATTTTAAGCTAGAATTTTATTTCATTCATCTATATCTATCTATTCTCTTCTTTGTGTGTGTGTGCAGCCCGGGGGCTTTAATTCAGGGCCTTGGCCACAGTCCCTGAGCTTTTTTTTTTGTCGGTCGTGGGGCTTGAAATCTGGGCTTGGGCACTGACCCTGTGATCTTCAGCTCAAGGGAGCGCTCTACTGCTTGAGCCATAGCGCCACTTCTGGTTTTCTAGTGGTTTATTGGAGATAAGAGTCTCATAGACTTTCCTGCCTGGGCTGGCTTTGAACCTCGATCCTCAGATCTCAGCCTCCTGAGTAACTAGGATTACAGGCGTGAGCTACCAGCGGCCTGGCTTCCCTGAGCTTTTCTACTCAAGGCTAGCACTCTACTACTTGAGCCACAGCTCCACCTCCAGTTTTTTTTTTTTGGGTAATTTATTAGATGTAAGAGTCTAACAGATTTTCCTACCTGAGCTGGCTTTGAACTGTAATCCTCAGATCTCAACCTCCTAAGTTAAGAGTACAGGCATGAGACACCAGCACCTGGCCTTTTCTTGTGGTGCTAGTCCTAGGACTTGAAGTCAGGGCTTGGGCACTGTCCATAAGCTTTTATGCTTAAGGCTAGTGCTCTACCACTCAAGAGTCTTCTGGACTTTCCAGCTTGGGCTGGCTTCAAATCATGCTCCTCAGATCTCAGCCTCTTGAATAGCTAGAATTACAGGTATGTGCCACCGTACCTGGCCAAAACAAAAACAAAAAAACAGGGGCTGGGATGGTGGCTCAGTGGTAGAGCGCTTGCCTTGCATGCCTGAGGCCCTGGGTTTGATTCTTCAGCACCACATAAGCAAAAAGAAAAAAGCCGGAAGTGGCACTCTGGCTCAAGTGGTAGAGTGCTAGCCTTGAGCTGAAGAGCTGAAGGACAGCGCCCAGGCCCAGAGTTCAGGCCCCACGACCCGACCCCCCCCAAAAAAAAACAAAAACAAAAAAACAAAAAGACAAGTCTCACTATATTGCCTAGGCCATTGAACTTATGATCCTCTTGACTGAGTCTCCTGAGATTATATACCATTTCACTGTGTTTATTTTGTTTTGGTGGTGCTAAGGATAAAACACCAGACTGCATGAATGCTAAGCACAAACTACAACTCAGTCTCATTCCCAGCTCTAGTCTAGAATCATAGAAACAAAAATTGTAGTTTTCTTTCCTTTTGGTGATACTGGGGTTTGATCTCTGGACCTTGTCAATGTGAGGTAAGCATTCTACCAACTGACCACACATTAAGCCCTTTTGTGTTGTTATTTTTCAGATAGGGGCTGCCACTTTTTGCCTGGGTTGGCCTCCAGGAATAATGCTCTACCTATAATTCCCATGTTGCTGGGATTATAGCTGTGAGCCACCATTCCAACTGAGACAATATCTGTCTCTGAAAGCTCTTCTGTGACTTGTTAGGAGGGTTAATCATTTAACTCTTAGGTCTGCTTCTAGGAAAAAAGAAAGAACAACAACCACAAAATTACAAGTAGTAGCTGTTCCCCAAAGTTATAAAAAAATATAGAGAGTGCCTACAACAATCCCTGGCATAAAGTGATTTGATCTCATTATGATCATCACAAAGCAGTTAGAAAGTCTTAAACATATTCATATAATCTGACTTATCACCATAAATGATTTACCTTAATGAGACCATCTCCTTGGGCAAAGCACGGGTCTTGCACAAAATCAAGCACCTGAAGTGTCAGCTGATGCCACAACCTGAAAAACATTATGCCCTTTAGAGCCATAAACTAACATGAAGTCACAAATATTTTCAACCTTGACAGTCCTAGCAAACAACAAATGCTAACCAGTTTCCTTATTCTTTATAGGGCACAGTGTAAAGAATGCTAAGACTCTGCTAATGGTCATGCTACCTTGAGCTCCCTTATCCTAAGTCAGTTTTCCCAGCTATGAAATGGAAAACATCTTTCTAGACTTCGAAGGGTGATTGTTTCAACTGGAAACAATCTTGAAATTATGCAGTACTATATTGAAATCCAAGTTCTCCTACTTATTAACCAAGTATCTCAGGAGAGGCAAGAAAACAACTTCAGTTTTCTCATCTGTGGCTGAAGGATGGAGCGAGCTAAAACATAAAACCTCTAGGACAGTGACATAACACTCTTCACATAAACACTAAAAGCTAATATTTAATAATGCAGATCAAATGTTACCTACCATTTGTCACACACTAAGAACTGATACTATCAGAAGCTTGACAGACACTATGAAGACATGTGAATGTTTGGGTGAAAGGCTGTTAAATGTCCCATGGTCAGTAGGAGGGTTACTATGGGAGTTGTCTCTTCATGGAGCAGCTCCCAATGCTAGTAATTTATTTTTTTGGTGGGTGGGGCTGTAATGGGGATTGAATTCAGGGTCTCCACTTGCTAAGCTGGTGCTCTATCTCTTGAGTCCAGCCTCCCCGCCTCCTTTTTGCATTGGTTATTTACCAGGTAAGGTTTGCTTTGTTCCCTGGTAGGCCTGGGCTGCAGTCCTCCAAGTTGTTTCACAAAGTTGTTGGGCTAACAAGGGCCAGCTTCTTTTCCCCCTCTGGCTGAGATAACAGGCCCACACTACTGCACATAGCTTTTGGTCATGATACTCTCTCAACCTTTTTGCTGGGGCTCCAACTGCAGTCAGCGACCTCCACCTCCCAGACAGGGACACAGGCTTGAGTCGCCTGGCCAAACGCTAGTAACTTACGGTTGGTCTAAATCTCATCCTGTTTCTAAACAAACCCAAACTCTGAGCCCTCTCCGGAGCAAGAAGCACACCGTGAAGTGGAAAGTAGGGACAGGAAGTACTGGGGCATCCCTGTAACCGGTCACAGAAGGCACCAATAGCACGGCTGACTCGTGTGGGCTCCAAGCCGTGGGAAAGGTCACTGTGACACGTGACACGCGGAGGAGCCCCGGAACCCGCTGCTCCCGGTGGAGCAGCTCCCACCGCGCGCGGGCCCCTGCCCCCCGCCGCGGGCCGCTGCCGACTGGCTCGGGCCTCGGGGGCCCGGGGCCGCGCCCGCGCCGCCTCTCCCGCGCCGCCTGCCCGCCTCGCCCGCGCCGCCTCTCCCGCGCCGCCTGCCCGCGCCGCCTCGCCCGCGCCGCCTGCCCGCGCCGCCTCTCCCGCGCCGCCTCGCCCGCGCCGCCTGCCCGCCTCGCCCGCGCCGCCTGCCCGCGCCTCCTGCCCGCGCCGCCTCGCCCGCGCCGCCTGCCCGCCTCGCCCGCGCCGCCTCGCCCGCGCCGCCTCTCCCGCGCCGCCTGCCCGCCTCGCCCGCGCCGCCTGCCCGCCTCGCCCGCGCCGCCTCTCCCGCGCCGCCTCTCCCGCGCCGCCTCGCCCGCGCCTCCTGCCCGCGCCGCCTGCCCGCCTCGCCCGCGCCGCCTGCCCGCCTCTCCCGCGCCGCCTGCCCGCGCCTCCTGCCCGCGCCGCCTCGCCCGCGCCGCCTGCCCGCCTCGCCCGCGCCGCCTGCCCGCCTCTCCCGCGCCGCCTCGCCCGCGCCGCCTCGCCCGCGCCGCCTCGCCCGCGCCGCCTGCCCGCCTCGCCCGCGCCGCCTGCCCGCGCCTCCTGCCCGCGCCGCCTGCCCGCGCCGCCTGCCCGCCTCGCCCGCGCCGCCTCGCCCGCGCCGCCTGCCCGCCTCTCCCGCGCCGCCTGCCCGCGCCTCCTGCCCGCGCCGCCTCGCCCGCGCCGCCTGCCCGCCTCTCCCGCGCCGCCTGCCCGCCTCTCCCGCGCCGCCTCGCCCGCGCCGCCTGCCCGCCTCGCCCGCGCCGCCTGCCCGCGCCTCCTGCCCGCGCCGCCTGCCCGCGCCGCCTGCCCGCGCCGCCTGCCCGCGCCGCCTCGCCCGCGCCGCCTCGCCCGCGCCGCCTCGCCCGCGCCGCCTCGCCCGCGCCGCCTCGCCCGCCTCGCCCGCGCCGCCTCGCCCGCGCCGCCTCGCCCGCCTCGCCCGCGCCGCCTCGCCCGCGCCGCCTCGCCCGCGCCGCCTCGCCCGCCTCGCCCGCGCCGCCTCGCCCGCGCCGCCTCGCCCGCGCCGCCTCGCCCGCCTCGCCCGCGCCGCCTGCCCGCGCCTCCTGCCCGCGCCGCCTCGCCCGCGCCGCCTGCCCGCGCCGCCTCGCCCGCGCCGCCTGCCCGCCTCGCCCGCGCCGCCTCTCCCGCGCCGCCTGCCCGCGCCGCCTGCCCGCCTCGCCCGCGCCGCCTGCCCGCCTCGCCCGCGCCGCCTCGCCCGCGCCGCCTGCCCGCCTCGCCCGCGCCGCCTCTCCCGCGCCGCCTGCCCGCGCCGCCTGCCCGCCTCGCCCGCGCCGCCTGCCCGCCTCGCCCGCGCCGCCTGCCCGCCTCGCCCGCGCCGCCTGCCCGCCTCGCCCGCGCCGCCTGCCCGCCTCGCCCGCGCCGCCTCGCCCGCGCCTCCTGCCCGCGCCGCCTCGCCCGCGCCGCCTCGCCCGCGCCGCCTGCCCGCGCCTCCTCGCCCGCGCCTCCTGCCCGCGCCGCCTCGCCCGCGCCGCCTCGCCCGCGCCGCCTCGCCCGCGCCGCCTGCCCGCCTCGCCCGCGCCGCCTGCCCGCCTCGCCCGCGCCGCCTCGCCCGCGCCGCCTCGCCCGCGCCGCGCAGGCTCCCGGGCTCACTTCTTGGTGTAGAGCTCCTCGAGTCGGTGCCACACGGCGGCCTGCCCGGGCCCGGAGCTCTGGCTCTGCTGCAGAAAGCCCGGCACGTCCTTCATGGTGGCCGAGCTCGGGTCTCCTCACAGCCGAGAGGGCGGCGGCGGCGGGGACGGCGGCCGGAAGTGCTCGGTCACTCCCGGAAGCGCCGCGCCGCGTGGCCTGCTGGGAGCCCAGCGCCGGCGGCGCGCGGGTTGCCCGGGTAACGTCTCTGCGCCCCGCCCCGGCCCGGGGCTCGCTCCGCCCGCGCCCGCGCCCGGGCTGCTCTCCCGTGCCGGCGCTGCCCGGAGCTGCTTCTGCCCGAGGCTAGCGCTCGACCCCCTGGGTTCTGAGGCCTCGAACCCGGGCGTCGTGCGCGCCAGGCCAGCGCTCGGCCGCGGAGCCACGCTCCAGCCCGCGGCGCTGCTCCGGGCGCTTGAGCTGCGCGCGAGCCCGGGGTCCCGCGGGGACGGGCCTCCCCGCGCCGGGACCAGCGCCGAGCCACGCCGTCGGGCCGCGCGGGTTTCCGCCACCGCCGTGGGAGGCAGGTGCGCTCCCCGGGCCGGCCTCGGGGGCTGACGGCCGGGCGCTCGACCCCGGGGGCCGCCGTCAGCCGGAGTCCGCCTCTGCACCTGCGGGTGCGGGCCGGCGCCGACCGCGGGCCGAGCTCGGGCCCACGCGTGACGCCAAGGGGCGGGGCCGAGCTCGGGCCCACGCGTGACGCCAAGGGGCGGGGCCGAGCTCGGGTCTGCACGTGACACCAAGGGGCGGGCCGAGCTCAGGCCCACGCGTGACACCAAGGGGCGGGGCCGAGCTCGGGTCCTGACACCAAGGGGCGGGCCGAGGTCGGGTCTGCACGTGACACCAAGGGGCGGGGCCGAGGTCGGGTCTGCACGTGACACCAAGGGGCGGGCCGAGCTCAGACCCACGCGTGACACCAAGGGGCGGGGCCGGGCTCGGGTCTGCACGTGACACCAAGGGGCGGGCCGAGCTCGGGTCCTGACACCAAGGGGCGGGCCGAGCTCAGACCCACGCGTGACACCAAGGGGCGGGGCCGAGCTCGGGTCCTGATACCAAGGGGCGGGCCGAGCTCAGACCCACGCGTGACACCAAGGGGCGGGGCCGAGCTCGGGTCCTGACACCAAGGGGCGGGCCGAGCTCAGACCCACGCGTGACACCAAGGGGCGGGGCCGAGCTCGGGTCCTGACACCAAGGGGCGGGCCGAGCTCAGACCCACGCGTGACACCAAGGGGCGGGGCCGAGCTCGGGTCCTGACACCAAGGGGCGGGCCGAGCTCAGACCCACGCGTGACACCAAGGGGCGGGGCCGAGCTCGGGTCCTGACACCAAGGGGCGGGCCGAGCTCAGACCCACGCGTGACACCAAGGGGCGGGGCCGAGCTCGGGTCCTGACACCAAGGGGCGGGCCGAGCTCAGACCCACGCGTGACACCAAGGGGCGGGGCCGAGCTCGGGTCCTGATACCAAGGGGCGGGCCGAGCTCAGACCCACGCGTGACACCAAGGGGCGGGGCCGAGCTCGGGTCCTGACACCAAGGGGCGGGCCGAGCTCAGACCCACGCGTGACACCAAGGGGCGGGGCCGAGCTCGGGTCCTGACACCAAGGGGCGGGCCGAGCTCGGGTCTGCACGTAACACCAAGGGGCGGGGCCGGGCTCGGGTCTGCACGTGACACCAAGGGGCGGGGCCTGGCTCGGGTCTGCACGTGACACCAAGGGGCGGGCTGAGCTCGGGTCTGCACGTGACACCAAGGGGCGGGGCTGAGCTCGGGTCTGCACGTGACACTAAGGGGCGGGGCCGAGCGCGGGTCCTCACGTGACGGCCCGGGGCGGGGCCGTGGCCTGGAGGCACGTGACCGAGCGGCAGGGACGCGCCCGGGAGCACCATGGCGCTGCGGGGTCAGCGGGCGCTGGCCGCGCTCAGGCTGTGCGGCCTGGGAGGTGAGCGGGCCGGGCGGGCGGCGGGAGCTCCGCGCGGCCCGGCCCGGCGGCTCCGCGGTGAGCGGGCGCCCGGCCGGGCCCGCGGCGCCGGGAGGCCCCCTCCGGGAAGGTCGTGCAGCGGACGGCCGCCGAGCCGCACCCCGTCCTGCTCGGCGCTGAACCCCGCGACCTGCGCGGCCGCGGCCCGGAGCCGGGAGCCGCCCTCAGAGGGGCCCCTGGGGTGCGGGCTGGGCCTTGACCTGGCCTGTGGGCCTTCTCGGTGGACAGAGGCTCTCGGAGGGGCGGGCTGAAGCCGGGGCTCGAGGAGCAAGTGGAAAGCTTAGCGCTGCACTGTAGGGAGTCCTCAGGTGCCAGTAGTACCGAGACCTTGGGCCAGGGCCGGGGTAGGCGGAGTAAAGGAGATGGGTGTGTGCCACTCCCACACTAAAGGCAAAAGAAAGCACTATTAGGATCCTCCTCCTGGAATATAGGCTCTGAATTGTCCTCACCTCTAAAGATGTGCCTTTAGCATCTTCTGGCATGCATGGCAAACAAAGGAAATACTCTTAGTCGCCTGTTACTGTGTCTACTTGGCTTTCACTTCATTTATTTGAAGAGGGTGTCATAAACTTTTCACTTCTCCATAATGTAGACAGAGACACTGCCAAAGAAAGTCATCAAGGACATCTGATAAAAGAATGGACCAGTGGCTGCACAGCTCTCAGGTTATAAGAAATACGCCCTTGGCCCACCTCACAGAAGGTTGCCAGAGTAAGGGGAGGAGCTGCACTTGATTAGATGTTAGGAGGGCCCAAGAGTCAAGCTCTAGAGTAGACCCAGGAGGTCTTCCAGAGAGCCACCTGAAACAGTAGTGCCTGAGCTTCTCTGTGCAGACCTCAGTAGAGTTGCCATAGATCCTGTATTACTTACCTTTTTGGTTTTCTTCTGTCACTCTCCCAGATGTTGAATAGTTTACAGATCCCAAGGCCCTGCTATGTGTTTTTTTTTTCCTCTGAAAGATAAACTTCAAACTCCTAATGTTGTTAGTTCCTGGTTTCTGAAGGTGACCCAAGAATCCCAGAGCCTCCCTGGGAGATCCTTGACCTGTAGTGTACACACTGCCTTGCCTGCTGTCTAACCTTGGCAGCTTGGCTGCTGAGTTGTGACAGTCTGGACTTGAGCTGTCAGGTGTGGATGTTTCTTTATGGAATATTCACTAGAGCCTAGCTTTCTTCCCAATAATACATAAGCATGAAAGTTTTAATTTTCTTCGAATGTCATTGTATATTTGTCATATGTCACTGTATACCATATACTCTTCAAATGTCACACTGTATACCTGCCACATTAAGGTGTAGAGCTTTGATGAGAACATTCTCCCACCCCCATAAAGGAATGGTTTTTGCCTAGCTTGAACTTCGGTATGCTATTCTAATTTATATAATCCCCATTAAACCAGTCTTTTTGCCCCCAAGTAAATCTTGATTTCTAATTCAGGACTACTCTGCTAGTAGTTATCTGTGGTGAGAAAAGTAGTTATTTTAGGGAGCCTGGGAGAAGTGCCGGTTTTAAATGGTGGAAGGGTTGAATCATACACATTCTTGCTAGTTTGAGACTGATTGTTGTCTGCTGCCTTTCTGCTCTGCTCTTGCTGTCAGTGCTACAGGTGGAAGAAGATTCATATCTCTTTCTGTGGGTGCTTCAGGCCTCTTTGGAAATGGAGGCAATCATGAGAAGGAGAAGCTTTCCCTTCAGGATATTGCTGAGCTGATTCGTGCCAGAGCCTGCCAGAGAGTTGTGGCCATGGTTGGGGCTGGCATTAGCACACCTAGTGGCATTCCAGATTTCAGGTACACTTCAACCCCCAGTGGCATTGATGCTATGTCTCCACTCTTCTGAAGGGTTAGACTTCTTCCTTTTATCCCACAGATCTCCCGGGAGCGGCCTTTACAGCAACCTCCAGCAGTACAACATCCCATACCCTGAGGCCATTTTTGAACTTGAATTTTTCTTTCACAACCCCAAGCCCTTTTTTACTTTGGCCAAGGAGCTGTACCCTGGGAACTATAGGCCCAATGTCACTCACTACTTCCTCCGACTGCTCCATGACAAGGGTCTGCTTCTGCGGCTCTATACACAAAACATCGACGGGCTTGAGAGAGGTGAGCCCTCTATCCCCCTCGAACATTCTATGCTTGTTTTCAGGTAGGGCTGGGCATCCCTGGGGCTGTTTCAAGCCAACTGGATATGCCTTTGCACTCTCCAAGTGTTCCAGACAATTGTTGGGAGCCTCCCTATTCCTACAAAGTTACTGGGTTGTGAGTTTGAGGAAGAACTAAAATTCACATTGGTTTATGAATCTAGTGTGATGATCTCCTTTTTGTCCTTTAATAAATATGTGGATCCACTTGGCTCATGCCTATAATCCTGGCTACTCAGAAAGCTGAGCTCTGAGGATTAAGTTTGAAGCCAGCCTAGGCAGGAAAGTCTGTGAGACTCTTAACTCCATTTAGCCATCAAAAAGCCAGAAGTAGAGCTGTGGCTCAAGTGGTAGAGCACTAACGAGCAAAAAAGTGCCCAAGCCCTGAGCTCAAACCCCAGAACTGGCACAGAAAAAGAAAGAAAAGAAATATGTCAAGTACATAAAGAGAAGGTTGCAAGGAGCTCTTATGTCTTCTCCAAAACTCTTCATTACTGACATGTCAGTCCTTGTTGGTCTGTGCTCTTCCTGCATTTCCTTCACACTCCTGCCCCAATTTAATTTAGAAACAATCTGTAAACCAGTGGGTATCTTTGGGAGATTACTTTAGAACATAGATCACCACAGTTATTTAAGACAACTGTTATCACACAGAAGAATCACCAAATATTCAGTGCTGTCCAGGTCAGCCTGTGATATTTATTGGTGAAATTGCTGTGGTTGCAGTAGCGTTGTGCAGGCTGTGCTTGCCAGGCTATTTGTGTGAGGGAAGCGCTGTCAGGGCCTTGCCCAAGGTGCAGTACTGGTGCATTGGCGAGCAGCAGCCGCCCCGCCAGTCTGCAGAAGTACTGTCATCTGAAAAGACCTGCTTTGCTCCAGGAGCAAAAAGGCCCGAGGCCCTCTCTTCTCACAAGGAGCAGCTGGGCAGGCCTTGGAGGAGGGTGGAGTTGCCGGGCCATCGCTCCAGCACGGTAGTTGGGACACTGGTGGGAAGCTGCCTGGAGGTTTCTGCCCCAAGCCTTTCAGAACTGAACAGCAATAGCACACTTTTTGAGAAGTCTCCAGCTCTTCACCTTCTGTTTTTGTTTAGAGACAGTCTTGCTTTGTAGCCCAGGCTGGTCTGGAACTCATAATTCTCTTGCCTTAGTCTCTTGAGTGCTGGTATTAGAGGTGTGCTGATCACCATGCCCGGCTGAGAAGTTACATTTTAGTCTGTTTATTAGCCATTCCAGTTTGTTTAAAGTTTAGGCTTGCCAAGCCCCAGACTTCAGCTATCTCAGGCTGTTAACATTGAACTTTGGTTTCAATTTCAGTGTCTGGCATCCCAGCTGGAAAGCTGGTGGAAGCTCATGGGACTTTTGCCTCAGCTACCTGCATAGTCTGTCGAAGGTCCTTCCCAGGGGACCACTGCTGGGTGAGTTTTCTACTGATGAGTCTCCTTTCTTCAGTTCTTGAGGGTGGTGTAAAAGTGGTAAGTGCTATTCTAAAAATGTGTGTGAACCGGGAGCCGGTGGCTCATGCCTATCATCCTATCTACTCAGGAGGCTGAGATCTGAAGATCTCGGTTCAAAGCCAGCCAGCGCAGGAAAGTTCGTGAAACTCCTATCTCCAATAAACCACCAGAAAACCAGAAGTGGCGCTGTAGCTCAAGTGGTAGAGCACTAGCCTTGAGCTGAAGAGCTGAGGGACAGCGTTCAGGCCCTGAGTTCAAGGCCCATGACCGACAAAAAAAAATAAATAAAAATAAAAATGTGGTGACTACGTACCAGTGATTCATTGCTGTAATCCTAGCAACTCAGGAGGCCGAGATCTGAAGATTGTGATTTAAAGCCAGCCCAGGCAGGAAAGTCCACGAGACTGTTACCTCCAATTAACCACCAAAAAGCTAGAAGTGGAGGTGTGTTTCAAGTGGTAGAATGCTAGCCTTGAGTAAAAAGGCTCCTGCACAGTGGCCAGGCCCTGAATTCAAACCTCAGGACTTTTTTGTTCTGCTACTGAGACTTGAACTCAGGGCCTGGGCGCTGTTCGCTTACCTTTTTCATGAAAGGTAGGCACTTCACCATTTGAGCTACCTCCACTTCCAGCTTTTGGGTGGTTAATATGAGATTAAAGTCTCACGGACTTTCCTGTCTGGGCTGGCTTCTAACCATGATCCACAGAGCTCAGCCTCCTGGGTAGCTAGGATTATAGGCTTGAGCCCCTGGCACCTGGCTTTATTTTGGATTTGGAAAAGTACCATGTGCTTATAAAAAACTAAGGCAGGGCTGAGGCTATGAGTCAATGGTAGAGCACTTTCTAGGTGTGCATAAGTCACTGGGTGTGATTTCCAGCACCAAGTTGCATGATGGGAAGACCAAAATTGGAAACTAAAACTAAGTACAGAAATATGCAAGGAAATTGAATTTCCCTTTAACCAATCCCTCCTGCCTTGCCTTTAACAATTTGGTATATGATGTTCAGGGCCTTTAAAGAAAAAGAGAAGTGTCTGCACATGGACATTAAGGTTTTTCAGTGATGGAGTCTTATTTAAGCTTAATCTTCTGCACTCACTTTCTTTGCAGAATTT
Source organism: Dipodomys spectabilis (assembly GCF_019054845.1). Lineage (NCBI taxonomy): Eukaryota > Metazoa > Chordata > Mammalia > Rodentia > Heteromyidae > Dipodomys > Dipodomys spectabilis. Next base: position 190,779 of record NW_024871008.1, on the reverse strand, counting down.
TAGTTATTTAGTGTTGACACCTAAAGTCCTGCTCCTTCTTTTTATTAGCTATGGAGTATTACATTTAGCCTCTCACCTATTGTGGAACACTTTGTTTGAGTAGTACTGGGGTTTGAACTCAAGGCCTTGCTATTGCAAGGCAGCTGAATGATCACTTGAGCCATACCTCCAGCTCCTTTTTGTATTGGTTATTTTTGAGGTAGCCTCTTTGTTTTTATGTCTGTCCTTCAATCTTCCTACTTTTTCCTATTGCTGGGATGTGTCAGGCAGTTGAGTAAATTCGAGTTTCATAAATTTTATGACCAGGCTGGCTTTGAACTACAATTCCTGATCTTCTTCCAAGTAGCTTGAACCATTGCACCCATGTTTACTTTTGATATTTGTAATTTTCTTTTTCTTGACAGTATTGAGGGTTGAACTCAAGGTCTTGCACTGGTTAGCCAGATGCTCTCCCACTTGAGTCCAACTCTGTCCTCTTTGCTTTTAGTTTGCTTTTCAACTAAGGTCTTGCGTTTTTCCTCAGGGTGACCTCAGGCTAAATTCTCCTGCCTCTGCTACTCAGGCCTGGGATTTCAGGCCTGTACCACCTCACCTAGCTTATTTTTCCCAGGCATGCATAAGGCCCTGAGCACCAAAGATAAGGGGGACAAATAGAAACAGGATTTCACCAGTTTTGCCTGGGCTAACCTCAAACCATAGGAATGGATAAAGTATATTTTTCTTCAAGTGGGTTTTATTTTTTGGAGTTTTAGGTTCAAAATTGAGTAGAAATTATAGACAATTCCCATATACTCCCTGCCCCATAAATGCACAGCCTCCCCTCTCTCAAATTCTCCAATAGAGTGGGGTGTGCTGCGAACCCCCATGGACATGTCAGTATCACCCAGAATATAAAACTACATTAGGGCTCACTCTTGGTGTGTATTCTGTGGGTTTGGACAAATGTATGATGATTCAAGTCCACCATTATAGTAGCATACAGAGTAGTTTCATTGTCCTAAAATTCTTCTGTGCTGTACTTGTTTAAGCCTCCTGCCCTTCACCATTCTGTCAGCCTGGTTTTGTTTTTTTGTTTGTTTTTACTGACTCTAAGTTTTAACTTTTCCAGAATGTTACAGAGTTGGAATTGTATGTAGTATGTGTTACGATAGTGGAGGATCAAAAAATAGGCCAGAGTTGCTCTCAGCAGGTGAGGATTGTTTATTACAGCAGTGAGAGTTAAGCAACCTTTCCTCTGATGAAGGTTGTGTGAGGAGGTGGAGTTGGGGTCAGGTTTCTATTGGTCTTAACAAGGAAACAGAAATAAAATAACAGGCTGTGGTCTCTTGGGGGCAAAGGGCAAGCACCCTTGGCCAGGGTGAGTGGACTTTCAGACAGGCACAGGTCAGAATGACCTGCCTGCAGTTAGCACATGAGTGTGCTCCTGGGGTTTTGCTTGACCTGGGGGGGTCAATTCTTCATATTCAGTCTCTGGATAGATAGAAAAATTGGACTAAGACTAAAAAGGGGAGGCTGGAAAAAAGGTCAATGGTTGTCCTTCTTTAGCTACTTCCTGCTGATGAGAGGCAATGTTTAGATGTTGGTTTCAGTGAGGTCTTGTGTTGGCTAGGGCTCCTCTTTGTCGAGTGGCTGGTATCCCGTGGACATGAAGGAGTTGGTCACCCATTGGGATGTGAATGTTCGCACATGTTCCTGAAATCAGACATTTGACAAGGCAGGAGCCTATATATATTGCCAGTATGATCATGATAATTGGGCCTACAGACTGCAGAAGGATGGAAAAGAAAAAAATTGGGTGACTTGGCTAGCCCCTGTCTCCTATGTTCTAGGCGGTCCTGGAGTTAGTGGATCATGTCCCTTACTACTCCTGACTAATTAACATCAGTGACTGGGTAGAGGAGGGCATAGTGGACAGAAGCTGAGGCTGGATTGGAGTGGTTAAAGGACTGGTGGGTGACCTTAATATTATAGAGTATGGTTGGGAGATCCACTATAAATAGAAATAGCAGGTAATAGATGTAAGTTCCTGCCCAGTTAGAAAAAAGACAGGTATGAACATAGATAGGCATGCTTACCAACTATTTTCTATGGTCTCCTGGCTCTGGTTAATTTTGAAAGGGCATGCAAAGTGAACTCCATTTAGGGTATGACATCATTCTCTCTTATCTGAAGTTTTTCCAACTGCCTCTGGATAGACTCTCATCCCCAGGACAAGCTTTGTCATGTGGGTGTCTGCTTCTTGCTGGGCTAATGTCCCACTTGGCCTCTTTTATCAGTTCTGGGGCTTGAACTCAGGGCCTGGGCACTGTCCCAGAGCTCTTTTGTTCAAGGCTAGTGCTCTACCATTTTGAGCCACAGTACCACTTCCAGCATTCTGCTGATTAATTAGTCGTAAGAGTCTCACAGGGACTTTTCTGCCATGGCTGGCTTTGAAGCACGATCCTCAAATCTAATGAGTCTTTGTAATAGCCCCTTACTCCCAACTGAAGTAACAAGGAGATCAATAGAAATAGTTTTGACACAGGGCTTACCTAAAACTTACCAAGAATAAAAGTTAAGTCTGACCAAAAAGTACTTGGAAGAGTTATTTATTCCCTCTCCCCCCAATGGGTCTGACTAAATGCTGCAGAGCACAAAATCCATAATCACAAAACTCAACAATAGATGTGAGAGTTTTGAAACAGCAACTGATTAAACAATCTAGTTACTTTTTAACTGAAAATAGCACTTTCAGATATAATTAAGATGCAGCTCTGTATCTAAAACATACATACTTGGGAAACACATTAGACACATGTGTTCACACACAAATCTGATGAACTTTTTTGAGGCTTAGGTTTAAAATTACCCACTTTTTTCCTTTGGTCTGGGATCCAGCTAAGTCTTGGTTATCTCAGAACTGCACAATAACTTTCCTCAAGGCAATTTACTGTTTTTCCACCCACAGTCAGGCTGCCTGGGCAGAGCCAGTTTGCTAGATTTTTATCTCAATCCAAACTGTCCTTTCTCCTAGTTAAGGAATTAGGCCTACTTTCTAAGTACCTAAGTATTTTACTACTTGCATTGATAAAGATTTTCCTTCTAACCTCAGGATACTTGTTAACTTCCTTGGCACAGGATTTGCATTTCTCACATGGCTGTTGGTCTCTGGCAGCACAGATAATAGTTACAGTTGAAGTTAAAAAGCAATTTCAGGAAATATCAGCACCAAAAAATCAATATTTAAGATAGAAGCACTTTAGTTTGATAGGAAGGACTACTTTCCTCACACCATGGTGACAGTTTTTATGTATGAAAATGAGCTTATTTTGAACATGTTTACACACACACTTGTGCACAAAAGTTTTAAGGTGCATTTAGGTTAAAAAAAAATGAAAATCATGGAGCTGGGAAGGTGGCTCAGTGGTAGAGTGCTTGCCTGGCATGCATGAGGCCCTGGATTCGATTCTTCAGCACCACATACACAGAAAAAGCCAGAAGTGGTGCTGTGACTCAAGTGGTAGAGCGCTAGCCTTGAGCTGAAGAGCTGAGGGACAGCGCCCAGGCCCAAAGCTCAGGCCCATGAACGACCAAAAAAAAAAAAAAAAAAAGAAAAGGAAAGAAAGAAAATCAGCTATAAGTTTTCTGGAATTCAGCAGCAAAGGATATTTTTGTCTGTTGTATGATAGAACCACATGGCCAGTGGCAACACCAAACAAAATACAAGACAAACTCAAGACGCAAAACTTGTGCCAACAACAAACAAAACTTAACAGAATTTCCACATGTAAACAAACATTGGTTAGTGAGAATGGGAAAACTTTAAAATTATTTTGGTAAAGTTTGGTGGAAGAGTGAGGGGTCACATGGAAACACACCACCTGGCCTTTGTCTCTTCAGTCTCCAGGGCTTGAGAGTTGGGGAAGGTTCCCAAACCAGGTTTTCCAGGGGAGGAAGTGGTGCATCACCTAAATTCCTGTAGACATTTTTAAGGGGAGGAGGCAACAAAATGTAGGTACAGAAAGAGAGGCTTAAAGAGTGAAGGAGTGATTGGACAGTGCTACCAGAGAGGGAAGAGGGAGAAGAAGGGCTTCTCAGGGTGCCTTTTGCAGCCTTCTATAGGAGTTCTGAGAACCAGATTCTGAAGTGAGTAGACTCAGGAAAGAGAAATGGAATGGATTAGTGTCTGAGTCCCCAAAACAAAAAGATCTGGTTTGTTTTGGGCATACTGTCTTACTGTTCCCATTATGGGATTTTTGGGTGGGAAAAAGGGCCAGATTATTCAAGTCAGAGAAAGAAACTGGCCCCCGTATGTTGGTCAGCGATAGACTGGTGAAGGAGCCAGAGCAGAGGCGCCATTTTGGCAGTGATCTGGCACAGGTGGCCCACCTGGGGATGCCAAGAACTGGTCTGGAAGGCACAGAGGGAGTTTGCTTATAGAGGACTGACGGCAGAGCGGAAGAATGCAGTTACAAGAGCAAATACAGAAAAAGGCTTGGGCTTAGGGAACTCTGACCACTTGCCATTCCATTGGAGAAACGTATATCTTGCAGTATTGTGGGGTCAAAAGTGCAAGTCTACAACAGCTAGCCTTCAAGAGGGAACCTAGAGGGGGTCCCTAGGACCCAGCCTGCGTCTCTCTCTCAATACACAAGCTGAAGGGTTGTCAGCTGGAATGGAGGCAGTCCAGTGGTAAAGGGTCTCTGGTCCGGAGGTCATCAGAGGGAGAGAGAAAAGAAAAGGTGTGTGTACAGGAAGAGACAGATTGAACTGCCATAAGACAAGGTAAGTTACCTTTCTAGAGGAGATGGCTGGGACTTTTTAGATGACAATTTAGATTTTGAGAATGTTTTATGGCCGAGAAGGATTTGGTGAGCAGAACAGGAGAGCAGGGGAGGGGATCTGGAGGCTTGGCTGTAGGGGACCTGGACCGTTTCTTTGGAGGAAGTCAGTCAGAATGTCAAAATCTAAAGTATCAAAGTTGGGCTGGAGTTTGTACTGAAGCCAGCCAGATCTGGGTACGTAAGTGAATTAATTCTAGGAGGCTGCAATTGAGAACCCATTTCAGAAAACTTGGAAGGACTACAAAATGACCTGTTCTGCCACCAAGGGCATCTCTGAGGCTTAGGGAAGGCAGAGAACAAACCCAATAATTAGGAGAAGGGCATCCCCAAGGTCCTAATTAAAGAGAATCTGGGGTCAGTCAAATGTGAAAGACTGCCAAAGTCTCTGGAGACCACGCAGACCAAGAGAAAGTGGGAGATTCCCAGAGTCCTCAGAGCCGCATTGGGGTGTCTCTGCCGTGGATCTGGATGAATACCTTGTCCTGAAGGCTGTGTGCAGGGATGCAGCCTGCCAAACAGTGAAGGGTCTCCTGGCCTGGAGATCAAGAGTCACGGGATGGAGGAGAGGAAGAGAGATTCGGAGGGGCCAGGGCTGACGCTGATAACTCAGGGAGTTCCAAGGGTGACTGGTGGTTGTTTAGCCTAAAATAGTAAGCGTGGTGGGCTCTGTCCTCCCAGTGGAGAGAGACCCCAAGGAGAGATGGAGACTGAAGATTGGGGAGACATGGCCAGGAGGTGGAAGGGGGGGGTCCATTAGCTCTGGATACTAACCTCTCCTGGGTTTCGGCTCCCTATGTTACGAAAACGGAGGAGAAAGAACAGGCCCGACTTGTTCTCAACTATTTATTACAGCAGTGAGGGGTAGCAACCTTCCCACAGGATGAAAGTTATACAGGGAGGTAGAGTTGAGGTCAGGCTCTTAACGAGGAAGCAAATACAAAAACAGGCTGTGGTCTCTTGGGGGCCAACAGTAGGCATGGCTGGCCAGGCCCAGAACCGAATACTCAGCCTGAGGTGAGGGAACTTTCAGCGAGCTAACTGATAAAAGCTGCACACTGCATTGACCCCTGCCAGGTGCTCAAGTGCTCACATGCTTAACTGCAGGCAGGTCATATAGTAGTGGTATGTTTAGTTTGATCATAAATCACCAAGCTGTCTTCCAAGTGGTTTTACATTCGGGGCGACAACAGCGCCGAGAGCTCTGTTGCCTCATGTCCTTCCCAGCATGCTTCCTTGTTAGCTCTGGATGTGGGTCACTCCCACAGGCGTGTAGAAGTAACTCACAGGCGTGTAGAAGTGTCCCACAGGCGTGTAGAAGAAGTGTCCCACGGGCATGTAGAAGTGACTCACAGGTGTGTAGAAGTGACTCACAGGCGTGTAGAAGTGTTCACAGGTGTGTAGAAGTGACTCACAGGCGTGTAGAAGTGTCTACAGGCGTGTAGAAGTGTCCATAGGCGTGTAGAAGTGTCCACAGGCGTGTAGAAGTGCCCACAGGCGTGTAAAAGTGACTCACAGGTGTGTAGAAGTGCCCACAGGCGTGTAGAAGTGACTCACAGGTGTGTAGAAGTATCCACAGGCATGTAGACGTGTCTCACAGGGATGTAGAAGTGTCTCACAGGCATGTAGAAGTGTTCACAGGTGTGTAGAAGTGTCTCACAGGCGTGTAGAAGTGACTCACAGGCGTATAGAAGTGTCTTACAGGCGTGTAGAAGTGTCCCACAGGCATGTAGAAGTGTCTCACAGGCGTATAAAAGTGTCTTACAGGCGTGTAGAAGTGTCCCACAGGCATGTAGAAGTGTCTCACAGGCGTATAGAAGTGTCTTACAGGCGTGTAGAAGTGACTTACAGGCATGTAGAAATGTCTCACAGGCGTGTAGAAGTGTCTCATTTATTTAATTTTTGTCACTTGAGGACCTGTGATGTTATACATAATTTTATGTGGTTTTTTATCTTTGAATCTTCTTTGGGGAGGTTTCTTTTTAATCTGTTTATTTTTTATTGTTGAGTTTTAAGACGTCTTTAGATTTTAGTTAATATTCTTTATCAGATAGGTCTTTTGAAACTTTTTCCAGTCTGTGGCATTTTTTTCTCTCATACTCTTGACAATATCCTTCACATAACAAGAGCTTTTAATTTTAATATATGACATGAATTACTTCTTCTATGGCCTTTGGGATTGTTTTTGTTTCTACTTTTGTGCTGATCCTGGGGCTTAAATTCAGCGCTGTCCCTGAGCTTTTTTATAACTTACAGCTAGTGCTCTGCCACTTGAACCACAGCTTCACTTCTAGCTTTTTGCTGATTAATTGGAAATAAGAGTCTCATAGACTTTTCTACCATGGTCCTCAGATCTCAGCCTCCTGAGTAGGATTACAGATGTGAGTTACTGATGCCTGGCCATTTTTAGTTAATTTTTGTGAAGCATGTAGTCTGTCCAGACTTTTTTTTGCATGTGAACATCCAAGCATTCCAGTACCTTTTGTTGCAGAGTGTCGTTTCCCCATTGGATTGCCTCTGCTTCTTTATCAGAGATCAGTTGCCTTTGTTTGCCTCAGTCTGGGCTCTTATTTTGTGCCATGGATCTCTTTATTTTTTTATTTTTTGGTCCGGTCATGGGGCCTGAACTCTGGGCCTGGGCTCTGTCCCTCAGCTCTTCAGTTCAAGGCTGCACTCTACCACTTGAGCCAAAGCACCACTTCCAGCTTTTTTCTTTTTGCTTATGTGGTGCTGAGGAATCGAACCCAGGGCCTCACGCATGCAAGGCAAGCACTCTACCACTGAGCCACCTTCCCAGCCCCCCCCCCCTTTTTTTTTTTTTTAATTCTTAATGGTTATTTTTTTGGTGTGAATCCTCAGGCTTGAACTCAGGGCATAGGCCCTGTCCCTGAGCTTTTTTGCTCAAGGCTAGTGATCTGCCACTTGAGCCACAACTACACTTCTGGCTTTTTGGTGGTTAATTGGAGAAAGAGTCTTAACAGGCTTTCTTGCCCAGGCTGGCAGATCCTCAGATCTCGGCCCCCTGAGTAGCTGAGATTATAGGCATGAGCTACTGATGCCTAGCTGTTATTATTTTTTTCTTTCCCTTTTAATTTGAACATGATACAGTAAAAAAAAAACTGTAGATGACAATATCTGAAGTCCAAGCTGGATCTTTCTTTTGTCATTTGTTTCTGATTGTTTTTGCTGGATTCACTCTACTAATGCATGTCATGTTAGTCACAAAGCTTTGTCTTATAATGCAAGTGTCTTCCTCTCCTCTCCCCCCCTTTTTTTTTTGGTGATGGTACTGGGGCTTGAACTCCCAGGATAGCCTGGGTGCCATCCCTGAGCTGTTTTGCTTGCGGTTAGTGCTCTACCACTTGAGCCACAGCTCCACTTTTGGCTTTTTGGTGGTTAATGGGAGATAAGTATGGTGGAATTTCCTTCATTGGCTGTCTTTGAACTAGGACCCTCAGGTCTCAGTCTCAAGTAGCTAGTATTGCGGGCGTGAGCCAGGAGCACCAGGCTTGGATGCCTTCCTCCATGCTTCCTTTTTCCGCTTGGTGCGCTGGTCCAGGGTGTATTAACAGTCGCCATCTATTTCATCTTATCCTACAAGGAAATGGCCTTTGGCAGCTGTTGTCGCCCCTGGCCATGCCAGAGAGTTGTAGAAGACTCAACGCCAACACAAAGGCAATGCCCTGCTCACTTCAGCTTAAACCAGGAACAGACGTCTGCTGTCTCACTGTAGGCCAGATGCCACAGAACAGCATTTGAGGGCCGGGGACTCCACAGATGCGGTTCCGGGTTAGACACGCAGCCTGAGGGACGATTTGTGGGTGAAGCTAGGTGATATCTAGGATTTTCTCTTAAATGCTTTAGGACATTTATATGAAACATTTGTCAAACTATTGGTAATTAATTACTAAAGCTGTGTGCCTGGCCGTTCATTACATAATTCATCTTTTGTGCATATTTGAGATTTTTTGAAACATTGTTGCCTTTTCCTCTTTTCCTCTTACAAGATATCTTCTTACTGCTGCCCTCTGTCTCCCCAGGCAGAAGTGATGGCAGACCGGGTGCCCTGCTGCCCTGTCTGCACGGGTGTTGTGAAGCCTGACATCGTGTTCTTTGGGGAGCCGATGCCCCAGAGATTCTTGCTGCACGTGGCTGATTTCCCCATGGCAGATCTGCTGCTCATCCTTGGTACCTCCCTGGAGGTTTGTCAGTGTGGAGGTGGGTGCTGGGTGGAAGTGGGTACCGCGGGGTCACCACAGAGTAGTGGTGAAGATGCCGTCTTTGCAGGTGAGTGGATCCAAAGCATTTCGTGTTTGGTGGCCCTGGGGGAGTGGGTTAGGTTAGGTGAATGGGAATGGGACGGGAGGAAGAGAAGGTGCTGCAGTGTGGTGGGTCTCCCAGACCAGGTCAGGAAGCCCATCTTGTATGGGACCAGGCTCAAACCTGAGCAGCTGACCCAGGGCTGGAATTGTACCTTGGATGCTACTGCAGGAGTGGACTGTAGCCTGGGGAGGGGAGCGTGTAGTGCTTAGTTTGCAGGGCTGGCTTTGCCGGTAAGGGGTGATCCGGAGAGATACTGAGTTGCACACGGTTGCCTAAGACACCCACTAGATGTGTCCAGGAAGTTGATTTGCATCTGGCTCTGATCACCAGGAAATTTCTAAAAGGTGTAATTAGAGTAAGCAGTGAGACCATGAAAAAGAGCTGAGCCTGACTGGATCTAGCCACCAGCAGACAGAAAGGCCAGAAAGCCCAGCCTGCTGACAGGCCCAGCACTATTACTGTTCCAGTAATCCAGGCCTCACTGGTGTTCTGGACAAAGTAAGACAAAGGTATGAGCTTACAGGGTTTTTAGAGGGCAGGGTGTACTATGGGAAAAGCAACACAGTGGGTCAGGGTGGGTGAGTGGATGCAAAGTGAATTTGGACACAACCTTGTCAGGTGGTATATGTGTGCCTTCAAGAGAGACAAAGGAGCTGAGGGGCGTGCTGGCCAGCATGGAGAGCAGGGCCAAGAGGCCCTGATGCGCTATGCCAGGTCTCTTCCTGTTGACTGATACGCTATGCCAGGTCTCTTCCTGTTGAGAGGGCTCTGCGGTCCTGTGCCCTTGCAGGTGAGGTCAGATGGTGCTGGCAGGTACAGGTAGACCTGCAGGGATCAACACCCATGGGAGCCTGGATGTCCAACCTGGAGGTGATATGAACTCCTGTAACACTAGAGTATTGCCTGTATTTCATTGGGATTTGAGGTACTCATTGTTGGGAGTGAAAGGCGCATGGAATTCAGCAGAGCTGGGGGTACAGGTATGGGACAGAGGAAACTCCTCAAGGCCTTGGAGGTCTATAGTCAGGTTGTGGGTTCAGCCAGCCCCATTGCCCAGGCTAGACTGCAGCCATCTTTATTTCTGAAGTAAAATGAAAACAGCCCCCCACCCCATCCCCACTTCTTCTACTTATAGAAGTACCATATGGGGCTGGGAATATGGCTTGGTGGTAGAGTGCTTGCCTAGCACGCATGAAGCCTGGGTTTGGTTCCTCAGCACCACATACACAGAAAAAGCCAGAAGTGGCGCTGTGGCTCAAGTGGTCGAGTGCTAGCCTTGAGCAAAAGCAGCTCAGGGACAGTGCCCAGGCCCTTAGTTCAAGCCCCAGGACTGGCATAAGAGAGACAGACAGACAGACAGATGACAGACAGAGACATTAAGTGGTAGAATATGTCTTGAGTGAAAAAGCTAAGCAAAAGCTTGAAGCCCTCAGTTCAAACCCCAGTACCTGTGCATATGCACACACACATGTACACACACACACCCACGTAAATTTGTTCACAAATTACATTTTTAGTTTATCAGTCAGAAATACTAACCATCACATATGTCTGTGGCGATGGGAAGTTTAAATGTTCTTAAATTGCATAGTTTATGTGGGTACTAATGAACAGTAGTCAAATCTGTCTCCTGCCTTTGTCTAACTTCAGTTACCACACCTAAGAAAGGTCCTTCCCTGCCCCTATGCATAAACTGTGGGTTTTCATTTTCAGTGTACTTGAAACAGACTATTCCTCTATTTCAGGCTGGCCATGAACCCCCCATTCTATCTCTAGAGGGCTGGGTTTCCAGGGCTAGGTGTGCCACCATATCTGGCCAGAAATTTTTAAGGAAAGGCAGGATTGGGCATTTACTCTTCAGAATCAAGCCCATCTTGAAAGCATCATCCTATTTCTTACAGTGTTATCTTGAAAGAGGATGTTGCTTGAGAGCCAATGCTGGTAACATAGGCCTCTTTGGAACACTCACTCAGCCACGGGCAGGGGCTCTGGGCCTCTCCATCAGCTAAGATAGGTGTGGAAGGGGCTGAGCCCAGGCTGTGCTACAGTGGGCAGCTGAATAGAAGACGCTCGTGGCAGATCTTGCAGATTGGCAAGATGGATAGAGACTGGGAACGTGAAGCGGATAAGATCATCCAGTCAGGTGGTAGGAGGTGATGCATGGTAGGGCTGTGTGTCTGGTCTTGGGTCCTCAAGGCTTCTGTGGGAGTGGTGTGGAGTAGTCCTGAGCTGATGAGGTGAGATTCTGATGGTGTGAGGCAGGTGCTGATGCTGCTCCTCACACTTGACCATTTTTCAGGTGGAACCTTTTGCCAGTTTGTCTGAGGCTGTACGGAGCTCAGTGCCCCGACTGCTCATCAACCGAGAACTGGTGGGGCCCTTTGCTTGGTGTCCTCGAAGCCGGGACGTTGCCCAGCTAGGGGATGTGGTTCACAGCGTGGAAAAGCTGGTGGACCTTCTTGGCTGGACAGAAGAACTAAAGGACCTCGTTCAGCGGGAAACTAGAAAGATATAGACTACTCTCTCACCTTTGTGCCAGCTGAATGGATGGGACAGGTAGGAGGGCAGTTAGCCCACAGGAGAAACCATCATACAGCAGATTCACATCCCATTTCTAGAGAGACAACGTGCTTGAAGACAGCGTGGCCAGGTTCACAAATCTTGGACAAAGCAGGATACAGCCTGAGCCAGAGTAGACATCTGAGGCTGCACTGGAACTTCTTCGTGGATGGGCGTGTTTCACATCACACACATGGATGGCAAAGAGTCGCTTACTTGCCTGTCTTCTTCGTCTCGTTCTTCACTCTGCTGAAGCTTGTAATACACTTTCTGCTGGCAGTGGCTCTCTTGACCCGACTCACTGGATCCCGGACTGGGCTTACTTTATTATACCAGGCTGTTGAGGGCAGTTCAGCATGTCTGTCACAAGACACAGGTCTGGGCCACATAGCCTTTGGTACCCTAGCAATGGACTAGGGTTGTCTAGTGTGCCAACCTCTGCAGTAGTTAATCAGCAAATTTCTCACACGAAATAAATACAAAACCAATCATCCTTTTTGTCTTCTCAGGACAGCAAGTATTGATATCAGAGTGGAAAGCTAACTTTGTGACATGGTGTCCCCCCCCCTCTTGGGATAGGAGGGACTGAACTTGTCTGTCCTTGGATTGTGAAAATGGTCCAGGCCTTTCAGAGCAGTCTGCCCAGCAGTTCCTAACCTTCCTCTTGTCCCCCACCCCTACACCTGGGTGTCTAGTTAGGGTACTGAAAACTTCAAACACAATACACAGGTACCATGTATTAGGAAATGTTACTGGCTCCGCTGTTAGCCCCAGCTTGTACGGATGGGTACTGGATCTCCTATTGTGTAGAGGTACTGTTTCCTACATGGCCCAGACACAACTCTAATAGCTGACCTCCTTATCTGCCACCCATATGTATGCCCTCCTTCCTGGTGCATGCAGACCATTTCCTGTCCAAGCTGCACCTGAGGGGGAGGGTGGGTGATGGGAAGTTAAGACTCCATGGAAGGTGGTTCTGGGACCTTGCTTCTCAGTTAACAAGACATGTGGCCGTCTGGAGGAGGTGTTAGAGATTCTGAGAATAAAACTAGCTTGGATTTTTACTTAATATCAGCATGTTTACCTTTTTTTTTTTTGGCTAGTCCTGGGCTTGAACTCAGGGTCTGGGCACTGTTCCTAAGCTTCTTTTGCTCAAGGCTAGCACTCTACCACTTGAGCCATAGCACCACTTCAGGCTTCTGTTGTTTATGTGGTACTGAGGAAATTGAACCCAGGGCTTCATGCATACTAGGCAAGCACTCTACCACTAAGCCACATTCCCAGCCCTGTTTAACTATTTTTTTTTTTTTTTTTTCAGGTAAGGGGTAGGTTTATTCAGTAGACCTGCTGGGACCAGGCAAGTTGGCACTCCACGTGGTTGGGAAAGGCCTGGGAATGAGAGAGAGCTGGGAAAGAGAGGAAAGAGAGAGGGAGCAGAGAGAGCTAGAAAGGAACAGAGAGAGAAAGCTAGAATAGAACAGAGAGAGCAGAGAGCTAGAAATGAACAGAGAGAGAAAGAACTGTTTAACTATTTTATACAGATACTCAAAAGCATGGTCCTGCCCAAAACTCATCTTTATTCCATTCCTCTGAAGTCAGTTTACAGTCCCACAAGGGCATTTTCTTTCACGTGTTAGGCTAGAATGAGTAGGTAGGATCGATCTATTTATCACAACCAATAAGGTGGCTGAGCCCTGTGCTGAGCTGAGGAAGCAATAGCACATGCTTTGCTCTGTTACCAAACTCTAGCTATACAGTTAGAGGCCCGTTCCCCTGCATAAAACACACCACATGCCCCATACAGTAGCTCTGGGCCAACATACCAACCTCAGATGGTTTTGCACCTGTGTTCCCAGCTCAGTACCACCCTTCCTCACATACTGGCTGTGATGTCTCTGACCAAGTAGCCTCTGCACTTACACATATCACAGAGACAACTTTGCTGATTTCCCACCTACAGCAGGACACGACCATCACAATCCTAGGCAGATCACAAGACAGAACTTGGGGAATAGAGAAGGGGGTCCCCAGATAGAGGAGTGTGTGGCTTCCCTGGGTGGCACTGAGGGCGTCTCTGGAAGCAGCACCAGTTCAGGAAGAGGCAGAGACACCATGTTGTCAGTCAGGGTCCGAGTCAGGGTCTGAGGAGAGCTGTTCCTCCATGGTCTCACACATTGCATCCTGCAGGGATGTCAGGTGGCCCCGGGGACTCATCCCCATGGGCTGGATGACTCTGTGCCTGAGGGGAAAGCACAGCAGGGCTGGGCAAAGGGCCTGGCTGCGACCGGGGCCTAGGGAGCACCCTGTGCCAGTCTGGCCCAAATCTTAGTATCTAACAGACTTAGTGTTGGGCAGTCTCTCATATTCTTGGCCTGTTTTCATCACTGGTAATGAAGGGCACAATAAGGACCTTCCCCTCTTTTCTGTGGGATTTCTTAGAGGGCAAGCAGTGATTTTAAACAAAGTAATGCAGCCTTTCCAAGGTCCTTTCCTTCCTCTGGTCCCCCTTCTCTCAGCCACAGGCCCTTCGGTTCACCACTCTCACCTGGAAAGCTTGTCAAACATGTTCACCAGCTTCATGGCTTCATGCTCTTTCTGCTCCTCTGTCATGCCCTCCATAGGGTTGGGAGGCTTCTCTTCCACCCTCCCGGTCACCGGGTTGATGCTGCTTCCCAGGGCAAGAGCATGAGACACGTGTTAGGTTACTTTCTAAGACAAGCGGTGCTGGGTGGACAGGCGGTGTTCCCATCTTCCTCATCAAGCCTAGTCCGGGAAGAAACCCAGGTTTTTGGTGGTGATGGAAGAGGTAACTTTCCTTCCAGGAACAGTAATTGCTTCTGCTCCAGGCAACTCCTGGCTCCCTAGAGAGCCTGCTCGGGAGCCTGAGCATGTCATCAGGACAACCATCACTTGGGACAGGTGGATGATTCCAGAAAAGTCTCACCCACTCTTCATCCCATCCCACCTACCACGGGAGTCTAGGCAGGGAGGGCAGGAGCAGGGACGGACAGGTCTGATGGTGAGCTAGCACACACCTGGCCTTGGCTTCCTTGTACTCCTCTGTGTCCGTGTCCTCGTCCTCTGAGTACTGACCTTCAGGCCGGCCCCCTGCCATGAGACCTCTGGCAGCCAAGAGGCCTGCAGCATTTCCATAGCCTGTGTACTTGATGAATCGAGGCACTGCAAGCCAAGGCAGGAATCAGTGTGTGAATGCAGCTAGGGCAGGGCAGACCTGGGAACTGGGCACCCCTTACCACTCTCCGAGCACAGGACAAAGAGGAACTCAGCAGCTACTCTCTTCACGTCAGTGTCCAGGTGTGTCATGAGGCGGACAAGCTTGTTGCGGAGCAGGTCCCCGACCTCAGGTCGGGTCCGGACATCCTGCAGAGGGGGCAGCACCTGGGAGGGCAGCTGTCCCTGAGGCCAGGCTTGGAGGTGCCAGGCGCACGTGGAGTTGAGGCAAGCCCGCCCCACCCCCACTCAGGCTCCTTGGCTGGGTACCTGGGCCTTCAGGAACTTCCTGACTGGACGGTGCATGCGGGCGCACTCCGTCAGCACACTCAGCACAGGAGCCACACTCTCCTTGAGCCTGTGGGTCTGCAGAAGGCCAGTCACCCCTGGGGTGCGGTGCCGGCCGCACACAGGCAGTGCTGGGTCCTGGCAGGAAGGCTTGAGAGAGGCCACGCTGGAGGAAGTCAGTGGAGGGCCAGAGCGGGGGGTGGGTGTCTGTCAGCTTCAGAAGGGATGGGAACAGGGCCTTGCTCAGCTGTAAACTAGGAGTGTGACTGAACAGCACGCTGGAAGCTGTCAGCACGCCCTGCAATACGTGCTACCCTCAGGAAGTGACAGCAGTGACAACAGACTCCTTATCCTGGGGGCCTCCCTTGCAGACAAGTAGCTGAGTTTCTGTCTGGGCCCAGCCGCATCATTCCTCTGGAGCCCGACACCAGCAGCTGTCGCAACAGGGGGCTTAGCCAGCTCCTCTGCACTCCACAGCTCACCCACTCCTGACGCACCACACTCCTCTCACACTCCTCAGAGGCCTGCCACACTTCAGTCTTTCCCCTGCCTAATGTCAGTGAATCAGAGGGACCTCTGATCAGAAGCTTCAGCGCCAAGGATGGGTAATGCAGGTAACCTAGGGTTGCCATGCCCGAACCCTAGAAGTGTGAATGTCACAAGCAAGGACTAGGGGCTTTGGAAGACCATGCAGGAGGGACCTACAAAAAGACTTAAAAGGTAACAAGCACCTCACTAAGCCCTAAGAAACTTGTTTCCTTGTAGTAAACAACAGCAGAGAGGGCGTAAGCATGCAGGTGTCCAGAGGGAGACAGGGTAACATTTGACAGCTTTCCCTAAGGCTAGACTTGGAGCAGCCAGGTCATCAGACCTCCATTTGCTAATGTGAGCAGAAACAGTGACCGTAGCCATGTGTGGATGCCAGGGCCAGAACCCCTAGGGACGTCCAGGTAAAGTTCCTGCTTACCTGGTGCAGACGCTTTTCCAGGAAAGCAAGGAGTGCACTGATCACATCCATATTCACTCCCAGGAACTCCAAGGAGCCCTCATGAAGCTCCAGGGTGAGAAGGGTATCTAAACACTTGAGAGGCAAATTCCCCAGGAGGTTCACTGCGTGCCTGGGGAAAGATGGATGGAGGATCCTTGAGCTGGTCCTCAGCACAGGTGTAACTCCTAGTTTCCCCTTCTAGGAATACACGGTGCAAGTCAGCACTTAAGGGCTTAAAGAATAGTACTAAGGACCACAGTCAAGAGCAAGGACTGGTCTCAGAAACATGGGGGAAGGGGCTCCTGAGGAGCCCCACCCTCTGTAGACACTCTGCCTTCCCCACCAGTCTGGGCTGAGGCACGACTTTATCTCTGGAAAGCGAGGCCAGCCCAGGCACTGAGACACAAAAAATAGGTTGCCTTGTGATACTTTGGTGATCCCTGCCTCTGCCCAAAGCCCTGCCCCTATGTTCCATACGTGGAAGCACCTGAGCTCTTGGGAAGCAAACCAGTTAACGTCTGATTCCCCAGACAAAAGTTAGACACTGTGTTACAGCCTTGGCTCTCAAGGTGGTTCTAGTCCACAGGCAAGCAAGACACCAACACCTAGGTACCTGAGTAGGTCACTCCCAAGCACAAGCCCTGCTCTCACCCATGGAACTCCTCTGTGCGGTCCCCGGCAGCAGCAATCATCACACAGTGTCGCAGAAGTGTTCCCAGGTACTGGTAAAGGGCGATATCTTCCTGACCAAAGACAAAGGATCTCCTGTGAGGAACATCACTCTGGCTGCTGCACCCCAGGGCCTCCCTAGCCAGTGCTAGGCTGAGACGACCGTTGCTGCTCTCTCCCAAACGGTCCTCGACGCAGACTAGGACGTTAGTGACTCCCATTGGGATGCCGTTAACATACCCTAGTTCCACTTAGGAAAATAGGCATGGCTCCTGTCCTGCCACATCCATGAAATGGCCGAGCCGAGCCCCACCTGTGCTCACCTCCTCCACCTCCCTCTTGATGGACTCGAAGGTGATATTGAAGAGCACTTTGAGGATCTCCATAGCTCGCTCAGTCTCTTGGAGGGGAAGGAACTCAGGGGGGCTCACTTCGGGGGTCACTCCCAGCGTGAGCTCCAGCGTGTCGGTCAACAGCCGCACACCCCGCAGCTCCTGAAACAGCTGCTGGCGCACGTCGGTGCGGAGCGCTGTTAGCAGGAAGAGGAGCCGCAGGTCAAAGAACTGGACTTCGTGGGGGAAGCTCCTCGCTCGGTAAAGTCCCACGCGCTCCGTGAGCCTCACCACCAGGTTGGCCTCTGCGGCCGCCAGCTGCGCCGCGGGGCTGCTGAGCACGAGGTTGCACAGGCATTTGAGGGCCTCGAGCGTGACGGCCAGGTCCGGGGGCCCCGCGCCGGGCCCCGCGGGGCCAGCGATGTCCGCCCAGCGGGCCAGCGCCCCGATGCTCTGGCGGCTGGCGAACGGGTCCAGGCAGCCGCGGTCCCGGGACAGGATGCGGACGGTCTGCAGCCAGGTGACGCGGTGCGAGGGCGGCGGGCCCCGCTCCAGGACGGAGACCAGCAGGGAGGCGAGCCTCTGTGGACAGGACAGAGCGGCTGCAGCGCGCCCCGCCGGCGCGCCCCCCCACGCCCGGCCGGCCGGCGCGCCCCCCCCCGCGCCCCGCTGCCCCCCCCGCCCCGCCCGCCCCGCCGGCGCGCCCCCCCCCCCGCCCGGCCGGCGCGCCCCCCCCCCCCGCCGCCCCGCCGGCGCGCCCCCCACGCCGCCCCGCTGCCCCCCGCCCGCCCCGCCGGCGCGCCCCCCACGCCGCCCCGCTGCCCCCCGCCCGCCCCGCCGGCGCGCCCCCCCCCCCGCCCGCCAGCGCGCCCCCCACGCCCGGTCCCCCAGCCCCGCTGCCCCCCGCCGTCCTTCCCACTCCCCCTCGCCCCGCCCGCGCCCCCCCCGCTGCCCCCCCCCCGCTGCCCCCCGCCCACCCCGCCGGCGCGCCCCCCACCGTCCCTCCCACTCCCCCCCGCCCCTCCCGCGCCCCCCGTCCCTCCCACTCCCCCCCCCGCCCCGCCCGCGCCCCCCGCCCCGCCCGCGCCCCCGGCCCACCCCGCGCCCCCCGCCCGCGTCCCCCGCCCCGCCCGCGCCCCCCCCTCGCCCCTCCCGCTGCCCCCCGCCCGCTCCCCCCCGCCCCCGCCCGCGTCCCCCCCGGCCCCGCCGGCGCCCCCCTGCCCCGCCCGCGCCCCCCTGCCCCGCCCGCGACCCCCTGCCCCGCCCGCGCCCCCCTGCCCCGCGCGACCGCACCCACCTTCCGGTCCTCCAGCTGGGCGTCATCGAAGGCGAAGCTCTGGGCGTGCTGCGGAGAGAGCGCGGGGCTCAGGGCTGCGACCAGACGGGGCCTGCGGCCCCGCGCCGCCTCCGCGACGCCCTCCCGGGAGGCCCGGGCCGCGCGCCCCCTCGCCCGGCCTCGGCGCACTCACCTCCCGGTTGTACGACCGCAGGGCTTCCAGAACCTCGCCTTCCTCGCCACTTTCCAGAGCGTCCGCGACCGCCCGGGGCTCCATGGCCCCCGAGACGCCGCGCCGCCAACTCTCGCTGGGAAATGTCAGCGGACGAACCGCCGGCCCCGCCCGGCCCGGAAGCCGCGCCCGGCGCGAGGGCTGCTGGGGCGCGCTGCGGGCCGGGCACGCGCCGGCGCCCCTGCGGGACGGCCCCGGAGGCGCGGACGGAAAACCGCCCGACGACTCGTTTACACGCAGCAAGCCCCCGGAGGCCGAGCCGAGAGCGCGTGCGGGCGGCGCAGCGGCCCGGAGAAGCCGCGCCACGCACAGGAGGGGCCGGCGCAGGCCGCGGCGCGCGCGCCAGCGGGGACGGGGTTACCCGGCACGGACGCGCCGAGGCAGCCCCGGCGCCCCGCCTCCTCCCGCCCGGAAGGACGGGGCTGACGGGCAGGTCCCCGGAGCCAATCAGCGGCCCCGCGCGCTCCTCGGGGGGCCCCGGGGCAGACGTATTTCCGTCCCGTCGCTGCCCTTCAGGAAGTGATTGGCCTTGAGCGGAAGAGGAGAGGCCGGAGAGCTGCGGCCCGAGCGCCTCGCGAGCGCTGGTGCCACGTCCGCGGTGCCGGGGCCGGCCGGCGGCGCGATGGCGGACTGGTCTCGGGGTGAGCACTCGAGAGGGCGCCGCGGGCGTGGGCCGGCGCCGGGGCTGCGGCCGGCCGGCTCGGGGAGTCCGACCCCGGAGCGAGCTGGGCCGCCCGTGCGGGGTAGCAGAGACCTGGAGGGTCGACGGGCCTGGAGCGCGGCGCGGCGGCGGGCGCGGGGTTCACGGGCGTGCGCACGCGCAGCTCGCCCAGGGCTGCCTCCCCTGCCCTGCCCTGCCCTGCCCTGCCCTCCCCTGCCCTGCCCTGCCCTGCCCTGCCCTGCCCTGCCCTCCCCTGCCCTGCCCTGCCCTCCCCTCCCCTCCCCTGCCCTGCCCTCCCCTGCCCTGCCCTCCCCTCCCCTGCCCTGCCCTCCCCTGCCCTGCCCTGCCCTCCCCTGCCCTGCCCTGCCCTCCCCTCCCCTGCCCTGCCCTCCTCTCCCCTCCCCTCCCCTCCCCTGCCCTGCCCTCCCCTCCCCTGCCCTGCCCTCCCCTGCCCTGCCCTGCCCTGCCCTCCTCTCCCCTCCCCTGCCCTCCCCTCTCCTCCCCTGTCCTCCCCTCCCCTGCCCTGCCCTCCCCTGCCCTCCCCGCCCTGCCCTCCCCTGCCCTGCCCTCCTCTCCCCTCCCCTCCCCTGCCCTGCCCTCCCCTCCCCTCCCCGGGTCCCCAGGATCTCCTCCTGCGTCGGGCCAGCACAGTTCACTCCGCTCTGTTATGGAAACCGCTGGTTGCGGGTCCAGCCCGGCAGGTTTTGTCAGATACCGTGTGTTGGGTGTCACAGCCACCTCATGTGGGGTAAAGAAGGGGCGAGTTTCGGCTGCCCCTTAGGGGAGCTGACCGTGCTACACAGCCTGCCTCTCAGGTGCTTGGCAGACACAAGTGAGCCCTGTCTCTGTAGCTGTCTTATCAAGCAAATTCAGCTGGGGTGAGAGGTCAGCGCGAGTCTTCAGCCTGTCTGTTCTCACAGCTCAGAGCTCCGGGGCTGTGGAGGAGATTCTAGACCGGGAGAACAAGCGGATGGCCGACAGCCTTGCCTCCAAGGTTACCAGGCTTAAATCGGTCAGTGGTGGCCTGTTCCCCTTCTTTCTCCTGGGGAGTTGGGGTCAGAAGTTAGGAAGAGGGGCTGGGAAGGTGCCTCAGTGGTAGAGCGCTCGCCTTGCATGCAAGAGGCTCTGGGTTCAATTCCTCAATGCCACATAAGCAGAAAAAGCCAGAAGTGGTGTTGTGGCTCAAGTGATAGAGCGCTAGCCTTGAGCTGAAGAGCTCAGGGAGAGCTCCCAGGCCCAGAGTTCAGGCCCCACAGCTGGCAAAAAAAAAAAAAAGTTAGGAAGAGTCTTAGAGGGATATCAGGCAGCTTTCCATTAGCTTTGTTGGCTTGAGTACAACCCAGAGTGATACTTGAACCTTTCCAGTCTGTTGAGACACTGGGTCTGGTAGAGACATGGGTGAGTTTGGCTGGTCTTGATGGGTGAATGGGTACTGTGTTCTGTGACTGCTGTGGCCTGACTGTATAATCTCTGTATCCTTATCAGCTGGCCCTGGACATTGATAGGGATGCTGAAGACCAGAACCAGTACCTGGATGGCATGGTAAGGGTCTAAGGTGTGGCCCTCCCACTCCCACCTGCTCTGAAGTCTGTGCTTGTGTGGGTGGTGGATTGGTCAAGGTGCCACCGTATGTGATCCTGCTGGGTCCTTCCCTCAGGACTCGGACTTCACCAGCGTGACTGGTCTGCTCACAGGGAGTGTGAAGCGCTTTTCCACGATGGCACGATCTGGGCGAGACAATCGGAAGCTTCTCTGTGGTATGGCCGTGGGCCTGATTGTGGCCTTCTTCATCCTCTCCTACCTCTTGTCAAGGGCAAGGACGTGAGCCAGTGGGAGCCACAGGAATCCAGGGTCTTCCTCACCTGGTATCTTGGGCTCCTGAGGACATGCTACAAAAATATTCCTTTACAGTGATCATCATGGGCCATGCATTTTCTTCCTATGTGGTGAGGGCCACCGTTGCCTCTGACCAGAGCACTCGTGGTTTGGAGAAACTAAGGCTCAGCCCTCCAATAGGTCAGAACAAGCTAGATTTGAGCCAAACAGCTGAGAATCCTGAATGTGCTCAGTGTGGCCAGCAGCTGTCCACCCAGCCCTCAGGGTTCTAATAGTTTAATGCTCTCCTGTCCTGTCCTGTCTGTGTCGGAATCTGAAGAGCCTGGGGCTGACAACAGAAAGAAGGGACTGTGTCTGTGAACCTCACACAAGCTGAGAGTCAAATAGGGCAATTTCTGGATGTGGCAATCTCCTCACTAGAGCTGCTGAGCAAGTATTTATCTGCATAGATCATGAGTCCCCGATTTTAAAGCCTGTGCCCTCTATCCTTGGATATAGCCAGACCCCTGCAAAGAGCAAGGCTGTGGGTACAGGAATGCACTGTGGGTTTGGGCTGGAATTGGTTGGGCCACAGGGGCATGTTTATGTCTAGGAACAGAGGACTCTACCTTCAGGACTTAGGCTTGGGTCCCCCATTGCCAAAACTTTTTCCCCAGGAGATGAAATGAAACACAGAGAAGGTTTCACCTGCCCTTTTAGACTCAGTGTGTGGGGTAGTCTTCCCTGTGAGGGTCCTCCTCGTAGGACCCTATTCCACCTGAGCGCGCAGCTGTACTGTTTGTAGCGGGAACTTTTGCCCCCTGCCCTGCCTCCCACAGCCTGTCCCCTCATTGTGGGAGAGCCCTCAGCCACACCCCTTGCTCCCTACCTCTACAGACTCCCCACCCAGGTGTCCCTGGCCCTTACTGCCTATTTGGCTAGTCCTGAGTTCATACAGACTGAACTTGTGAGAGGAGTCGTCTTCTTTCCTCCTCCTCCTTCTCCCCCTCCCCCAACTTTTTTGCTCAAGGCTAGCACTCTACCACTTGAGCCACAGCTCCACTTCCATCTTTTTTGGTGCTTAATTGGTTGGCTTTGAACCCTGATCCTCAGATCTCAACCTCCTGACTAGCCAGGATCACTTAATTGGTGGGCTGGCTTTGAATCCTGATCCGCAGATCTCAACCTCCTGACTAGCCAGGATCACAGGTGTGAGCCACCTGCTCCCAGCTTATAAAAGACCTCCTCAAGGAATGTATTGTGCAGTTGTGTACGCTTCTGTCCTGTGTTCCAGTCCCCCACCCTCAGCACTTGCTGGCTCACCACCTACTTTGTGACCACGCTGAGGCTTGCCATGCAGAACCACCTCCTCCAAGGTCCACGTGGCAGCCCTGCCCTGCTCTGGCCCGCAACCCCAGGATCCTCCCCTGCTCCCCCTGTCAGCAGCCCTCCTTCTCCTGCACATGCTCACCATAGTCACCTTTCCTCATCTTTGGCCCTTCTGTTGGGTCTGGAGAAGGAGGGTATGGCTCCAGCATCGCTTACTTCTTACTACCTCTCTCTGGCTTTGTTATTTCCCTGAAACCCTGGGCTGGTAAGGTTTGTGCCCCTTCCGTGGACATCTTAACACCCTCACCCTGGGGGTCTTTGTGTATTGAGTTTTGTCTTAGTCCTCTGCCTGTCACCAAACACTGGCAGCATCTGCCCGGCCACCTCCTCACTGGTCCCTGCCGTTAGACGCATCATGATTCAGCTGTACCTCCCTGTTTTTCTGGCAGGATACTGCTAACTTCCTGAGAACATGGCTAACCAGGGAGGAGTTCCTTGTGGAAATTTTGCCATCTCGTAGAACCTCTGTGGTTCTGTTCCCCTTGGGTATCCGTCTCTGTTCCTCGCCTTTCTGTCTCCACAGCTGTTGGTAGTGCTCTAGCAATTCTGTTCCGTATTCTGTGTGAGTCTTCTACTGTGTGACTCCTGTAAAGGGGACGGCAGTGCCAAAAACGTGGGCCTCCAGCTTGGTTCTGTGCACTTGGCACTGGACCCAGGAGCAAAGTGGGGTGCCAGTTTGGTTCTTGATGCCAGCAAATAAGAAAAGACCTCAAAGGCCAGTGTGAGAGGCCATGAGGACAAGTTGCCAGGCTGCATCCCATAGTTCAAGAACTTGTCAGCAATAAAAACTCAATAAACAGCTTTCTGAAGAAGGATTGACTTACCCTGTCTGATGTGTTGTGTGGGATGCCCACACAACTTTGGATGCATGGGGGTGTCGGGCAATTACATCACATCTTATTAGCAGTGGTCCAGAGTCAAGTGGGGGAGGGGAAAGGCCACAGTGTAGGCACCGCACAGGTGAGGCAGAGGTCGGGGCTCGCAAGCCTCCTGTGCAGACCCTGGAGCCCCGAGAAAGCTGGAAGGGGACCTCCTGTGTGTTGGCACCGACAGTCCATGGGGGGCTTCTAGGAAAACGTAGCCTTTCCCAAGACAAATCCTTAAGAATGGAATGTGTGGTTTATTTTTATAATTTGGACACAGCAGGAAACAAGATTAGCAAATGGGAATACAGTGTAGAAAAAATATTGTTAGAATTGTCCAAATAAGCATGCTGTGCTTTGCAGAGCCAGTCCAGCAGTGGCCCAGGTGGTAGAGGGTGCTTCCCGTCCAGGCCCAGCTGTCTTCCTGTGGGGACCTCTTGTGTGGAGCTTGCAGGGCAGGGCTATTCCACATCCACCACCAGGGGTGTCATATAATCAGAGTGCTTGATGCCAAAGGTGACGATGGGAGCGCAGGGCTTGGTCAGGGTTACCTGGGAGAGAGAAGCCGTGAGCTGGGGGGGCTGGGCTGCTGTCCCTCCAGAACCTGGGGCCAAGGTGGCCAGTGAAGAGCCTGCTTGGACTCTGAGCATGGAGCACTCAGCAGTGCTAACTCACAGCAGCTGGGGAAGGGTGGGGGCTCTGGTTCCCACACCTGAAGAGTTGCTTCGGGCCAGTACAGCAATGCACAGGGAAGCCATGAAGGCCTCCCCCTCCCCCACACCCAGAGTGTGTCCTGTCCTGACCCCCACCCAGCCTCTAGGCTTTGCTTCCTGGACCTTCTCAGGGCTGTGGGCTCCCGGTCCTGGCTTGAGAGTCTTGTCCCCTGGGGGCTCCACCCGGGCAGCCATGGTGTACTGTGGTGCCTTGAACTTGGTCAGTTGCACATCAGTCTGGC
The DNA here is from genome assembly GCF_019054845.1 of Dipodomys spectabilis. Lineage (NCBI taxonomy): Eukaryota > Metazoa > Chordata > Mammalia > Rodentia > Heteromyidae > Dipodomys > Dipodomys spectabilis. The sequence goes on along the minus strand of NW_024871008.1, from coordinate 166,378 downwards.
GGTACGCTGCAGGACCTGGGGTCTGGGAGGTGAAAGAGGACTCAGGTAAGCGTGTGTTGTCAGAGAACGGGGCAGGTTTGGTACCCTGCTGTCACCAGGGGTGCCTGGACCCACTGTGCCTATGAACACCTTTGTGGGATTCAGGCCTCAACTTCAGCATCACTAAGCAATCATCCCCATTGTGCTCCAGTCTAACACACACCCCTTCTGTCAGGCCCCTTTGCAGTGGGGACACTGTCCCTTTTTGGGTATGAGGACAATGACCTGAGTCTAGGGAAGCTAGAACCCTCCCCCCTAAGCACTCAGAGCTTACCTTCTTTCTGTATCACGCCTATCTAACACTGCTGTTTGCCCTCCAGCCATTACTCTGGGCTACAGCACAGCTCCCAAGCTGGTACCTGGCTCCCCCCCACCATGTGTTCAGGGGACCGGCCGGGGGTCTCAGCAGGTGGGCCCGGGGGCCCGGGAAGCCTTGCCTTGTGCAGGTCATCGCTGAAGCTGCCCAGTTTGCTGCGGCCCTTGATGGAGAAGGAGGGCTGGGAGACCTTGCCCACGGTGTGTGGGCCCATCACCACCGGGAGCATGTATGCAGCAGGGCCTGGGGAAAGAGGGGGGCCTGGAGTCCTTCTGGGGTTCTCTTCACTCCTCAGAGGCCCCACCGTGTGGTCTCTTGTACCCCTAGGGCCCACATGCTGGTCACCTAGCTGACAGTTGGAGCTGTGACAGACCTGGGGTGCTGTCCACGCGGAAGGTCTTGGTCCGTGCTGAGATGGAATGGCTGGGCGCCGAGTCAAACACATGCTTGGTAGATTTCTCTGGAAAGTAGTCACCTGAGGGGGAGGAGGTGCAGGGACAGCAAGCATGTGAGTGGCTCCGACCTTGAGTGAGGCCTCCAGGCCTCAGCATACTGGTGAGTGGGCTGATCAGAGCACTGAGGATGCAAACAATGACTCGAGGACTGCTTTCAAGCAGGGAGAACAGGGCTTGTGGCCCGGGCTCCTGCACTGCAGGTCAGACGGGACTGTGGGGTCTTGGGCTCTGCTGTTTTGGCTTAGTACTTGGGTCCACCCTGGACTTCCCATGCCATTCTTGTCAAGGAGCCTCAAGTGGGGTCACTCACCCGGCCCTGGAGTCAGCACAGTCTTGGTGTGGTAGCGCCCAAGGATGGAGTAGGTGGGGCCGATGTCCTTGCCGGTCCTCAGTATTTTGGGGTTTACACTGTAGCGGGGCCCTGGGGAGCAGTTCTCGGCCAGGAGCATGGGGGCTCCACGGAAGCTGTAGGCCGGCGCCCGCAGCTTGGTGGGCGTGTGCTTGACGAAGCCTGTGAGCACAGTCTCTGAGCGGCTGGAGCCAGACATCCCTTCTCCCCAAGCTCCAGACCCACCCATACCTCATACCTGGCTTCTGGCTCCTCCCACCCCGCCATCCCTAGGCTCTTACCCGTAGTGGGTGGAATCAGGTACTTGGGTCCAGGGCTGCTGTAGAGGGCCATGATGGGTCCCCGGGGGCGATGGGGCCTCCAAGTGCCCACCCATATCTCTTCCGCCATGGCTGGCTCTGTCCATGGATAAAAGGGTGACCAGGTGCTGGGAGGCCCTGGCCCATCTCATCCTGGCCCCCACATTCCTGTCCCTGGTCCTGCTGACGCATGGGCAGAGCTGCAGGCTGCAGTTGCCATGGGGTCTCAAGCAATTAGGGGCTGTGTGCGTTTTCCAAGCCCTCCCTAGCCTCCAGCACTGTCCCCGAGATGCCGCCCACCCCCTGGATCTAAGGAGGTCTTGGGCCCTAAGGGTGAGGTCCCATCTACTTGGAGAACCCTAGGCATGACCAGCAGGGAGCTGGTAGGGAGAATGGGAGCTGCTTGGCTGGGTGCCTTTGGGAAGGGGGCCGGTCCGCAGGCCTCACCTCTGTGCAAGAGCAGGCTCAGGGCAGCCTGGGACCCAGCCTCCACGCAGGTGGGCTCCTCCCCCTGGCGTCAGTGCCAGGCGGTTCCCAAAAGCAGAGCATGAAAGAAAGGCCTCCCTCTCACCCCAGGGGCTTGGAGAATTGGGAGGGGTCCCTCCTCTGAGCTCTAGAATGTGGCTGTGTAGGACTGGGGGGTTCTAGAGCACAGTGTGTGATGGGGACAATGCCCTCTGTCCAGGCCCCCTCAAGCTCTCCTCTCCAGGGACCTCCGCTGAAGGTACCCCACCGTTTCCAGGCCTCTTCCTGTCTGGGAACCCTCACCTTCTCCAGTACCCCATCTTCTCTAGGGACCCCTACCTTCTACCAGGGACCCCTATTTTCTCCAGGGACTCCTATCTTCTCCAGACCTCACTCCCTCCAGATTCCTACCCTCTCTGTGCTTGGCTGGGATGAAGGTGCACAGGGGAGGAACAAGGCAGAGAGTTCCCAGGGCCCGGAGCCCGGGGTGGGCAGGGAGTGAATGTAATGATCCCATTCAGCCATGTTCCCATTCGAATTTGGAGATAACAGATATGGGGAGTCTGTCTGCTGGTCATTCTAGTGGCTTAGGGTCTGAGTGGGTGTGGGAGGCACGAGTCAGCAGTGGGGGGGCTTTCTTCCTGCTGACCATCCGCAGACCTTGCTGGCTCTCAGCACCCCACCAGTGAAGCCAACCCCTCACCTCAGATTTTGAGAGTCTCCCGGAGCATGTGGACTTTGTTCTTGATGTTATTAGGGATCCTCTTGGGACTCAGCCTCAGGTTAGGGTCTCTTTCCTTGGGTGACTCTTAGGGATTGTTCTTAAAGCCCTCAACACCTGGGTATCTGCTGCCCGTACTGTCACATGAACTTGTCATGCATGGCTATGGTACAGAATCATCAGCTTTCACAGGCAGCCCCTCAGCACGGATGGGGGTCTTCCCTACTGCCCTGACCACTTCCTTGTCTGAGCCCCAGCTCAGGCAGCTCTCAGTATGGATGGGGGGTCTTCCCTACTGCCCTGACCACATGGCTATGGTACAGAATCATCAGCTTTCACAGGCAGCCCCTCAGCACAGATGGGGGTCTTCCCTACTGCGCTGACCACTTTCTTGTCTGAGCCCCAGCTCTTGCCCTGGCCTTAGGACTGCAAGTCTTCTCCCTCCCCCTTCCTTGATGCCCCTCTGTGTCCACATGGCTGCCTGTTTATCTTCTGTGCTGCATCCCTGCCTACCCTGTGTCTGCTGGGTCCAATCTACCATTAAGTGTGCCCATCCTCCTACATTCTGCTCCTTGGTGAAAGGAGTGTGTCCTTGAGTGTGTTCTTACATGTCCCTTTGTTTGGGAGAGACAGGAGCCAGGGCCCAGGCTGCAGGAGGCTTTATTGATTCATGTTGAAAGATGAGTTTGCTTGTGGGTAAACAGCAGTGGGGCAGTGTGTCCATGGCTGCTTGCATGGCTGGTCCTGTGCCTATTGGGAACCATGTTGCGATCCACTTAGACCCCATCCTGACTGCCAAGCACTTGAACCTGGAAGGCAGATACATGTGAACCAGAAGAGTTAGTGAGTAGTTGCCAGAAAGCTGCAGCGCCAGGAAGCAGACAGCCCTGGGCCATCTCAGGGGTATGTGGGAGAAGACAGGTCCTGCCACCCTGCAGTCCAGCCACTTCTAGTATCTGGGAGGTTGGCATACACATGCTGCATCAGTGCATTGAGTGTGTGCATGTGTGTGCACATGTCTGCTTTACATAGTTCCTGAATTGGGGGATCAGAGCCAAGAGGCTAGAGTTTTCTGCGTAGGTAGAGAGGTCTGGGGTATCCACTTGGCTGGCTGGAGTAGGTCGGAGGGCTGCAGTGGGCTCTGGGGTTCTACCTAGGGACAGCGCTCGAGGGGAGGGTTCAGGCGCAGAGGGAGGGAGAGCCCAGGTCCCAGTACCAGAAGCTTGACGAGTTCCGCCTTATGCATGGGCTGCAGGCCATCAATGCAGGACTTGAGCTCTGTCAATGCTTCCTTGGCATCCTCATTGACGTTGTACTTGCCCAAGGGCCCCTCATAGAGCTCCTCTGGGGTTCCCACCAGCAGGGTTTGCAGGAAGTCCATGAAAAACTCATTGTCGTCTTCTCCTGTGGCCAACCCTGCATTGCAAGGGGAGATGACACCAGGACAGGGCTACCCAAGCCTTCCCCCAAACCTCCCTGGAAGACACAGCACCTCATCTCTGCAGACCCCTCCACCGTCACTCTAGTCCCAGATGTTCTGGCTTCCACTAGTCCTTTCCCTAGTCTCACTGGGAAAGAAAAGTGAAGCCCTAACACAGCATCATTTCCTCCTGGTGTGGAGCTGAAATAAGCTCCGTGGATGAGCCACGGTAGGTGGCACTGGATGGGTCAACAGAATCAGTGTGCGTTCCGTTTGCCATCCTCCCTCTTCTTCAGTCCCACTACCTCAGCTGAACACGCACTGTTCTACAGCCTGTCGCACGCACTGTCGGCTACAGACCCTCCACTGGTGCCAGCAGTGCTGGGCACTGGAGAGTCTCTGCTGCCTGTGTATACAAAGACACACTCATTTCAGCTTCCTAGCGCCCCTTTCCCCCATCCTGGATATGCTAAAAACACAGCCTAAACTCACCTAAGATGCAGAGGAGGCCCAGGGCCACCAGCAGGACAGCACCACTCCTCTTCATGGCTAGTCTCAGGAGCTATTTAGCGGAACCTGGGCTTTTATGTATTAGCTAGCGGCAGCTCCCCCAGGGGCTGGGCTCCACCTGTCCATCAAGACCTGTCAGGCAAGCTGGGCAGGCGTGTCTAGGCTTTTGGCAAACGAGGTGAGTGGAGTTAATGGAATCAGGATAAACTTAGGGAAGGGAGCTTCTGGACCAGGACCAAAGTCTCAGCAGCCCTGAGGCTATAGTGAGGGTTTTGTGGTGGACCTTTCACTGCTTTGTATGGCTCTGGGTGGCAAAGGTCAGGGGTGGGGCCTTCCCACTAGGATGGAGAATGGCCTGGGCATGTGATTGGGAGGGACAGGACTTCTTTTTTTTTTTTTTTTGGTGGGTCGTGGGACTTGAACTCTGGGCCTGGGCGCTGTCCCTCAGCTCTTCAGCTCAAGGCGAACGCTCTACCACTTGAGCTACAGCGCCACTTCCAAGGGACAGGACTTCTTAGAGTGAGGACCCAGGGCCATAGGAGCCTGAAGCGGACGACAGCATCCAGAGAGGGCCAGAGGGGCTCTGAGGGGCACGGCATGGGGCCCAGTCACATCAGCAGGGACTTCAGTCTGGTTCTGATAACATGCATAGCTTGCATGGTGGCCTAGCTCTTCTCCTCCTGTCCTATGCTGCCCTCTGGTGGCTGACGGCTCCTTGGGCGGCTAGTCCTTTCTCCAACAGAAGTGCTTGTTTCCACAGGGCCCAGTCCCTGGATACCTTTCCTTCCACACTGGGTTCCACACACTTCTACTGTTTGTGAACCCACCATGTCCACATCCTCATTGGGGCCTGCTCCGCATGGCTCTTGGCATTCCTCCACTCACTTGCCTCTAGCTGGCCCTGAGTGTCTCTTGGCCAGACACAGCCCCCTGGCTCAGGTGTCCCTCTAGTCCTGTCCTTGAAGCCAGTGTCACTTAGACTCTTGCTTTGATGAATCTTCTCTAACCACCTTTGCTAGCATAAAATTAATTCCACGGACAAATTTATGCAGAATTCAAAAAAGGAAAGGAAGAAGATACGTGTAATGAAGTTATCTATAGCAAAGTACTGTGGGTGAGGCGTGGTCCTGGCGGAGCTGGCCTGCCTGCCTTGCAGTGGAGCCTGTCTTGCTAGGTCCCCCCAGGCTGGGCCCAGGCCTCTGTGCTTCTGAAGCTTTCCGATGTATGGGGTTGGCTCTACTGTCCGACAACTACACTTTCCATTGCCCTTTACGGGTTGCCCTTTGGCATCCCTTTGTGATATACAGTTTGCCATTCTCCCTCTTCTTCAATCCCACTACCTCAGCTAAACATACTTTGTTCTATAGCCTGGCCCACGCACTGTCAGCTACAGAATCTCTACTGGTGTCTCAGCAGTGCTGAGCATTGGAGAGTCTCTCTGCTGCCTGGGTCTCTCTCCTGGTGACATTCTTGTCACATAGCCAAAGAGTCTCATGCTGTGAACTCTCACCCCCAATACTTGCCTTCCTGTGACCTTGTCCTGAGCAATGCTTGCTTGATTGAGCTGTTTGGAGTCACTCTTCCTTGACTTGTTACTTCTGGCTGCTCAAGTTTGTTGGACCACCATTAAAATCAGTTTGTACCTTCCACCTCTGTGCCCCTTATTCTTCTGAAGACATACGCCCCAAGCCCCAAACCAAAAACAAACAAAAGACCTTAAGGACAATGCTAGATGAATCTGTCCCTATGGAATTTGACCAGAATGGTCCTGAAGTACCTTTGCAAATTTCCATGACAGTTTGTTCTCACACCTTGGTAGGCAGGAGGTTTGTTGAAATAAATCACAGGTAAATGTATTACTTTGTACTGCCTGGAGCTAAGGTTAAGGTTAGAGTTTAGGGGCGGGGATTAGGTAAGGGGTTTATGTTATGAGTTGGGGCTGGGTTAGGGGTTAGAGTTGAGTATGGTGATTAGGAATTTTGGTTCAGGCTTATTTTAGAAAAAGAAGAACCAGCAGGGCACTGGTGGCTCATGCCTGTAATCCTAGCTACTCAGGAGGCTGAGATCTGAGGATCACGGTTCAAAGCCAGCCCAGGCAGGAAAGTCCATGACTCTGATCTCCAACAAACCACTCAGAAAACTGAAAGTGATACAGTGGCTCAAGTGGTAGAGTGCTCGCCTTGAGCTGAAGAGCTGAGGGACAGTGTTCAGGCCCAGAGTTCAAGCACCATGACTGACAAAAAACAAAAAAAGAAAGTAAAAGAATAAGAAGAACCAGTGGGATAGTAGGGATGGTAAGAAAGCTGGGTAGATGGGTCAGAGCTCCTGGACCGGGAAACCCTTGTGGAGACGGGGCTTTGGCCCAGGTCAGTCAGGAGCCTTCTGAGATTTGGGAAGAGAATTTGCTCTCAACAGGCCCACTGAGGGCAGGTTGGTTTGTCCCAGAGGCAGATCCTCCCAGGAAGGTCTTCTATCCACTCTGTTGCTTGTGCCATACTTGTGGCAAAGAGACACACATGGAGAAGCAGGCTTGAGACCGTGTGTGTGTGTCTGTGTGTGTGTGTGTGTGTGTGTGTGTGTGTGTGTGTGTGTGTGTGTGTGTGTGTGTTGGTCTTGGTCCTGGGGCCTATGTGTGTTGGTCACGGGGCTTGAGCTCAGGGCCTGGGCACTGTCTCTGACCTCTTTTGCTCAAGGCTAGTGTTTTACCACTTTGAGCCACAGCACCACTTCTAGTTTTCAGGTGGCTAATTAGACATAAGAGTCTCATGGATTGTATTGCCTGGGTTGGCTTTGAACTGCAATCCTCAGATCTTAGCCTCCTGGTTAGCTAGTAGTACAAGCATGAGCCACCAGCATCTGGCTTTTAATTTTTACTTTTTAAAATTGTTATCATAAAGATGATATACAAGGGGTTACAGTTAAATACAGTAGGTAAAGACAATTGGACAATGTCACCTTGTATAGTTCATTTTCAACTTAGTTTCTAGTAAGCACCACTGCAGCATTTGTTCACCACTTATCCCTCCATTTCTGTATCTCTCTTGCTATCCCAAAGAGAGATAAATGAACAAACAAGATGAAAAGGAAACAAAAACAACAACAAAAATAAACCTTTATGGGGCTGGGAATGTAGCTTGGTGGTAGAGTGCTTACCTAGCACACATCAAGGCCTGGGTTTGGTTCCTCAGTACCACATCCACAGAAAACCAGAAGTGGTGCTGTGGCTGAAGTGGTAGAGTGCTAACCTTGAGTCAACCCTGAGTTCAAGCCCCAGGACTGGAGGAAAAAAAAGAAGAAAAAAAACCCCTCGTTTCCATTTTCTGGAGTTCATTTTAATAAATATTTTATATGATCAGAAGCAAATGGTGCTCCTTCCCTAAGAGCGTCCTCCTCTGGTCTCACTGTGTGTGAGAATCTAGGGTCCTATATATAATGTTCCAGAGTATTTAGATCTAGCTTCCACATATGAGAGAAAACATGTGCTGTTTGCCTCACTTAATATGATTTGTTCTCTAGGTCCATCCATTTCCCTGCAAATGACATAACCTTAGTCTTTCTAATGGCTGGGTAAAATTCCACTGTGTATAGGTACCACACTTTTTGGGTCTACTCACCTAGTATAGGGCATCTAGGCTGTTTCCATAACCTGGCTTTGTGAATAGTGCAGTAGTGAACTTGTACACTTGGATGTACAGTTGACATTTGTAATGGGATTCGTCAGCGCAAAGCTTATTAGAACATAAATGCCATCTGTTTTCCAGGTACTCTAGGCTCCAAGGACTTTGTGTTAAGTCAGTTATCTCTGTTTAAAACACTCCAGCACTGTTTGTTCCATTATCCTGACCTGAGGCTTAGGTATTAAGCATAGTTATTTGTGGTTCCTAAGCAATGCCTGGGGAGCATGCATTGGGCAGTGGCTGGTGCAGGGTTCAGGGAAATTGCAAAAGCCTGTCAGCAACTCACTGAGCTGTTCTGGGAGTACTAAGCACTGGGGAGTAGAGGGTTCAGGGTGGCTGCAAAATCCTGTTGGTTTCTCACTGAACTGTTCTGGAAAGATCCAGGCTTGGGGGAATGCAGGCAGGCTGAGAGTGATTACAAAGGCTTGTCAGCTGTATCTTGAGTTTAGTGACATCAGGGAACGTTGGAAGATTCAAGTTAAGAGACACCTACTCTGCCTCAGATGAGGACTGCAGGGGTGGAGGAAATAGGTAGGCCCATGTGGGGTAGGAAGAGCGAGGGCTCCAGAGCTATCAAGAGGTCAACAGGCAGGACTTGAGGGGGCTGGGAGGACCAAGGTTAAATTCCCATGCTTGCCACAGGGTGTTTACTTACCGAAAAGTCGGAGCTCAGTGGGCGATGCCTGGGAAACCCATGTACAGCCGGGGATCTGGGACTGAGCCTCATCTCTGGTGCTCACTGCTGCGCCCCTCTCAGGGAAGGGCTGGTCTGTAAAGGAGGTCAGGACTGAGGTCTTATAGTTGGAAAGCAGAGGGGGACTTGTCCACCTAGGAAAGGGCAAGCTGGCTGTCAGAGCTGGACAAGATCCTGTGCCACTAAGAAAAATCCATAATCAAGAAAGGAAACCTTAGCCAGGTGCTGGTGGCTCATGCCTGTCATCCTAGCTACTCAGGAGGCTGAGATCTGAGGATCACGATCCAAGACAGGCAAGAAAGTCTGTGAGACTCTTACCTCCAATAAACCACTCAGAAAACCAGAAGTGGAGCTGTGGCTCAAGTGGTAGAGCACTAGCCTTGAAGAGCTGAGGGACAGTGCCCAGGCCCAGAGTTCAAGCCCCACAACTCACAGAGAGAGGGGGGGGGTCGGGAAACCTTTTCCTGCTGACACATCTGTAGAAGAATAATGGGTTGAACCAGTCCCTTATTGTCTGGTGATCTCTGCATTTCTCTGTATTTCTAAGCGAGCCCCTAGACCACATCTACCCCATCTGCCTCATCCCGAAGATGTCTCAAACTCACTCCCACCTCTCTCCTTGGGACATTCTTGAGTTCAAGACTACCACTACCAACGGCCTACCAGCTGACCTACAGGGTAAAAGGAGGCGAGTGCCTGTCTCCTTCCTCAGCTGTGCCCTCGCATGGGGCCTGCAGCCTGTGCACAGCCTAACTAGTGACGGTGTCCAGGGACACCGTCTGTGCTTGTTCTTTTTTCTGGCTACATACCTGTTTTATGAGGCGGGTGTGACTTTCCTCCTGCGAAGGGGCAGTCACAGCCCACACCCAGGCTGCCCAGGCGCAGCCCCAGGCCTGGCCCGTGGCGGGCGCTGGCTCTAGGCCTCCTGCTGCGTCGGGTCAGCCTCTCCGCCCAGGCTGCCCTGGGCCCAGGCTGCCCTGGCGCAGGCCCGGGCCTGGCCCGTGGCGGGTGCTGGCTCTAGGTCTCCTGCTGCGTCGGGTCAGCCTCTCTGCCCAGGCTGCCCTGGTGCAGGCCCGGGCCTGGCCCGTGGTGGGCCCTGGCTCTAGGCCTCCTGCTGCGTCGGGTCAGCCTCTCCGCCCAGGCTGCCCTGGCGCAGGCCCGGGCCTGGCCCGTGGTGGGCCCTGGCTCTAGGCCTCCTGCTGCGTCGGGTCAGCCTCTCCGCCCAGGCTGCCCAGGCGCAGGCCCGGGCCTGGCCCGTGGTGGGCCCTGGCTCTAGGCCTCCTGCTGCGTCGGGTCAGCCTCTCCGCCCAGGCTGCCCAGGCGCAGGCCCGGGCCTGGCCCGTGGCGGGTGCTGGCTCTAGGTCTCCTGCTGCGTCGGGTCAGCCTCTCCGCCCAGGCTGCCCAGGCGCAGGCCCGGGCCTGGCCCGTGGTGGGCCCTGGCTCTAGGCCTCCTGCTGTTGCGTCGGTCGGCCTCTCCCGACCCCCACGCCCGCCTGGGGCACTCGGAGGCCTTTTTCTCTCCGGAGTTATTTTCTCTCTGCTCCTCTCAGGAATGTGATGGAGGCTGACCCCCTTTCTGTGCTGAAAATGCCTGTCAGCAAAGCCTGCAACTCTAGGGTCGGGAATGGGACTCTGCTAGAAATGCCTGGATTCTGCACTGTCTGGGAGCCGCCCCTGGCCTCCCGCGGCCGGTCCGGCCCCGCGCCCCCCGCCCCCCCACTACCTCCCCCCCTCCCCCCCTCCCGCGGCCGGTCCGGCCCCGGGCCGCCCTCCCCCACTACTGAGGGCGGTGGTGCCAGGGAGGGCCGTGCCGGGGAGGCCGGGGAGGCCGGGGAGGCCGGGGAGGCCGGGGAGGCCGGGGAGGCCGGGGAGGCCGGGGAGGCCGGGGAGGCCGGGGCCCGCTGGGGCCGTCCGCCCCTCCTCGCCCACCGCTGCCCTCGCCGGGCCGAGCGTTTCCGGTGCCCGCGGCTGGCGTGACGGGATGGCACCCCGCCTTTATCGACCTCCCCGCGGCCCCCGGCCGCGCGGCCTCCTCGTCCCGCCGGGCGGCTCGCGGAGGGGCGAGGCGGGCTCCGGAGGGCTCCGGAGGGCCACGCGTGGGAGAGGCGGCCGCGCTTCCGCTCCCGCAGGAGGGCGCTGGCTGCCTGAGGGTCGCTCCCCTCCTCCTCCCCCCTCCCCCTCCCCCTCCCCTCCTCCCCCTCCCCCTTCCCCTGTCCTCCTCCCCCTTCCCCTGTCCTCCTCCCCTGCCCCTCTCTCCCCCTCCCCCTCTCCCCCCCCCCCCCGTCTCTTCCCGGGGCTCGAACCCTCGCCTGGGCACTGCCCGAGCTGCTCTGCTCCCGGCCAGCGCTCTGCCCCGTGGCCGCAGGGCGGCTTCCCGCGTTTTTGAGTGTTTCTCGGCCGCCCTCAGCGGTCGGCGCCCCGCGGCCAGGGCCGTGCGCAGAGGCCCGCAGGACGCGGCGTCCGGGAGCTCGTGTTCCGCCGTGGCTGTGAGCGCCGCGTGCGTGCCAGGCCTGCGCGCTTCCCTCCGCGCCGGCCTCGAACCCGCGGCCGCCGTCGCCGCCGCCTGCGTGGCCGGGTCAGGCCTGCGCGCTTCCCTCCGCGCCGGCCTCGAACCCGCGGCCGCCGTCGCCGGGGTGACAGGTGGGAGTCACCCGTATCTTTTTTACCAAGGTTTTAAAATTGAAATGGAAGGATTTGGAGCGTCAAATGGATCCTTTCTAGGACCAGCCCCGGAGAGGTTTACAGAAGCACAACGGGTGAATGACCACGGGCCTACCCGAGCTGCGGCCTCCTGGCCCGGGTCGGCCCCGCGCGGTGAAGGCCGCGGCCCTCTAGGCCGGGATAAACCTTCCACCTGTGGCACGCCTGAGACATGGCATGGCCGCGGCCGCCTCTGCCATCCTGCCGAGGCCGGCGTCTGTGAGTTGGGAAGTTTATAATGTTTTCTCAGAGTTCTTCCTCCATTGTTGATTTCCTTTGTATATCCCTGTCACCATTGATGAAGGTCACCATAGCATCTGGGAAATCCTCCAAGCAATAAACTGTGATGAGACTCATGCACAGGATGAATCCGAAGCCGGGTTTTCAGACCAGTTTGTAAGTTAGGGCTAGCCCTGTACCTCAAAGCCAAATAAGATACAGCATGGAGCAGAGAAAGGAGATTTACCACATGGGTAGGCATCCCATGGGAAGACAGCAACTCAGTTCACCTTCAGCCGTCTTCAGGGTACAGACATGTGCTGTAAATGTAAATAGCTGGTGGCAGAGGGCTAGAGGTATGTCAGAGTATCGTCTACCGGTCATCACTTCTGTACTAGTGTAGGGAAGGGTTCGGAGACGTCAGTCATCACTGAGAAGGCTCCAGTGTTCTCTTTCTTTGAGACCCTTTCCTTCACCTTCCTTACACATATAAAATGAAGGCACAGATGCCAAGCTTTTCTTCTGCTTTTAGTTAATTCATGGTCCCAAGTAAGGAGTTCAATACTTTTTAGCAAAAGCAACTTGCAAGCACCCATTACCTTGTCAGTTGGTTGGGCTTAATTTTGTTTAATAGTTTATGTGTAACTGCATTTTGGCCATTACAGAAGTAGGATGGTAGGTCGCTCAGCATACATTTTCTAAATGTATGGGAAAGGAAGGGAAAGAGATGGGAAGGAAGAGGAAGTATGGTTAGAATAGCTAGTTAAAAGAGAAAAATGGAATAGACTATTGAAATAAGTGATTACTTTTGGAATTAAAAACATGTTAAGAACATTTTATTCAACACAAAGAGAACTTTTTGAATTTCACATAAAATTTCTCTAAGATAGCATCTGTGCTCTTCTATAATAGTATACATTTGAAAATTATTAGCAGATTTGGGAAATCAAAATAAGTGGAACTAATAATAAAATTACAAGATTCAAAAAAGAAATCAGAAGGGAAATTAAAATACAATGAGGTGATTGAAAATGAAAACACTATATATGAAGTATTTTGGAAGACCCTCCTTAGAGGAAAACTTGTAGCAGTAAACTTCTTCACCAGTATGCTGGGGGGGTATATAATGGAGCACTCAAAATTTACTTATTTGAAAGGATTTTATTTTATTTTATTCTATTTTTTATTTATTTTCTGTGCTTGTCCTGGGGTTTGAACTAAGGGCCGGGTGACATCCCTGAGCTTTTTTGCTGAAGGCTAACACTCTACCACTTGAGCCACAACCCTACTTCTGGCTTTTTGGTGGTTAATTGGAGATAAGCATCTCAAACTCTCCTGCCTGGGCTGGCTTTGAATTGTGATTGTCAGATCTCAGCCTCCTGAATAGCTAGGATTACTGGTATGAGCCACCAGCACCTGGCCTTAATTTGTTCTTGACTATAAGCCTTTGGGGCTGGGACAGCACAATACCTATGCTGGTGTTGAACAGGCCCCACCTGAAGCTGTGGTCACCTGTGTCTTAATAGGCTGGCTCCTTCAAGAGGACTGCTCACATGTTTCATGGTTTGTGTTTGCTCTTGGCTAAGGCCAGATGTAGGATATATCCCACAAAACAGCCCTAGGGTTTTTATCAGGTAAAAGTGTTTCCAAGAAGGCAAAACACAGGGCAAATACTTAGGCCAAACTTTTCAAATTTTTTTTGATTCCCTGTTGGCCAAAGTGAGTTAAATGACAAAGCACAGGGTCACTTCAGAAGGGAGCTGCATGTAGCAAGGATATAGGGATGTTTGTTGGGAACCATTCCTAGGAAAGTTACTTATGATAGTCTCATCTGCGAAACATGCATAGTTTATCTTGTATAGTGTAAGTGCAGCACTTAAAATGTATGTTCTTGATGCTTTAATGTTTCTTTTCTTTTTCTTTCTTTTTTTTTTTTTTGTCGGCTGTGGGGCCTGAACTCAGGACCTAAGCGCTGTCCCTCAGCTCTTCAGCTCAAGGCTAGTGCTCTACTACTTGAGCCACAGCGCCACTTCCGGCTTTTTCTGCTTATGTGGTGCTGAGGAATCAAACCCAGGGCCTCATGCATGCAAGGCAAGCGCTCTACCACTGAGCCACCTTCCCAGCCCCTGTAATGTTTCTTTTATATTTGGTGCAAGTGTGTTACTACACTTTTCTTGAGAATTTCATGTCATCTTTTCTCAGAGTGAGATAATGCAGTAAAAAAATCACTGTTAAAGAGAATCGTGTTGAATTATTAAAGCCATTTGCCTCTGTCAGCAACAGTTCTCTCGTTTCATTTTGGATCAGATTAAGAACTCTTGTCAATAAGTATACAATCAATATACTATATAGTTACTCATATTTTTATTGCTATTTCAGGAACTGTTGACTTTCATGGATGTGGCCGTTGATTTCTCTCAAGAGAAGTAGGGCTCCTTTGGACCCTGTCCAGCAGACTTTATATAGGGATGTTAGGAAACTACGGAACTCTCAACTCCTTAGGTGAGGACAACTTCCCTATAGAATTGTTTATTTACTACCAATTTTTCTTTTCCTGTAAGGAATATCTCTTGGAAATTTCATGAGTGAGTTTCAGATTCCTGCTTTTAAGGGGGAAAAATAGGTGTTTATATAGTCAAGAAAGATTCAAGGCTGAGGATGTGGCTTAGTGGTAGAGCACTTGGCTAGCATGCATAAAGCCCTAGTTTCCATTCCTCAGTACTACATAAACAGAAAAAGCTGGAAGCGGTGCTGTGACTCAAGTGGTAGAGTGTTAGCTGTGAGTAAAAGAAGCTCGGAGACAGTGCCCAGGCCTTGAGACCCAGGACTGGCAAACAAACAAACAAAGAAGAAAAAAAAGATTCAAGATACTCTTATCTTTAATCATCACCTTTCTTGGGTGGTACTTATGGAAATTCAGTGGAATAAAATATTGTGGCCTACATGTTAAATTCCTTCCCTTTATCTTTGATCTGAAAAGGCTTCCTGAGTATTCTTATGGGTCTGTTAGGAAACAGCATTTGAAGAAATTATTTTCTAGATTCTTATTTATAATCTCTCTACTGAGGATAGTAATGGGGTAGGAATCACTTTGAGAATCCCAGGCAAAAATTGCATCCTATTTTCCAATAAACAGGTCTTGTAGTCTCTAAGCCACACCTTGTTACCTTTCAGGAACAAAGGGAAAATCCTTGGAATGGGAAGAGAAAAGAGAAGCTATCCACATACATATATGTAAGTAGGAATGAAGGAGGTGGAAGTTGAGGAAGAAGGCAGCTTTAAAGTATGGATTGAGTCTTTAGCCCACTTATTTATTGGGCAGTTGTTTCTTTGAGGATTTGTTGTTGGGAGACTTAAAGAGAAACTTCTCTGAAGAGGAAAGAAGGATGGCCAATAGACACATGAAGAAATGCTCAACCTCCCTTTGCATAAAAGACATGCAAATCAAAACAACATTGATATACCACCTCACCCCAGTTAGAATGACTATAATCAAGAATTCTAATACTAACAGATGCTGGGGGGGATGTGGCCAGAAGGGAACCCTACTGCATTGTTGGTGGGAGTGTAAGCCTGTTCAACCACTTTGGAAAGCAGTATGGAGGTTACTCAAAAGACTCCACATAGAGCTCCCCTATGACCCAGCAATCCCACTTTTGGGCATTTACTTAAACGATCATAAACAAGACCATACTAAAGCTACCAGCACAACTATGTTTTTTGCAGCATTATTTACCATAGCTAAGATATGGAACCAACCCAGGTGCCCCTCAGTAGATGAATGGATCAAGAAAATATGGTATATATACACAATGGAATTCTATGCCTCCATCAGAAAGAATGACATTGCCCCATTTGTTAGGAAATGGAAAGACTTGGAAAAAATTATATTAAGTGAAGTAAGCCAGGCCCAAAGAAACATAGGTCCCATGGTTTCTCTTATTTTCAAAAACTAGTATATGTCTGAGACAAGCAGAAATGGTCAGATAAGTTGATGTTAGGCGAAATGAACCCCAACATAGGACTTAAATGGTTAAATGGTTTTTCTTTCTTGCTGTTGTATCTAACATACTTATAACATGATTTCTTTGTTGCTTTGTATGTCCCTTCCCAAAGGTACAACCCTGTTTTCACTGTATTTGATGTTGTTATAATTTCTGGAGGGGAAGGGAAAAAACAAATCGTTTAACTAGGGATACAGGTGGACCTATTGCAACAATGAGATGTACAAGATGTTATGTCGAAAAACGAACTTTACAACTTTGGTGGGGGGGGAGGAGAGGGAGCAGGAGGGTTGGGAAAGGATGGTAAGGGGAAACAAAGGAGGCAACAATGCTTGATAAGAAATGAACTCATTACCCTGCTCATGTAATTGTAACCCCTCTGTACACATACACACAAAAAAGTATGGATTGAGAGGCATTGTTCCAATGGAAGTGATTTTTGAAGCCTAGATTATTTTTCTTTCTGTCACAAAAAGGTATTTCTGTCCTATTTCCTTTAAGTTTCGCCAAAAGGAGTTTGAGGTGGGGTCCCTTCAGCAGTTTGGGTCTATGGAGGGGGTCAGGAGGTGAACTGACCCTTGGAAAGAGAAAGGAGTGAGTCCAGTGACTCCTGACATTATCTTCTCCAAGTTTCCGCACCACTATGTAAGGTTCTCCAAAAGGAGACTGCCATGGTTGTTCAGGCCAAAAAGTTTAGGGTAACCAAACTACAGGCCCACACAGATGGAAGTGTGTAGAGACTGACTGATGGCAGAACTGAGGTTATGTAGGGAGAGGGCAGGAGGAGGCTGATGGGCCAGGTGAGGACTTGACCTCAGAGGAAGAGGAAGTGACCTCAGAGCCTGGGGGACCTCCTGCTGCTCCCAGGTCCATTACCTGGGACACTGAGTGGGAACTTCTAGGGAAGAGGTTTCATGCACACAGAGGGAAAACAGGGAAGAGGTCATTTTCCTGGGCAGATGGAACATTTCCATGCCTTTAAAACCTCTTAAGTCTTCCCTACAGTGATCTCCCAGTACTTTCACAATGGCTGCCAAAGTCATTCCCTTTTCCTGTCAGGCCCGATGATCTGATAGATCTTCCATTGCTTTTGTGTACCTTAGAGAATAGGTGTATTTCTAAATATCTCAGTATTAAACCACTGTCCTATATTAATGACATCAAAATTAGTTTCTCTAATGTCATTTACATAGTTTTTTCAACTATTTTTATTAGAATACATAGAACAAGGGAGGTTCATAGAGAAACGTCTACCAGTGTTTTTTCATGTACTTCTGTGTGTGTGTGTGTGTGTGAGTGTATGTGTGTGTGTGTGTGTGTGTGTGTGCACATGCGCCCACACAGATACTGAAGCTTGAACTCAGCCTGGCACTGGCCCTTAACTTTTTTTTTCCTTTCAAGGCTAATATTCTACTATTTGAGCCTGACTTTTTTGATAGTTAATAGGAAATAAGAGTTTCATGGACTTTCCTGCTTGGGCTGGCTTTGAAACTCTATCCTCAAATCCGACCTCCTGAATAGGAAGGATTATAGGTGTGAGTCACTAGTTCCCAGCTGTTTTATTGTTTTTCTTATTTTTTTTTTTTTTTTGTCGGTCGTGGGGCTTGAACTCTGGGCCTGGGCACTGTCCCTCAGCTCTTCAGCTCAAGGCGAGCGCTCTACCACTTGAGCTACAGCGCCACTTCCGGTTTTCTGGTGGTTTATTGGAGATAGGAGTCTCACGGTCTCTCCTGCCGGGGCTGGCTTTGAACCGCGATTCTCAGATCTCAGCCCCCTGAGTAGCTAGGATTACAGGCGTGAGCCACCAGCGCCCGGCCCTGTTTTTCTTATTTTTGCTTTAATTTGTGTATCACTGATTTTTATAGTTAACATGTTTTGTGTATAACCTAGTTGGAGATAATGGAGTCTCTTAAATTTTGATAGCTATTTCTTACTCAATTTTATAATTTCTCAGTCATTATTATTATTATTATTCTTTTTTGTGGGTCATGGGGCCTGAACTCTGGGCCTGGGCTCTGTCTCTCAGCTCCTCAGCTCAAGGTGAGTGCTCTACCACCTGAGCCACAGCACCACTTCCAGCTTTTTCTGCTTATGTGGTACTGAGGAATCGAACCCAGGGCCTCATGCATGCAAGGCAAGCGCTCTACCACTGAGCCACCTTCCCAGCCCTCAGCCATTATTTTTATTTAGATCTATTAAAACATTTTCAACTGGCATATATAATAGTTCAAGGTGTATTTTTTTAATATAACTCTCCATAGATGAGTGCTTTAGATGGGTGCTTATTATATCTCATACTCCTCTCCTACCTCTTCCAAGTGTTTAATGGGTTTCATTATGCAATCATCATACATATACATAGCAATATATACTTTGATCCTCTTCACTGCTCAGTACCCTTTCCCTCTTCTGTTTAACATCATCGCCTCAAGGTCCCCTTTTTACATTCACATTTTTTTTTAAATTTTAATTTTTTTGTTGGTCATGGGGCTTGAACTCTGGGCCTGGGTGCTGTCACTCAACTCTTCAGCTCAAGGCCAGCACTCTACCACTTGAGCCATAGCGCCACTTCTAGTTTTCTGAGTAGTTTATTGATAAGAGTTTCATGGCCTTTCCTGCCTGGGCTGGCTTTGAACCGTGATCCTCAGATCTCAGCTTCCTGAGTAAGCTAGGATTATAGGCGTGAGTCACCGGTGCCCACCTCATTATTATTTTTATATCATCGTTGTCATCATCATCATCATCATCATGATTTTAGGTTTTGATTCTACAGATAAAAAAAATGTGTGTTATAAAAAAAAAAAATGTGTGTAGCCGGGTGCCGGTGGCTCACACCTGGAATCCTAGCTACTGAGGAGGCTGAGATCTGAGGATCACAGTTCAAAGCCAGCCCTGGCAGAAAAGTCCATGAGACTCTTATCTCCAGTAAACCACTAGAAAACTGGAAGTGGTGCTGTGGCTCAAGCGGTAGAATGCTCGCTTTGAGCTGAAGAGCGCAAGGACAGCGCCCAAGCCCAGAGTTCAAGCCCCACGACCAAAAAAAAAAAAAGTGTTATTTGGCTTTTTGGGCTTAGATTATGTCAGTCAGTATGAAATGATATCCAGTTCTATCTATTTTGCAGTAAATCACATAGTTTCATTTTCTTTATGGGTCAGCCATCATTTGTTACTGAAATTTTTACCTAATTTATACATGTTTCTGTTAGCAATTTTTATTTCTGTTCATATTCTCATTCACCTTATTCAGTTTTCTGTGTTCTTGTTTAGGCTCATTAAACATCTTTTCAATTGTTTTTTTTTTTTTTTTTAGTTCCTTAGGTAGTTCATGAATCTTAAGCTTCCTGATGGTCAGTTTTTAATACTTTATTTTGTTCCTTAGAACTACATTTTCTTTTGTTTCTCTTCTTTTGGTGGAAAAAATATATTTATAATGAGCCAGCTGGACTCAGGTGATTGCAGGTTTGTTGGCAACATCTAAAGTATCATCATCAGGAGTCAGTGGAACATAGGCTTTCTCTCCATCAGGTCTGGTCAGGGAATTGCCCTTCCCCACGTCAGTGTCACTGTTTGGTCTGATGCTTGTTGGCCGTGACATGAACACAGGAACACAAGTGGGTGGTTGTCCTTTGTTTTCTTCATGGCTGACTCAGTGCTTGGGGGAACTGGATGATAGCACAGTGGTCAACTTGTTTCTCCTCGGAGCACTCTTCAAAGGTATTTGGGCTGTCTTCATTGCTGCAGAGTCTCGGGCTGCTGGAAGGTGGATGAAGTGCATATTCTCTTCTTTTTTGTGGCTGTGGACACCTTTCAGCACTGCCTTCTTGGCTTCAAAGCCTTTTCCTTGGCTTTGGCTTTAGGAGTGGCAGGAGCTCCCTTCTTTGCTTTCGGCGCCATCTTGGTGAAAAGGCTCTTCTGTTTCTTTGTATGCTGTGTTAACTTGGTTGATTTGTCCATTTAAAACACCAGCAGTGCTGGGCACCAGTGGCTCATGCCTGTGATCCTGGCTACTTTGAAGGCTGAGATCTGAGGATCATGATTCAAAGCCAGCCCGGACAGCAAAGTCCGTGAGACTCTTATCTCCAATAAACCACCAGAAAACTGGAAGTGGCGCTGTCTCAAGTGGTAGAGTGCTTGCCTTGAGCTGAAGAGCTGAGGGACAGTGCTCAGACCCAGAGTTCAAGCTCCACAACCAACAAAAAAAAAAAAAAAAAAGAAAAAGAAAAAAAACCCCTCAGATCTCTAAATCTAGATAATGAAAATTATAAAATGTATTGAAAACAGTTAAATGGCTTAAATAAATGGCCTTGGATATATACCATAGATAGTAGAAGGAATATTTAAAGGCATTTAGTTTGATTCTATGTAATTCCAATCAAAATCCCAAAAATGATTTTGAAGAAGTTTGTCTTGAAATTTATATGGCACAATGAAGGGTCAAGGCACTCCTGAAAAAAACATATATGGTGATAGAACTTGCCATATTCAATTTCAAGACTTACTATAAATCTTTGTTGATAAGCAGCATGCCATTGGCCCAAGGACTGATTGACTTCTGACAGATTCCCTGTAGGGAAACTTGATTTGTGCGTAAGAAGGAACTGAGAACCCGGGATGGGTCTTGAGACATTCGAGTCTACATAATTATCATCCTTAGTTCTCATCATTCATCAAGATAAATTCTACATGGGTTCTGGAAATAAATGTAACAAGCAGGCAACTATCTTTCTAACCTTTCTAGGGTATAGAGGAATCTTTAAATTCCCCTCAAAAGTGCTAAACTCATAGTTAAGGCTGGATATTTGAGAATATCTGTTTGGAAAGAAGGAAGGAGGGGAGGAAGGAAGGAAGAAAGGAAAGAAGGAAGGAAGGAAGGAAAAGAAAGGAAGGAAGGAAGGAAGGAAGTTAGGGAGGGAAGGGTAAAAAAAGATAACCCAGAAGTGGAAAAATCATGCAACATCTAAAAGTGAGCAACGATTATTAGCCAGAATGTATAAAGCATCCCTTAAAACAGAGGTTCTCTTCTTCATTCATGATCAAAGAAATGAAAGGTGGAACATAGTTAAATACTGTTTCATACTCACTGGATGAAATGTGTGAGTACCAAGTACTGGTGAGGCCATGTCTTCTAGGGCTTGCTGGTAAATGTGAAGATGGCTTGGAATACTTGGGAAATGGAACAGTACCTAAATGTCAGACTTCTAGTTGCTCTCTGGACCAGAGGCAGCCTTGTGTAGAGTCCCAGAAACTTGTAGAACAACATTCCCAGAAGACCCTTCACTGAAGAACATTCAGGACTAGTTTGTCAGGGCTGTGAATAAACATTTATAACTGTGAAACACCAATGTCACTAAACCATAGCTACATATCATACCTGGATATATCTTGCAAAGACAATAATGGCAAAATTCATGTCTTTTGGAATGCACATGTCATGAGATTGATACTATAAAGAAAGAAGACCATGTGGAAGATCAGGAGCACATTTCAGAATGACCATCAGCTCTGAATGTGATGTTGTTGGAATGTCAATGTTGGATTGGGAATAGGTGGTTGGTGCTCATTATGTTAGCATTCTTTGTGATTTACATGGGAAGCCCATATCCTTCACTATTAAAGACACGAGGCAGCACTTGTCCCAAGTTTCTGACTTGTGACTCCGGCTTTTGGTAGTCAAGCACCACTGATATGATGCTTTGCATTTCCCTTGGGTTTCTGGGTAAGCTGCAGCCTATTCAGGGCCTAGGAGGCTGCTTTCTCCACTCTGTAGCCAATTCTTGGTGCTGTTTGTAGGAAAACAATGTTGTTTGCTCCCAGAATGTTACATAACAGTTCAGACTTGGAGGAAGAACCAATTGGCAGATAAGGGAATACATCACATAATTCTCAATTCTTTGATGTGGAAAACTTTGTCACTAGTCCAAGCTGTCTTGCCCTGTGGACACTGATGTACATTTGGTGCTTTTGTTGTACTTGGAAAGATTTTGCCTCTGTGATGGTTACTATTTATAATGAGAAATCTTATTGCATTAGACACTGGTTTAACAAATTTTTGTTCTGCAACCTTCTTGTTTCATTGGAAATAGAGTTTACCAAGGCTGGACTCCTCTTACCATACAAAGTAAGAAAATATTCCTAGAGGAGAGCCCTCACATCAACTCTTTGGAGTGGTTTACAACACTACCCCTGCTCTACTCTGTTTTTATTCTGTAGCTTTCTAGATTCCCAGAAGTTTAACATTCTTCTATCTTCCATTATGCCTAAGGAGTTATGGCTGTTACGTGTCCTCTTAGAGATCTTCTGGCACATTTCACACTCCTTCCTGTGAATATGAAGGGAGACATCTGATCTGCCTCTAAGCAAACTTAACTGTGTGGAAGAGACCAAGGGCAGGAAAATGGATATTTCACATATGTCCTTTGTGTAGCCTGTCCTCTCCCCATAAAATCTGGTTCTAAGTATAGAAGAGTCTACATACCTGGGAGCAGGCATCCAATCAGACAAAATATGATATGAAAGACAAGACATAATACCAGTAAAGCACAAATAATCACTTAACTGTAAATATTAATGTTGTTGTAAAACATAATTAACAAAGTGGAAAATATATTTGGACAAATTTAAAACTATTATTCTGAAACTGAAAATATCTCCTTATTCAACAGAAACTATGGATTCCAATTAATTAAGAACATAAATAATTAGAACTTATAAAATGTCCAATTACACAGTAGCTACTAATAGATGAATAAAAAGCCATTGTAATTCCAAAACATCAAGAAGGGAAGGAACAAATAAAAAGACATAGAAAGAAATGTGCTCAGAGGTGGACATGTCTGTGTATACACACACACACACACACACACACACACACACACACACACACACACACACAGTGCCAGTTTTACCAGGGAATCATGATAAACATGATTAGTTCTCCTGTTAAAAGGAAAAACTTTCCAATTGTGTCAAAGCTGTGGATATTTATCAAGGAAACATAATATATTAAATCTTCTATGTGCTAGAATTAACCAAGATACACCAGAAAAGTACTAGAAACAGGCAATGCTGTGGCTGTAATGACCAGAGGTGATGACTGGTGGCTGTAGTGACCAGCTGTGATGACTGGTCGCTGTAGTGACCAGCTGTGATGACTGGTGGCTGTAGTGACCAGCTGTGATGACTGGTGGCTGTAGTGACCAGCTGTGATGACTTGTTTGTGTAATGTCCAGTGGTGACAATTTGTGGCCATAATAATCACAGGAGAGAACTTGTGTGGGAGCCACTCCATCTTGAATTTGGGATCCATCTTGGCCTGTAGGTCAAGGGAGTTCAAGCTTGTTTGTTCCAGGAAGTTGTAGAAAAAGCAGAAAGAACCTGTTGTTTTGCTAAAGAAAGCAGCTGCTGTGAGCCAGGAGGAACTTAGTGGTCAGATAAGGAAGTTGAATGTTTTTGACCCTGAGATGGCGTGTCAGTAATTGTTTCTGTGGAATTTCCCTTGTCCCTTGGAGCTTGTATATAAGGCCACTGTAAAATAAACTCGGGGCGGCTGCAGTATTGACAGACAGCCCTTCGGCTCTATTCTGTCTCTGTCTTTACTTAATCCTCACACGGTGAGTCACTCGGGCATAAGTGTAAATATGAGTCAAGGTAATAGTAGACAGCTGTTTGTACATTGCTTAAGGATATGTTAAAAGCTAGGGGTGCTAAAGTAGAGCATCAACAATTACAAAAGCTTTTAGAATTTGTAGAGAAAATTTGCCCTTGGTTTCCCAAGACCCCCGAACCGGAGAGTGTACCATGGATCAGTGAGTCTCATCGTCTGCTTTCTTTCGTTTTGTTGCTTTGTTTCTGGGGCCCGATATCTGTATTTGTGAGGTTGGCATAAGACCCAAGCGACTTGCGCTGGCGGGTTGTCAAACAGGGGTCTTGGAAGGTGTGCCAGACCCCTATGATGGGACGAAGCGGGTCTCTCCCAGGGGTCGGCGTGCGTCAGCCCGACGTCCTACTTTTGGTTTTCCTATGGTCGACAGGAGGTATTTTCTTTCTGTCTGTCTGTGTGGCTACAGTTTTTGTCTGTGTGTATATTTTACTCTGTGACAGACGAAATGGGACAGATTACTCCTCTTTCCCTTTTGACTTTCAATTTTAAGGATGTAAAGGGAAGGGCACATAATTTGAGTGTAGAAATTAGAAAGGAAAAATTAATTACACTTTGCCATGTAGAATGGCCCTCCTTTGAAGTTGGATGGCCAGCTGAGGGAACCTTTGATCTCGCTACCATCTATAAAGAATGTGATTTTTCTTTCCAGGAAGAAGCGGCCACCCAGACCAAATTCTATACATTCTGGTCTGGCAAAGTCTGGTTAAAAACCCTCCCCCTTGGTTAAAACACTTTTTGCCCCCTCAGGAACAATTGCTGAAAAAGACCCTGGTGTTCTGAGACCACACCGACAAAACAGGGCAAAATGATACCAAAAGCTCAGCCTTGGTGCCTCTTTATCCTTTCCTACAGGGTGGTATCAAGGAAGACCTAATTTTCCCCCCACCTTACCAGCCACCACTAGCAGCGGGCGGTGTGGAGATTAATCTGCCCCCATTGCCTGATGGTGGTGGAGCAGCAGCCATAGAGGGACTGGCCGAAGGGACCCAAGGGAGAGCTAACAGGGCAACTTCCCCAGGCCGGCAGATTCAACTGCCCTGCCCCTGCGTGCTGCAGGACCCTGATGAAGCTGGTAACTAACCCTTTTACTACTAGAGATTTGTGTAACTGGAGAACCCAAAATGCGTTTCTGACAATCCTAAAGATTTAATTAGCCTTTTAGACACTGTTTTGTTCATGAAAGGATCAATGAAAGGATCCTTCACATCCATGTCAGGGGACTGTGCGGAGGCAGACAGGCACAGGAAAAAGATTATTAGAGGAGCCATATCCTCCTTCCCCTCCCCCAGAGAGACACATGGCAGCCTCCACTATCTAGATAGCAGCAGTTCTCAGGGATAGGAAGTAAGGTAGATGGGAGTTTTGGTGGGTCTGGGCGGAGAGAGGGAGCGGCCAGCAGGTCTGGGTACAGCTGAGGACCAAAAGTGGGCATAATACTTACATTCCCCACTCTGTTGTTTAATAAATATTAAGGGGTACCAGGCCGGGGATATGGGCAGAGGTCGTTTCTTCTGGAGCTACTTCCTGCTGTAAAGGGGCGAAGTGGTCAGGGGTCCGAGTACTGTCCAAGAGGCATCTGCTTGACAGTGTTTGGTAAAGGTCCTCCTTTTTCCATGCAAGCAATTAATAAAAGGCAAAAAATTGTTGTTAGTACCCCAAGAGAGGAATATGCCATGGAGGGATTGATACCCAGAGGGAGCTATCAAAGACCTGAAATTGCCTTTTTTGTCTTGGATTGGAGATATAGCATGGTACCTGACTCCTGGCATCCTGGAGGAGGGGTAATAGGACTTTTTCTGCTTTTAGGTTCACAGTAACCTGAGGAGGAGGTAACAGAGATATTTAAAGGTACCAGAGCCAGCAGGTGTCATGGCCTCTTTTGGCTACTTCCTGCTTGCCTGGGAGCATCAAGGAATCCCTGGAGTGGGGTCTTTAGGGTCTGGGTCTGTGCTGGGCAAGGCAGGGCAGTATAAGTGATACCTCCAGTTGCCTGTAAGAACAGGATGGCCTTGACTTGTCCCCAGGTGGTATCCTGGGCAGGGATGTTATCCTGTTGAAAGAGGCTTGGAAAGATCAGGCAAAAAGCTGACAAGTTGACAGGGTCAGTTAATATAAATAACATAGGAAAACACACATTGGCCATGGGCCAGAAAAGTAACATTTGGAGTATAAGCCCAATTGCAGCCCATTGTTATGGGGAAAGAGTCTGCTACTCAGAGACAGCCTCAAGTAAAGAGATGACTTTATTGGGGAAGTGGATAGCTGACTGGCCAGGGACGCAGCACAGACTCGGGAGCTGAAACTGTGACCCTGAACGGCCCACAAACCAGGGTTTTTAAAGGCAACATCCATGTGGTCCAGCCTGGCCACATGCAGGTGGCCAACGGGATTGTAACACATTGCATATTCATGTCAGTGGCCAATCGAGTTTCAGTCCATCTCAAAGTAACTGTTTGAACTAACATCATTTTGGTTTGAATTAGTGTGTGAATTTGGGGGTTCCCACACAAAGCAGGTGGAAATTCTTATTCTTGGGGGCTGAAATAAAGCTGCTCCTTCCTGGAGGGGTAAAGGTGGCTAGGCTGTTCTACCATTGTTAACCAAACAAGGCTGCAGATCCTGTCTGCACTATTGATAACCAAACAGGGCTGCAAATCCCACAACCTTATCACAACAAGCAGCAGGGCTTTCACATTTCCTGGGGTCTCAACGAACAGCATGTTTCCTGACCCTGGGGGCTTGTGAAAAACCAGTATTTTGATTTTTAGGAGGAGGTGATACTCCTGGTATATTAAAAATGGTGTTAGTTTTGGCTCCTCCTAACATCATTACAGGGAAGGAGGAATAACTGGACTCTGGGCAAGGAAGGCAGGAAGGGGTGTCTAGGGTCTTTTGGGTAACTGGGTAGGGAGAGTATAATGGACTGGTTGGGAATACCAGTCAGAGGCTACTATAAATACAAATAGCAGGCGACAAAGGTAAGACTGTTAACTTTTTGTCCAGTTAGAAGGTAGACAGGTATGGACATTAGGTGGGCAAGCAACTATTTCTCTTGATCTCCTGGCTCTGGTTAATTTTGAAAGGGCGAGCATAAAGTGGCTCCATTTAGGATGTCATCTCTTACTCCTCTCCGTGGTTTCCCATTGTCAGGACTGACTGACTTTGTCCTGGAGGGATAGCTTCTCCCAGTTGGCATTTACCAGGTTTGTACTCAAGGCCTGGGCATTGTCCCTGAGTTCTTCTGCTCCAGGCTAATGCTCTACCACTTAGAGTCACAATGCCACTTTCAGCCTTCGGCTAGATACTTAGAGGTGAGTCTCCAGCCATGCCTCCAGCCTGACTCTGTGCTGATTGGCTGGGAGATGGAGTTTTAGAGGGATTCTTTGTGCCCAGGATGGCTTTGAAATGTGGCAAAAGGAGTCTGTGTTACAAAAGCTCTTTTTATTTCCAATTAAAGCAACAAGGAGATCAATGAGATAGAGGTTACCAATGACTTGTTAACAATTGACTAACAATTACTAGCCAGTTTTTAACCTGCAACTGATTGGCCTCTAAGCACTTCCATTGCCTCGGGCAGCCATTTAAAGTGGCTCATAGGGCTGGGAAGGTGGCTCAGTGGTAGAGCACTTGCCTTGCATGCTCAAGGCCCTGGGTTCGATTCCTCAGCACCACATAAACAAAAAGAAAAAAGCCGGAAGTGGCGCTGTGGCTCAAGTGGTAGAGTGCTAGCCTTGAGCTGAAGAGCTGAGGGATAGCGCCCAGGCCCAGAGTTCAGGCCCCACGACCCACGACTGGACCCAAAAAAAAAAATATAAAGTGGCTCATAGCTTGGGCTACAGCAGCAGAGCCTGTTTAACACTGGTGTATAAAAGCATTTTTCTGGCTGTTGAGGAACCTGATTTAGGCAGATCTTAATGGGGACACAATCTCAAGTCTCTGGTAATCCTAATTTATCTTTTTTTAAAATCTTGAAATAAACCTTTAGGACAATTTTATCTTTTAAACTTTTTGGTCTGGGAGGCCAGCCACTCCCCACAACTTCCCACTTTTTTTTTTTTTTTTTTTTACGAAAGGGGATGCCATTTTTAATCCTTTTTTCTAAAGTTACTTTAATTTGCATTTAAATGCTTCATTGAAACACTGGGTTGCACCCTTTACCTCTAGGCTGAAGGTTTATCATTTGGTCACACACCCCTGCTGATCTAACTTGTGGGGATTAACATTACAGAAACAAATATCTGAGATGGCTTGGGTTTTACCCCAAATTAGCCGGCTTCTGTCACGTGTTCTGGAGCATGTGCTGGAGCATGTGCTGGAGCATGTGCTGGAGCAAGGCCGGAGTCTGGGCAAGGCTGTGGCCTCGGTCACACCTCCGGCTGTTACCTGCAGAATTTCTACATCTATTGGCTTAGACCCGGTTCGCACTGGCTTTTGCAGGCTGGTGCCACTGGTTTCACTCTGGTTCCTTGATCTTAAAGGGAGTTGATCAGTGCACGGTGAAGCACCCCGTTTTCAGATGCCCCCTTACAGACCACCAGAGGCCACAATTAATGCAAACAGCAAAGAGTCGTTTATTGCAAGCTTGAGCTTGGTTCTCCGCACACTCGGTAAACGGTGATGCTAAGAGGCCCTGAGCAACATTCCAGCAGGGTTTATAAAGGCAAAAGCTCCAAAGTTACAAAAAGTTACATTAACCAGGTGTTTAAGCAAAATTACATATGAGTACAAATCTGATTGGCTCGGGATTAGGGTAACATTCCAGGGCGGTTAGCATCAGCAGGGAGTTACAGGACTGGCTGGACCATCTTAGGTGGTTTCGGGACACACAGCTCTTTCCCGTAATTTGTGCAGGTTAATTTTAACTTAATAATACCTCTCGGCATAATGACACTTCTCAAGAACACCTTGGTCAACAGTGCTTAGAACAAAGGCAAAAAGTTAAACATAAAAGGTCGCCTGAGCAAGATAGTGACTCTTGTTCTCTCCTTAGTTTCTCATTCCCTCCTCTTCTAGAGCGTCAGGGACCAAGCATGGTCCCCGAATTGGAACAGTTTTTTATATTTACAGTTTGCTACTGGGATTTCAGAACTAATAGATGAACTGCGCTGATTGTTTTTTACAAGGTCCGATTGTGAGTAACAAAATTAACAGTACCAAAGGCCCTTAATTTTTTTTTTTTTTTTAGTTCTGACTTTATATATTACAGCTAACTTAATTTTATACCAGCTGTACTTATAAGCTTTAATTTTTAAGACATACTTATGCCATTTGCTACATACTTAAACTTTCGGAGATTTTTTTTAATAAACACTTTAAGACAATTTTTACTTTAATTTTTTTTTTTTTATTCAGAGGATACCTTTTTTAAAATTTATTTTTCAAGGCTTTTTTTTTTACTACCTTTTTTTCCCACAACTTTTTGAGTGTTTTTGTGGCTAGAGTTTAAAACTTTCCATTTTTTCCTGAGGCTTATGGAACTGAGTTATCTTAGAGCAGCCTCCAGGCACCACTGGGATGCAGAAGCTTGCTAGATTTTAAGGCTAAGAGCTGGGCTGGGTCTCATTACTACCTGCATTGATAACACACCCAGGTATACCAGAGCCAAACTAGGCTGTGACTATAGAGTGGATTTCCAGTCACTATGCACTGGAGTGCCTAAGGCAAGCAAGCCAGTGATATCCTTGCCCCCAAAATCCACTGTGGGAATTGAGAGGGTTTCTGGATATCACCCAAAAGAATGTCCCACAAGATCTTAGTTTTAGCAGCTTTCTACCGGAATGCAGTCTCAGGTGATAGAACCAGGCAGGAGTTCAGTCTGCTTTTAGCACAGAGGAGGGGGTCTGGGTGACAATGTAGATTTCCTCCAGGTGACTATCAGGCTGTCTTCAAACTGTACCCGTTAGGGTGTGCAGCAGCAGCAGCAGGGTCTCCCAGTGGCTCCAAGGGACTGTCACACCTCGTGCTGGGCTGCAAATTTCTACACAGACTGGTTAAGGATACATTGCATAGGTTTGGCAGGCTGTGGCCCCGTTGGTTTTTAAGACTGTTTAGACAATAGCCCAGGACAATCTACCAAAATTACAACTTTTTTACTAACCAGATATTTTCGTAAATAGACACAAAAGGCTTAGTTTTGTAACCATCTCTGACAGATGCAGTTTTCACACTTGCACACCTGTTAACACTATTTTTTATGCCTTAAAAAATAATTATTTTTATTTATTTTGCCTTGGTTTTTCAAAACTGACTCTGGACCCTTGACTTTAAAAGGGGGTTGATGGGCGAAGGTCCATCTTCTGTAGCTTCTTCAAGCTGACCTCAGGGGTATTGATTCTACCTAGCCAGGAACTTACAACCTTAACCTATTTTACAAAGAGGCTTTTGGGGCTAGATGTCATTAAGAACAATATTTTACCTTTGACAACTGCACAGACCTTTTCTCTGGCTACAGCAGTGTAGCTTGTTTAGCACTCTGGTTTGCAAAAGCATCTTTCTGGATGGCTTAGGAATGTGATCTCTAGTGACCCTAACAATGCCTAAGTTACCTGTGCAGGCTTTCAGACAGATGTCAATAGAAACTTTCAGGTTTATAAACTTTCCTGAGCAGATGAATTTTATGTAACTGGTATCAGCTCAAAAGTTACTGCCAATGAGAGCTTTTGGCACATACAGGGGTTGGGATTTAAACTATCCCCCATATTTTACAACCGTAGCTTTTTACTACTATCACAGAGTACTGGCAAGTTTCTGTCCCTTACAAGGTAGTCATGAACATTAGGCATGCTTACAAACTATCTTCCCATGACCTCCTGGCTCTGACCAGTTTTGAAGGGCCACACACAAATGACTAGAATCTGACATTATTTCTGCCATCTAAGCAGTGGCTTACTGCCTCTGGATGCTCGACCATTGCTTTCGTCCCAGGAGCATCTTCTCTACACTGGGATAAATGCCCCTTAGTTGGTCGCTGGACTTGAACTTGGGGCCTGAGTGTTGTCCCTCAGCTCTCCAGCTCAAGGCTAGCACTCTGCCACTTTGAGTCCTAAAGCAACTTTGCTTGCTCTTTCAGCACTCTGCTGGCTGAGTAGAGGTGACAGTCTCACAGGGATTTTTTTCTGCCTGGGCTGGCTTTGAACCAGTTTGCAGATCAATGAGTCTTATAAAAGTGCCACTTTAATTAAAAGCAACAAGGTGGTCAACATAGAAATAGCTTTTAAGCATGCTTTTACCTGGAACTTATTAAGAGCCAGGGTTACATCTGACAAACTTGTAAGAATCCTTTGTGCTTTGCTCTGGGCTTGCTGAAAACTTACAAAAACTTATAAGAGCAAACTGAAATAGCAATTATTTTGGTAATTCTAATTTTTCCTTTGTGCACTTTGAGGCAAATGTTAAAAACAATTTTACTTTTAAACTTTACATTCAAAAATTCATTTCTAATTTTTTAAAGCCTTTTATTATTTTTTTAATACTTTAGTTTTCATTTGCGTTTTGAAAAGATTCCTTAAAATTTTGAGGCCAAGTGTCACTCATTGTCTTTTGGCTGCTTGTTTTAAAACAAATATACATTAAAAATTTTAAACTTAAATGACAATTTTTTCTTAATGCAAGAATTATAGTCCCCATCATCGTGCCAAGAAGCTAGACTTAATACCTTTATGACTTTTAGAAACTTCCTAATTGTAGAACATCATTAAAAGCAAGTTACATTATACAAATAACTTTTCAAGACCTTCTTAATTTTAACTTTGACACATCCAAGGGGCAGTTTTAGCAATACTAATCAGATCACCACATCACTAATTTTTACCATCATGTTTTCAGTGTCTATCTGCAGGGAAAAGGAACAGAACAAAGAAGGGCCACTGGGCACGCGGCCCCTCCTATGGAATGAGCACGCACCCAATCCAACCCTTTAGGGTTAGATGAACTGCGTTTGTGCCAGCTTGCCCTCTTCCACCCTGCGTGGACTCCTCCCAGGGCCTGTCCCACCATGCATGGCCAGCTGAACTGCACTTCACTCCTCACCCCTAAAGGTAGATCTCCTGTTGGCTTTTTTTTCCTTTTTTATTTTTTATTTTTTGGTTTTTGAATAAAATAGACAGACAGAACAGGTAATGTTTTTGACAGTGTTAAACTAACCTTTACACTTAAATTTTTAATATTTATCCTCAAATTTTAGCCAAGGGAACTAAATTTCAAACTGCCAATGCATTTTAAAATATTATATTTTTAAATACCAGATTTAAAAAATTTTTAAGTTAAAGAATTCTTAGAAAGCCATTTAAAACAACGTGAAAGTTCTTTAAAATTTTTGGTAATGCCCAAACCTCATAACCTTTTACATTTTAAACTTAAATCACCCAATTGTTACAGCATGCTGACAATTCTTATCTTGAACATGTTTACAAACACATACAAAACACACACACAGATACTAAAGCACACAAAAATCAAAATTAGTTGTACATACATTTTTTAAAGATTTTAAACAAAAATTTAAGACAGTATTTCTTTTAAACTAAGTACTTTTGTTGACCTTCATTTTCCCAGAGCTTGCTTGTTTAGCAAGGTAATTCACCAATGGTCTTTTGAAGTCCTTCAGTTGGAGGAGGGCTGGGGGAGGGGGTCACCTGAAACTAACTGGCCTGATTTTTTTAATCCAATTTTACATTGTTAGGACTAGCTGAAAAGTCCAAACCAGGCACAGAGCCTTTTACACCCTCCCGCCGGCAGCCTCCACAAGGAGAAAATGCAGCCTGAGACTTGAAGGGAACCAAACTAGTCCAGCAACCTTCCATGCCTCACAGGGAAGGGGGCATAGCAGGTCTATGACCGAGCCCAGCCAGAGGCTGGAACTTTTATTCCCCCAGAGATAATCAAATAAATAACAAAAACACAAACATAAAAACCAAGAATCCACACTTAAAACTGGTACCAACTTTAAAACAGAACTAGACAAGACAACAGAAGGCTGAGTTGGGGACCAATGGGCCCCCAGTTCTTCCCTACCAGAACTCTGCACCGTTCTCACTCAGCAAGCTGAATCCAGAGTCTGCTGAGTGAGCTGGCCACCCTCACCCAGAACTTCCCCACCTCAGAAAACAGAATAGAAAACACACCTAAGTAAACAAGACAGACAAGTGGCCACAAAGACAAAATCAGGTCTCAGTGAATGGGGCGACATCTCAAATCCACTTACCAGGGGACTCAAACCCCCTCTACTCATTCTGGAGGATTTTTCTTTTAGATTTCTGGTTGACCCAGGAGAATTCCCAGTCATCTTGGGGCAAGGGAAAAAAGTCCCTAGTGGCCATTCCCTCAGACTGACAGGTTCTTCCCCATGCTCAGACCCCCCCTTGACAAAGGCCTGAGGCTAAGATCTTGCTGGGGTCACTTGCGAGTGGTCAGTGGCAGTTTTAAAATGAACAAGGGAAAAGAGGCGCTGGATTAAAACGACAAACACAGACAAGACAAGGACAGCAGCGCATTGTAGACTGTTAGATGGACAGTGCCAGACACACCAGGGGACTCGAACCCCTTCAAAAGTGCCAGACTGGGAACTCGAACCCCTGCTAAAACTATCTGGGGACTGGAACCCCTTCCTGGATAGTTTACCCCCTGGGGATCCAGGGGACGTCTCCCACCGGCCCCGCTGGCTACCTTATTGCGCGTCTTCCAAGGTTTCTTGCCTGCCACAAAACCCTACTTGCAAGTCAGACACAAAACACTTAACACAAAGCAGCTGCACCCCCACTTACCGGCTGGCTAGACAACTCGCTGATCAGGTGTCTGGGTGGGCTTCTGGGGGGCATCCCGGACAAGCCCCCATCTGAAGTACCCCGTTTTTGGATGCCCCCTTACAGACCACCAGAGACCACAATTAATGCAAACAGCAAAGAGTCATTTATTGCAAGCTTGAGCTTGGTTTTCCACACACTCGGTAACCGGTGATGCGAAGAGGTTCTGAGCAACATTCCAGCAGGGTTTAAAGGCAAAAACCAAAAAGTTACATTAACCAGGTGTTTAAGCAAACCTACATATGAGTACAAATCTGATTGGCTCACGGTTAGGGGTAACACTCCAGGGCGGTTAGCATCAGCAGGGAGTTACAGGACTGGCTGGACCGTCTGAGGTGGTTTTGGGACACACAGCTCTTTCCCGTAATTTGTGCAGGTTAATTTTAACTTAATAATACCTCTCGGCATAATGACACTCCTCAAGAACACCTTGGTCAACAGTGCTTAGAACAAAGGCAGAAAGTTAAACATAAAACGTCGCCTGAGCAAGATAGTGACTCTTGTTCTCTCAGTAGTTTCTCCCACGAGAGAAAATGGAGAATCAAAACCTTAGCCTTAGTTTCTTTGGCTTATAGTCAGGTCACAAAGTTTTAAAGCAATTTAGATTAAATCTCAGCTTTCATTGACCAAGATTTTTAGTAAGCAGAGTAATTGGTAACCTTGAAACCATAGTGTTTACATATAGACAAGTAGACAGACATGTTTGTGCATGGATTATAGAGCATGCTTAGATTTTAAAATCGGCCGGTTAAGGTTTTTTGGAATTACTTTGCCTAATTATGATGGAACCAAGTAGTCAGCTTAAAACACAAAACTTTGCCAACAATGAACTTTTAGTAAACAGGAGACAAGAACAGACACGTGACATGTATAATGGCACTGCTGCTCGGGTCAGAGGGGGAGGGTCACAGAATGAAGTTGAGGTCGGTGTGAAATAGCAGCTGAGCTCCCATGATGCCAAGATGGCAAATCCACCACACGGTCCATGCTAGAGAGAGCTAAAGGTTTTGACAGTGAGGGTGCATTGCTTCTGGCACAACTGGAGCTTCCAGTTCCACCACCCCACACTGCAAAGGCAGAGGAGGGGTCCCGCAGAAGAGGGGGTGCCCAGGGGGTGCAGAAGAGGGGAGGGCTTCACAGGGGAGGTGTCCACAGAGGAGGAGTTTAAACTTAAACTCATCCATGCTTTCACCTTCAGCTGGAAGGGAGAGGTTAATAGAGAGAGAGGAGTTCTACCTGCCAGAGCACTCACATAAGTGGTTTTAAATTTGGGGCCAGGTTTGACTGTAAGGAAACTTAGTTCCGTCCTTTTCCATTGTAAGTGATGGTGGAACCAAAATTTGACTGTGAGCGTCCCCAACAGTGCATTTGGCATGAAAAGTGGGAAACAACCAGTGGGAAATGTCATCACATTTCTCCATAGTGTCTCTCGGCCATGGAGGCCATCAGCGTGGTACTTGGCCAAGCTTTTGGAGGGGGCCCCTGAGGCCTCCCCGAGAGACGCACGGAGCCTTCATAGTGATCACTTACCTGGAGGAAGGACTGAATTAGCTGGTGTTGGGCAGCAGGTAAAGAGCTCAGTCAGGAGAAAGTTACCTTGTTGGTCCTCTGGCAATAGGAGTATAGGATCTGAGGCTAGGTCCCAGGGAAGCTGTTTGGACCCCCGTCCGAAGTGGAGGGGGGAAGCAAATCCACCAGGGAACCTATCCCCATAGAGCCACCAATGAAAGGATTCTTCACATCCTTGTCAGGGGACCATGTGGAAGCAGGCAGGCACAAGAGAAAGATTATTAGAAGGTTTATTAGAGCAGCCATATTTCCCCTGGAGAGAGAGCACATGGCAGCCTCCGCTATCCAGGTAGCAGCAGGATCTTGGGATAGGAAGTGAGGTAGATGGGAGTTCAGGTGGGTCTGGGTGGAGCTGAGGATCAAAGTGGGCATCATGCTTACAGTTCACACACCAGCCTACCAGGGTGACTGCCAGCAGCTCCTCCAGGCCCTTTTCTCAAACACCAAGGAGCGTGGAAGAATCCTGACTGAAACCTGGAAATTGGTTCCAGAGATGACAGGCAGCCCACCACTAACCCTGATGTTATTAACAACAACTTCCCTCTCAGAGGCCCACTGCCTGGGAATTCCGTGCTGCTAACGGAGGACAGTGAAGCTCCGCTGGCTGCCTGAGAGACTGGTGCGGTGTGGGGAGCAGAAACGAGGTACTTGTTTGGCTGATAATCCTGACGCTGATCCTGGGGGCGAGGGGTGAGACATACCGGGCCTACGTTCCTGACCTGCCTATCCTTCATCCTGCCGTGTGGGAGGGCAGAGAAATCGTGGTCCTGGTGAACAACACTCATTTGTTAGACTAACCTGCAGTGGACAGATTAGGAATACAGAGTAAGACAGGATTCGACTATTCTGGTTCCGGTGTCAGATTGCCCATCTGCTTTGCCAAGAATGCATCTTATCCTGGGTGTCTAAAGATTAGCCAGTCTACAGTTCCCACGGGAACTGTCTTTTGGGAGCTCGCATATGGTTACCTATGGGTGAACAGACTGCTGGTATTCCACTGCAGAGATTTCCCCCCTGCTGGGAGGACAATATAACGTGACTGATTCACCTGGGTTCATCCTTGATTGGCCTGGCAATCAAGATCCGAGCCAGGCAAATACTCTTGAATGGGAAAAGGGACTGTCTGCAGGACTTTGGTGTGCTGATTCAGGGGCTCCTCACATGTGGATCTGGAAGCTTGCTTAGCAATGGATGAAGTAAAACCTCAACCCCCGGGGGAAGGTGGACTGTTCATCTGTGACTGCTTGTGTTACTCCACCTTATGTTTTG
Organism: Dipodomys spectabilis; assembly: GCF_019054845.1. NCBI lineage: Eukaryota > Metazoa > Chordata > Mammalia > Rodentia > Heteromyidae > Dipodomys > Dipodomys spectabilis. Next base: position 130,212 of record NW_024871008.1, on the reverse strand, counting down.
CTTGTAGGCTTGATAAATATTAGTATGAATGATCAAGAATTTAATGCTACCTCTGAGAATTGTAATCTTACTAATTGTATCTTTAAGGTACCTAATAGTACCCCAATTATGGTGTTTCAGCAACCTTCTTTTGCTATGGTGCCTGTTAATGTGTCTGGTCCTTGGTATGTGGACAAAGTGTTACAAGTGCTGGAAGTAATGTAGAGAGCTTTGAGTAGATCTAGGAGGATGGTTGGCCTGGTCATAGCGGGAATCTTGGCCTTGGTATCCTTGATTGCTACGGCGACTACCATGGCTATTGCCTTGTCTCAAACTGTTCAAAATGCCCATTTTCTTAATGATATAGCAAAAAATGTAACCATGGTATTAGGTACCCAGAAAGACATAGATATGAAGCTGGAGCTTTGTAGGACATAGTTCGGTATCTAGGAGGTAAAATTCAAGGATTAAAAATTAGAGCTTGATTGGATTGTCATGCAGATTTCCAGTGGATTTCTGTGACCCCTAAGGTTTATAATCAAAGGGCTATTGGTTGGGACAAAATTAAGAGACCTTTGCAAGGAATATGGCATCATGAAAACATATCCTTGGAATTAATAGAATTGCATCAAGAAATTTTAAATCTTAAAAATGCTAGACTCCTAAGTGTGATGCTGCTGTGACTGCAGCTGATATCCTTCATGGGCTGAAAGCCACATTGCCCTCTTGGTCCCCTTTTACTTTTAGGTGGCATAGTAGGTGTTGGTGGATGTGTGTTAGTAGGCATTATATGTCTGCCCATGATCATCAAGCTAATTGTGAATAATTCCTTATGGAAAGTAAGCTCAGAACTCCATGGAGTTAAGCTCTGCGCATTCCCTTAATGCCAGAGGCTGGTAGTCAATGACAGGTAAGCTTTCTTTGCCTCCTTTCAATGTAAGACAGGACATGAATGATGGAGTTCATGTTCCGATGACACGTAAGTCTGGAGTGCGAAAGAAACAACCTAAGACAGGCACACACTCTGAGAGACTTGATGGAGTCTTAAAAAATAAAAAAGGGGGAATTGTGGGAGCCCACAGTGACTCCATCTTGAATTTGGGATCCATCTTGGCCTGTAGGTCAAGGGAGTTCAAGCTTGTTTGTTCCAACAAGTTGTAGAAAAAACAGAAAGAACATGTTGTTTTGCTAAAGAAAGCAGCTGCTGTGAGCCAGGAGGAGCTTTGTGGTCAGATAAGGAAGTTGAATGTTTTTGACCCGAGAGGAGTGTGTCAGTAATTGTTTCTGTGGAATTTCCCTTGTCCCTTGGAGCTTGTATATAAGGCCACTGTAAAATAAACTCGGGGCGGCTGCAGTATTGACTGACAGCCCTCCGGCTCTATTGTCTTCTCTCTTTCTTAATCCTCACCCCGCTATTCAGGTTCTCCTTGATTCCGATTCTGGCAGGCTCTGACACTATGATGACTGGTAGCTGTAATGGCCAGTGGTGATGACTGGCTGTAGTGACCAGCTGTGATGACTTGTTTGTGTAATGTCCAGTGGTGACAATTTGTGGTGACAATAATGATCACAGGAGATAACTTGTGGCTGTAGTGACCAGCAGTGATGACTGGTGGCTGTACTCACCAGCAATGATGACTTGTAGCTGTAATGACCACGAGTGTCAGCTTGTGGCTCCAGTGATCACTGTTGATGACCTGTGCTATAGTGATGAGCAGTAATGATCTGTGTCTGTAGTGATCACTGGGGATGACTTGTGTCTGTAATGATCAGTGATGATGACTACTGTCTGTAATCATCACTGGTGATAACTTGGGCTGTAGTGATCACTGGTGATGACTTGTGTCTGTAGTGATCACTGGGGATGACTTGTGTCTGTAGTGATCACTGGGATGAGTTGTGTCTGTAGTGATCACTGGGGAAGACTTGTGTCTGTAGTGATCACTGGTGATGACTTGTGTCTGTAGTGATCACTGGGGAAGACTTGTGTTTGTAATGATCACTGGGGATGACTTGTGTCGGTAGTGATCACTGGGGAAGACTTGGGCTGTAGTGATCACTGGTGATGACTTGTGTCTGTAGTGATCACTGGGGAAGACTTGTGTCTGTAGTGATCACTGGGATGAGTTGTGTCTGTAGTGATCACTGGGGATGAGTTGTGTCTGTAGTGATCACTGGGGATGACTTGTGTCTGTAGTGATCACTGGGATGAGTTGTGTCTGTAGTGATCACTGGGGAAGACTTGTGTCTGTAGTGATCACTGGGGATGACTTGTGTCTGTAGTGATCACTGGGGAAGACTTGGGCTGTAGTGATCACTGGTGATGACCTATGCTGTAATGATCACTGGGGAAGACATGTGTCTGTAGTGATCACTGGGATGAGTTGTGTCTGTAGTGATCACTGGGATGAGTTGTGTCTGTAGTGATCACTGGGGATGACTTGGGCTGTAGTGATCACTGGGGATGACTTGTGGCTCCAGGATGACTGTTGATGACCTGTGCTGTAGTGACTAGCAGTAATGATCTGTGTCTGTAATGACCAGTGGTGATGACATAACGGATACCACTTTCCAAACTTTTGCAGATAGGATAGGCCATGTTATTGTTTTTTTGGTTCCGGTCTTGGGGCCTGAACTCTGGGCCTGGGCGCTGTCCCTCGGCTCTTCAGCTCAAGGCTAGCACTCTACCACATGAGCCACAGCGCCACTTCCAGCTTTTCTCTTTTTGCTTATGTGGTGCTGAGGAATTGAACCCAGGGCCTCAGGCATGCAAGGCAAGCCCTCTACCACTGAGCCACCTTCCCAGCCCCAGGATAGGCCATGTTATAACCAATATTTAAAACATCTCTGATTTTTGTAAATGTCATTGGAAGTGCTCTCATTGTCCTGTTGCAAAGGACAGGTAAGAAAATTTCTTCCAGAAAGAGAGAGGAAGAAGCTTTGGAGTCTTTTCCTCTAGAAGGAAAATGGGAACATTAGCAACATTTTTAACATTAAAAATAAATCTTAGGGCAGAGCCTCAGAGGCCTGTAAGTCATCAATAATATCCAGTCCAAAAAGAAGAGAAAAGAAGAATATAAAAAAACTCTTTAAAGAGTAGTGGCTGACCACAACAGACAAATGAGTTGAAAATTGTGACACACAGACACATGTGTGTGTACATGTGTGTGCAGTAAGTCAGGCTGAGAGAGACAAAGGGAATCTGCTTTCTATTATATGGAAGTTATAAATTATAAACAGATACGAAGACATACATAGGGGTATATGCATATATACATGAACATATCGTCTAAAGTACGGCATTTGCAGGGGAAAATTGCAATGGTGTAAGTCTGAAATACGTGTTGTCAGGAGCAAAGAAAGTCAAAGTGTGGGGTGACAGAATGGAGAGAGGCAAGATGGGCAAATATAGTCATAGTGGTCAGTGTGCATATGTGACAATGGAACCATGTAACTTGGGGGGTGGATGAGGTTGGGAAAGATAGTAGAAAACAATGTAAGAGGTGACATGGGCTGAGATGCTTTGCACTCACAACCTGGTGTGTGCATTTAAACCCATGTATACATTAGAGGTAAAAAATTAAAAGAGAAATAGTGACTGAAACCTCCCACATCTGACAGAAAACACGGATCTATGCGTGCGAGAACCTTAGCAAAGTCCACACAGACGAAATGAATGCAGAGACACCTAGATATATGATAGTGCAGAGAAACTGGAAAGCAGCGGAACAGAGCAAGATACCACGGAGAGCCTCATTTCTCACACAGCATCAGATTCACATAAGAAGTGCTAGGGGCGTCTTCAACTCCCATTTCCTAAGCTGAGAGCAGGAAATATTTCTTTGTTCTATTTCTTCCTACTTTAACCTGGTTATAATCAGCTAAGTCCTAATTTAAAACCTGGGAACAGAAGGTGGAGATGATGTATTCAAAATGCTGAAAGCAAAGTCTTGCCAACCAAAAACTCTGTATACATGAAAAGAAGAGAAACATAACTGGGAGCAGGCCATAAGCAGTCCCGTCTTACAAGAAACACTAACGAAGTTCTTCAGGTCAAAACAAAAGGGCCCTGGACAACAATTCAAACTCCCTGATATACAGAATGAAATTACAAAAGAAATATTTTAGAAGGCATAAAATAAAATTCAAAATCATAAAAAGAGAATTAGTTGCATGTTTTCTTTCATAATGAAGTTTAAAATGTGGAAGCTACCTCGGGGAGGTGAGCTTGGACTCACTTTGGGCTTCATCCATTACCATATTGTTTGGGTGTTTTACTTTTCCAATTAAGAGTATCTTTTCAGAGAGGCACAGTGGCTCACACCTGTAACCTGACTACTCAGGAGGCAGAGACCAGGAGGATCATAATTCAGAGCCAGCTGGGGGAAAAGCTAGTGAGACCCACCTTGACCAAGCCGATAGTTGGGTGTGGTGGTGCATACCTGTCATCCCAGCTGTATGAAGGAGCAAAAATAGGAGGACTGATGTCTGTGCCAGCCAGGATAACACTAGACACACCATCCTCCAAACAGCTGAACCAGAAAGCACTTGGGGCGTGGCTCAGAGGTACAGTGACTACCCTGCAAGCACAAGGTCCTAAGTCCTAACATTTATAAGTAATCCACTGTGATATTTATTTTCTAATATACCCAGAGATGTAGAAAAGCCCATGATGGCAATACACAAACTAAGATCTTTACAGATTACCAGGCAGAAGACAAAATAAAAATCAGTGACTTCATTATTACCACACACAAAAAGTCTCCATAAAATACCTAGAGAGAGCTTTAAGGAAAGTGGACTATTTGAAGGAAATAATAGAAGAAGCAGAGAAATGTGGAGCTTCATTATTACCCCTAGATAAACAAAAACAACATATTTCAAAAACACAGTCTTCTGAATTTAACGCACTGACAGAAAAAAGGCAAAAAAGTACTTAATATTATATATATATATATATATATATATGAGAAGGAGAGAGGGAGAGAGAGAGTCTGTACTCGTCTTGAGCACAGGGCCTTGTTCTCTTCCTTGACTTTTTTACTCAAGGCTGGTGCTCTACCACTTGAGCCACATTTCCACTTTTTGTCTTGTCAATTGCAGATAGGAGTTTCACAGCTTTGTCCTATTGGACTGCTTCAAATCTCAATGCTGAGATCTCCGCCTCTTAAGTAGCTAGGATTATATTCCTGAGCCCCCAGAGTAAGGCTTATTTTTACATTTTAAAAAGTGTTAATAAAATATCATTAATCAAAATCAATTGAAAGTAGCTAGGTGTCGGAGGCTCATGCCTGTAATCCTAGCTACTCAGGAGGCTGAGATCTGAGGATCATAGTTCAAAGCCAGCTCAGGCAGGAAAGTCTGTGAGACTCTTATCTCCAATAAACCATTAGAAAACTGGAAATGATGCTATGGCTCAAGCAGTGGAGCGCTCGCCTTGAGCTGAAGAGCTGAGGGACGGTGCCCAGGCCCAGAGTTAGACCCATGACTTACAATAAAAAAAAAAAGGACTGAAGGTTTTGGAAATGGGTTTTATTTTTCATTTTTTAATGTACTATATGATATTTTTGTTTTCTTTTTTCCTTTGGTTTACCCCTTGTTGTCAGTGATTATGATTTTGTTACCCCATTTCTTCTATATGTTTATCTGATTTGGGGAAGGAAAGGGTAATAACCAAGGGCAAAAGGTGAGCCAGGGCAACAGCGATACACACAAGACATGATGTTGGAAATGACCTTTGCAAATTGGGGAGCAGGGGATAGGGGGGAGCGGCGGGAGGGTAGGGGGGAAGTGGGAGAACACAAGGGGAGTTACAGGATCAACAAGAAATGTCCTCATTACTTACGTAACTGCAACTCCTCTGTGTATCACATTTACAACGAAATTAAATTAAAAAGGAAAGAGTGATAATGGAGAAAGATTTCCACTTAATTCTCTACAACAAAATTATGCCCTGTACAAGTTATATCCCTGAATAAGGCCTCTGGTTAGAGACTCAGTACTATATAGACCCCCTCCACACAGAAATGCACATATTAGCTAGAGATACGTGCTATATTCAGCAAAAGCCACATACTATGTATATTGGTGTACCTTTTAAAACTAGAGACTAACTCTAAAAATTAGGCAACTCCCTTTCTTTGCATTTTCTTTACACTGAATTTTCTAGTTGATTTCCCAAAGTGGAAGAGGGCTCATAAGTTAATTTTCCCTTCTCCACAATTTCCAAGTGGTGATCCAAGTGTCCTGGGGTAGCTATGACAATTCTGATTGGAAGGTAAAAGATGTTTGTACTACTTAACCTCTAGCCTGTCTGGACGGTCACACATGCCTGATGTTACATTACATAACCTTACCCCCATCAAACTCATGTAAACATGATCTGAACGACCTTGCTGTATCAAGGGGGAGGGTGGTCTCCCACCCCCAGGACTGGCCTATGGGCTGGTGAATAGTTGATGTGTTTACTGGCAATGTGACAAGGATCACATATTGGCAAACACAGCCTCATCCTTGCCAAACCACAGATGCAACTTCCAATAGGCAACTACTCTAGGGATCACACTTTGAAGTGCTGCCCAGCGGCAGCTAATAACCAGCCAATCCCTGGGGCCAAGGGAAAAAGCAAGTATCATTGGTTGGTGGGTCACCCTCCTCTCAATAATGCATTATAAAAGCCTTGCTTTCCCTGCAGGTCATCCCTACAAGTCAACCCAGGACCCCAGATACCATGGCTGCCCTTTGCATCACCGTGGCTCTGCTGGTGTGGATGGCCACCCTCCTGCTCATATCCCTCTGGAGGCAGATACTCAGCAGCTGGAACCTGCCCCCGGGGCCCTTCCCACTGCCTATTGTTGGGAACTTTTTCAGTGTGGATTTGAAGGATGTTCCTAAGTCCTTAAACAAGGTAATATAAACATCGTTATTTTAGGGACAAAGCGTTGGGAATTATCTTATGTGAGGGCTTTGAATTGTTATCTAGTGCTAGCCTAGTTAAGAATTAACTGAATTAATAGTAATATCCAAGAGTGATAACCAATGGTACACCTCAGGTGTGCACCATGCAGAATGGCTTTGCCACACAAGGACCATGTAGTGGGATGCCTGTGAGGCTGATGTGGCTGGCATTGCTCCGGGCCAGCTGTGACGTAATGTCAGGTGCATCTTGGCTGGTGTCACACCATTAGATGCCAAAGAAAAGTCAAGAGGTAAGTGCTGGGCCGTGACGTTTCACCAGAACATCAGGACCTGTGTCCTGGGCATGTTGTGTGAGTTGACTGAAGCCAAATGCCATCAAGCAGATCTGGCGCTTGACATTTGCTTTAGGGTGTTATTAAGCACTGCAGAGAGGATACAGGCTATGGGGCCACAGACTGTAGGTCAACGGGCAGCATTATGGGGTCTATTGCCACAGGGAAGAGACATGAGGGGCCAATGTCCCCAGATTTGGTGTCCAGGTAAGAAGAGGGTGTCCATGTAAGTAATGCAGCCTCTTGCGGGGAGTGTCCCCACATCAGGCTAGACAAAGACAGCCTTTCCCCAGATCCCTCCACAGCCAAAGTCTTAATAATGCCTGGCAGTGTTGTTCCTGACCCACTCTGTGTTGATCCCCACAGCTGGCAGAGCGCTTCGGGCCTGTCTTCACTCTGCACCTGGGTTTTAACCGTATTGTGGTCCTGCATGGCTACAAGGCCGTGAAGGAGGGGCTGTTGAAATATAAGAATGAGTTCTCTGGCAGAGCAGAGATCCCTGCCTTCAAGGAGTATGAGAACAAGGGTGAGTCCACCTCCTAGGCAGCAAGTATGATCAGGCCCACTAGGGACAGGGACATGCCCCTCCCAAGTCCTACAGAAACAATCGTAGTGACAGCAATGACAGTATGAAATCAGAAAGACAAAATGAAGGTTAGGGGCCAGCTTAATTGGTGGAGCAGTAGCCAAAGTGCAAAAGCGTTAGCTACAGACTTTGTCCTGGTCTCAGACATTTATAAAAAAGAAGGAAAGAAAAAAGAAAGCCAAAAGACCCTCAGACCATTTGGGGATGGGTTGTCCTTGTATGAAAGCTGCTGTGAAGTTTTTGTTGAGTAGGTGCTGTGAATTGCTTATCCCAGAATGCCCAGTGCCCAGCAAGTACCTTTTAGAGAGCAGGTACCCACATACCCTTGTTGGAGAAGGGCCATGGATAAATGAAGAGGAGGGAGGAGGTAGGGAGGAAGGGACAGGGGCCTGTGGAGTACAGGAAGCACAAGGCGCCAGAGACTGCTTGGCAGGAACAGAGTGGGTCTGTGGCAGCCCTGGACTGCTGAAACTCGTTGCAAGTGACGCAAGTCTCTATTAACACTTTCAAGGACAAAAGAACATGGTTTTAGATCTGTTCATTCCAAATGTCTCCATTCTCCTGAGAGTCCCGCAGGCCACATTCTGGAGGAGGGAAAGGCAGGGTAGGACTGTGTCCTAGAAGGCTTGCTGAGGGGGAAGTGCTCAGTCTTCCCAGCTTGAGGTGCCCACAGCAGAGTCCGGAGGCCTTCAGAACTTCGTGAACGAGATTGCTAGGGAGCCGCAGTGCCGGGAGTTGAGATGTTTGGAACTTGATGGTTAAAATCCATGGGAACAGAAGGCCACACAAGAATTTTGTTGATAGGTAGAAAGTGGCTAGCTCTCTTGATTTGGCTGTGGGGGTTTCATTTTAGTTTAGCATGGAGAAGACTAGCCGTAAGTGTAAAACCAAAGAAAATAAACTGCTGCTAAGACGCAGACATCCAGGGAGGGTTGAACGTGCCAGAGAAACAAGGCCTGCCCCTTCCCTTCAAGGGGACTTGTTCCATAGTTTCACATCACAACTGGTACTGAGCCTCTGATGAGGTCACCCCAGTCCTCCTGTTTCTTTGAGACTTGTGCAATTGGGGTAAATTCTGCTTGCCCCTATTTTTCAGGAATTATTTTCAACAATTCTCACACCTGGAGGGATGTCCGCCGGTTTTCCCTGAGCATCCTCCGAGACTATGGGATGGGGAAACAGGGCAATGAGGAGCGCATCCAGAGGGAGGCTCGCTTCCTGGTGGAGGAGCTCAGGAAGACCCAGGGTGAGTGTTCCCAGGCGGACAGAGGGAGGAGGGTCTTGGACAGGCCCGAGAAGGCTCTGAAGAACCTTGAAGTGGTAGGTAGGCAGCTCCTCTCCTCTCAGGAGAGAGTGACGATGCTTCTCAGGCACTGCTCCCTTGATTCATTTCCAGTTCTACTCTGTAATGGAGCAGGATGCACACCAAGTGTGTCTGCTGTGCTCTAGAGAGCACTGAAACGTGAGGATAGTTGAGAAGGCCCTGCTCTCACAGGGACTGGTGAGGCTCAGTGGCGTCTGAGGGGTGGGCTAGCCAGCCCTGGCTCGTGTCCTTACACCAACGTGGGCTCTAACATCTCACCTGTTTTCCAGGCCAGCCCTTTGACCCTACTTTTCTCATTGGTTGTGCACCCTGCAACGTCATCGCCGACATCCTCTTCAACAGGCGTTTCGATTATAATGACAAGACGGTTCATAGGCTCATGCGTTTGTTCAATGAGGACTTCTACTTGCTTAGCACTCCTTGGCTCCAGGTAGTTATTTGGTTTCTTTTCATTAATCTTTTGTTGTACAGTTACCATAGAAATAGAGGGTCAATTTAGGTCATATGGGATAGAAAGGTTTGGAAAAGCCCTAGAACAGAAGCACGTCACAAAGTATTTGACTAGATAGTTCCAGGAGCCCTTTAAGAGATGTCTATGCATCCATGAGCATCTTTGTCCTAACCCAACTGTGCTTTTCATCCACAAGTCAGCACATTTTCATCACAGAGATATAATGCGTGGGAAAATAATTACTCTTACCACAAAGACATTGTTGCACAAAATATTCTAAATTGTATATTTATCTCATGCATGAATTGATGTTTGGGGTTTATGATCCCAGCACATGAAATGATGTGGCAACCACAAAAATAATACAGTAACATATTTTTCCTTTTAGGTTTATAACATTTCATCGGGCTACCTACGCTTCCTGCCTGGAAGCCACAGAAAACTGCTTAAGAATGTGTCTGAAATAAAACAGTACACACTTGAAAAAGCCAAGGAACATCTCCAGTCCGTGGATCTCAACTGCCCCCGTGATGTGACTGACTGCCTGCTGGTGGAAATGGAGAAGGTATCTGGCATAGAATAGAAGGTGGATGTGGTATATTTTTCAGACTGAGGCCATATCCCACTTGCTGGCATCTAGAGTGTTCACCCTGGCTGCTCTTGATGCTCTTTTATTGTTAAAGACACATTGGGCTCAGCATGACCCCTGAGCTCTTCTTTCCACTCTTGAGAAGGGTGGATGGGCAGGTGGATCTCTCCTTCAGTTTCCCAGGCTGGAGAGGGCTGTAGTGCTTTCAGAATCCGTCAGAACAGCTGGTGGCACTTATTCCTCAGCAGTGCTGGACTTCTCGAGGTTCTGTCCCTCCCCAGTTTCATGGTTTTGAAACCCCTTGGACTAGCCTTGCCCAGATTGGTGAGGCCTCTAGTACCCTTTTATAACATGTCAATGCATGCTAATTCCCCATGGATGGCTTCTGAGGCTGAGACTTCTTCTCCTCAGCTGAGCCCTCCCTGCCCAAGTCTGGAAGAAGACTCAGCAGCTCATGCAGCTGGAGGCCCAAAAGTGAGGCTAGAGTTCCTCAGTTCCCCCAGGAGGGCCCTAGCTCTGTTGATGGAGATAGCTCCGTGGCCTTGTTGAGGAGCTTTGTCCTCCTGTTAGCTTGTGTTCTAGGAGCCTCTGTTTGCCTATCTGTGAGGTAGAGATGATCAAAGCCTGGTTGAACCAGGAGATCCTGCCATACCACTGGTTCTACTCTGCTGAAAGGCAAAAGACATCACTTTCAGCACCTGGGGACAACATCTCACCCAGTACCTGTCTGTCTCCTACTCCACAGGAAAAACATAGCGAAGAGCCTGTGTACACACTGGAAAATATTTCTGTGACCTTGGCAGACCTGTTCTTTGCAGGGACAGAAACTACCAGTACCACTCTGAGATATGGGCTCCTGATTCTAATGAAATACCCTGAGATTGAAGGTATGCACATAACAAACAGAAGCCTGTGTGTCATGGTTGAGTCTCTGCGTGACTAGTCTTAAGCCTATAGGCCTCACCTGTCAGCCTACAGCTGCTTGTTCCCTTTCTCAGGATCATGGAATGACTTCCTTTAAGGGGAGATGCCCCTGTGGTTCCTCTGAACACTGTTATCTCAAGCCCCACCAGAGCCTCTGGTTACAAAAAAGAGAAGCTCCACACTGAAGTAGGGAGAGGACATCAGCCTGCATTCTGCCTTATAAACAACGTCTTTATGACAGTGACAACAGTGTTTAGCTGCCTCTGGTGGAGCCTGGGCTTAGGCGGAGCTGGGTTCAGGGACAAGGCTGAAGTTGTCTTGGGACAACTGAAGATGGAACCTAGAGAGAAGCAACCCAAAGCTTCCTCAGAGCCACATCATTCCACAGACTTCCCAGCCGCACAGAGGCAGGTAGGGCTCCATGTCTGGAGCAGGCCTGGTGCAGGCAAGGAAGCCTGGGCTTGGTGTGCAGAGGGTCATGGCCCCGCCCCGCCCCGCCCCCGGCCAGGTAGAGGCAAGGTGAGGACAATTCAATGGAAACAGCTTGTTGGCGCTAACCTCCAAGTAAGGAGAAGTGGGGTGAGGGCACCCGTAGATCTGGAGCCCTGTCACCCTTTTCCTTGGTACACTCTGTCCAGAGCACTGCTCCAAGCACACTTGCTGCTGACTGGACCTGGACTAAGTTCTGGGCAAAGGGCAGTCCTTCAGTGTGTTGTGTTCTTCCAGCTCACCCGTCTTGAGAGCCAGTGTGGAATGAAGCCATGGCCCCAGGCCGTGGGTGCATGAGAGGTCCAGGGTCAGGCCTGATCCCTGGTCTTTCAGCCAGAAACGTTTTTGTTTTTTGTCACACAGAAATGTGAAGGATGAAGGAGCCAGAAGTCCAGAGAGAGAGACTGTATGCATGGGCAGCATTTATAAGAAAAACTTTTTTTTGCAATAGGGGATTGAACCCGGGTCTTTGTGCATATTAAGCATGCACTCTATCCCTGAGTCATGCTTCAGGCCCATAGAAAAACTTTTGACCAAGCCGCCTGCCGGTGGCTCATGCCTGTAATCCTGGCTACTCAAGAGGCTGAGATCTGAAGATCGTGGTTCAAAGGCAGCTCAGCATGAAAGACCGTGAGACTCCTATGTCCAATAAACCACTAGAGAACCGGAAGTGGCGCTGCAGCTCAAGTGCTAGAGCGCTTGCCTTGAGCTGAAGAGCTGAGGGACAGCGCCCAAGCCCAGAGTTCAACCCCACAACCGACCAAAATAAAATAAGAACTTTTGACCACTGTGCTATGAGAACTAAGTGTAGATCACCTTACCATGAGAACCATGATCTAAGAAAGATTTAGAATGATTAATTTTGAAGCCGGGTACCAGTGGTTCATGCCTGTAATCCTAGCCATTCAGGAGGACAAGATCTGAAGATTGTGGTTCAAAGTTATCCTGTGTTTGAAACTCCATGAGACTCTTATCTCCAATTAACCACCAGAAAAAGGGAAGTGATGATGTGGCTGTCATGGTAGAGCGCTTGCCTTGAGCTGAAAAGCTCAGGGACAGTGCCCAGATCCAGAGTGTGAGCCCACCACTGACAGAAAAGTTATTAATTATGAGGAATTCCTAATAGAGACATAAAGTGAGTATGACAACTCCCCAACGCTCATTGCCAAATTTAACATGTACATGTTCAGAGACAGCCAAAGCCCTTCCAACTCCTGCCTGCCTGCCCAGAGATGGCGCTGTTTCAGGTTTGCTACCTGTTGTCCCTCAGTGCATTTACTATTAACTCAATGCCCACTCACATCTTTGCTGTACACAGCTTAATAGTCTACCTGGTTTCCATGCTATAAATGACATATTGAAGTTTGCTTTTTCATCTAATGTTTCCTAAAGTTTAATGGGTGATTTCAAACAGAGAAGGATTGAGAAATTGTCTAATGGTTGTGTTAGCTCTAGCAGAGAGGGACTTTCAGATTCCAAGTAGTCTGTGGCCAGGTATTATGGTACACATCTGTAATTCAAGCTAATCTGGTGTTGGCCAGCCTGTGCAAAAGGTAGTGGTGAGACTCAATCTCAAAACAAAATAAAAATCTAGGCACTGGTGGTTCATGCCTGTAATACTAGATACTCGGGAGACTAAGATCTTAGAATGGTTATTCAAATATGGCAGGAATGTCGATGAGACGATCTCCAATTAGCCAGCCAAAAGCTGAAAGGGGAGCAATGGCTCAAGTGGTAGAGCACTAGCGTGAGCATCAAACCAGGAACAGTGTCCAGGCCCTGAGTTTAATCCTCAGACCAGCGTGCACACACGCTCACACACACACACACACACACACACACACACACACACACACACACACACACACACACACACACACATTGGCTAGAGCATAATTTGAGTGGCAAAATGTTTGTGTACCATTCTCAAGGCTCAACCACACAGCACATCCAAAGAAAGGGGACTATGCATGTCCAGTTCCATTATGTTACCCCTTAATTGTTTTTTGTATTGGTCATGGGTCTTGAACTCGGGGCTTGTTTCCTGTCCTACAGTTCTTCAGCTCAAAGCGAGCCCTCTACCGCTTGAGCCACAGCACCACTTCCAATTTTCTAGTGGTTTATTGGAGATAAGAGACTCACAGCCTTTCCTGTCCAGGCTGGCTTTGAACCGAGATCCTCAGATCTGAGCATCCGGAGTAGCTAGGATTATAGGGGTGAGCCACCGGTGCCCTTCTTCCCTCCATATAATTTTGAAGCACAGAGCAAAGCAGCCATGGGCAATAATGACAAGTATTTCTCTGCAAGGAAAACCTCCAAAGACCTTTTTATTGTTCTTTATTCCTGAAAATAACTGGATAAACCATCATTAAGTAAGATAATAGATTACAAGCTTTCTGTTGACTGAATATCAATCTCACATGCAGGAATGTGAGGCCTTAGGTCTTGTTGACATTTATAGGGAAATTATCCAGATTTTGAATTATGTGGGTACCAAATTTAAGATGTAACATGAATGTGACACATGGTAGCTTGGTGGATGGTGAGAGGGGGATTGGATAGATGTGTGCATGGATGAGAGGTGCATGGGTAGAGGGACAGGTGTGTAACAGAGTGGTGGGCAAGTGAGTAGGAGGGCGGCATGAAGATGAACGGGCAGGTGATAGGTAGAAGAGTGGGTAGATGGAAAACGGATTAGATACACGGGAGGATGTGGATGGGAAATCAACTTCATCTACTCTCACATTTTTATTAGCACCAATTAATCGTACCGAGGGGTTTCCTTTAGACATGTCCACATGGGCATACAATTTACTTTGATCAGGATCAGCTCTTTAAATGGATCTCATTCATGTCTTGGCAGAGAAACTTCATGAAGAAATTGACAGGGTTATTGGGCCAAGTCGCGCCCCTGCCGTCAAAGACAGGCTGGAGATGCCCTACATGGATGCTGTGGTGCATGAGATTCAGCGATTCATCAATCTTATACCCGCCAATTTTCCCCATGAGGCGACGCGGGACACCATGTTCCGAGGATACCGGATTCCCAAGGTCAGAGACAAGATGCAATGCCTCCTGTGAGCCTTGTCCTGATGACTGGCTCACCCTTTGCCTGCTGGGGTCCAGACAGGAATTCCAGGGCTTCTGTCGTGAGGGTGCCTGGATGGTGGTCCAGGTCAGCACTCCCACCCTGCGGAGTGCCACTGCCAGGGACGTTCTCACGTGACGTGGTGACTAGAGAAACGGGCATACTAGGAGAGTACATCCGTAAAGGAGGCCTGGAAATCGTAGCACATTCTAATCCCAGGAGCCAAAATCACCAACCAAGACCGGGTTTTCATCCTGTGAAAAGTTTCCGGTTGTTATCTCATTTAGGATTGACTCCTGGTTGTTTCCTCGTCTAGTCCTTAACTAAACAACTTTCCTAACTAGATATTTAATATCCTGCACAATAAAAATCAGATAATCTTTTATTCATTGGGACTTCCAGGTGAAAGACCATATTTTCTAAAGCTGACTGACCAATGTGTCTACGTTTTCTAGGGCACAATTGTAATTCCAACTCTGGATTCACTTTTGTATGACAGCCAAGAATTTCCAGAACCAGATAAATTTAAGCCAGAGCACTTTTTGAATGAAAATGGGAAGTTCAAGTACAGCGACTATTTTAAACCATTTTCTGCAGGTAAGCAGGTCCCAGAGTAGTGCTTTCCTGGGTCACATCCTCCACTCCTCATTTCCACTCCTTGTCTGTCTTGCCATCACCCCAACATGGACCACACCCAGTCCTGCCATGCCCCGGTTTGTATGTAGAACATGATCTGAGCATGTTCCTCCCTGTTCAGAGAACTTAGATTACATCTTTTATCAATTCAATGTTTTGGATGCAATGTGTTTTTACATTCATTGTTTTTTTTTTTTTTGGTCCGGTCGTGGGGCCTGAACTCTGGGCCTGGGCACTGTCCCTCAGCTCTTCAGCTCAAGGCTAGTGCTCTACCACTTGAGCCACAGCGCCACTTTTGGCTTTTTTCTTTTTTCTTATGTGGTGCTGAGGAATCGAACGCAGGGCCTTGAGCATGCAAGGCAGGCGCTCTACCAATGAGCCACCTTCCCAGCCCTTTACATTCATTGTTAAACTGTGTCTGCTTTACTAGACATAGTAAGAATATCTCAAAACCATATTTCTTGTTGGGCGCTGGTGGCTCATGCCTGTAATCCTAGCTACTCAGGAGGAGGCTGAGATCTGAGGATCACAGTTCAAAGTCAGCCCGGGCAGAAAAGTCCATGAGACTCTTACCTGCAATTACCCACTAGAAAACCCGAAGTAGCGCTGTGGCTCAAGTGGTAGAGCCTTCACCTTGAGCTGAAGAGCTCAGGGATAATGCCCAAGCCCAGTAAGCCCAGAGTTCAAGCCACAGGACCAACAAAACAAAACCCCAAAACATATTTCCTAATTCCTCATCATTTTAAACAAGGCTTACTAACCAAAACAGAACAAAAGCCCTGCAGCCTTCGATTTCGTAGTCTCTCTCTCCTTAGGAAGGAGCAAGGCCTTCTCTGATATGACTGGGTGCCTTGCTCCCTTGCCGGTGCCTCACCAGGGTTCTGGTGAAGGAAGCTCCTAGGACCAACTTGATAGATGAACACCTCCTGTTTGAACGGGCTTCAAACCTCAATCACTGTCTTTCCTGGGGCTATCAGGGGGAGCGTTAGATATTTCCTTCTTCACTGGCTGGAAACAATTTCCCTAACCTAATGCTGTTTTTTAAAATTTGATTTAACACCTCTTTATTGTAACTTTTTGTTTTTATTTATCAATACTTTATTCTGACACTAGTTATTGCAGCTGAGTTCTGCATGATTGTTGTAGTATACAAACTGGTCCTTGAATAAGTTACTAATATTCTTGTGTTTTGTCAATATGTTTTGTGCTTCTCATCGTCTGCGAGGGTGTCTTCTGCTTTAGGCTGTAGTTTGCCGATAGCCCCTCCTGCTCTCCCATTGAGGCCCTACTATTAATAGTGTTAATAACCTCTGGAGGCTCCCTTCTTGTCTCATCAGTATTGTTACTTCTAGGAAAACGAGTGTGTGTCGGAGAAGGCCTGGCCCGCATGGAATTGTTTCTGCTCCTGTCTGCTATCCTGCAGCATTTTAATCTGAAGTCTCTGGTGGACCCCACGGCCATTGACCTTACCCCGATTGCAGTTGGTTTAGGCAGCATCCCTCCACACTACAAACTGTGTGTCATTCCTCGGTCAGACTGTGAACAAATGTACCGCAGAGACCACTGTCTGGGCGACAGCCCACAGAGCCCCTCAGTGTCAGGAAGCTGGGCAGTGCAAGTGGATGAATTAGATCAAAGGAAATGCTTTCCAAAGTCGGTCTCCATGCAGTGAAGCCAAGTGCAAGGTAGATGTTGTGAAGCTAAACTGTGCATCTGCTCCAGGCTGTGTTGAAATCTGGTAGTTAAATCTGGTAGCTATGAATCTGTCACTGTCACTGTAAGCTCAGTTTTTCTGAAAAAGTCAGTCTTCTATCTCATTCACTAGTCAGTTCCTAGAAAAAATTAACAACAGAAAATGGATTCTCTAGGTTGGCAAAGGGAGAAGTCATATGGTTTTGGTAGGATTTGGTAGTCCTGTCAAAAGCAAGTCACCTTGCTTTACAATGAGGAAGCAATTCCTTGGGCTTCACTGTTGACGACATTCTCTCCTACATTCTAAGGTCAAATGTGCATAATAATTCAATACAGTCACTCCCTATTATATATTAAATATTAAAGTGTGACTTTGCATTTGGGAAAACGAGTTCTAGTATGTATTCTCTCTCATGAAAAAAGGTAAAAAGGAAGAATGAAGAATAATGAATGAAATGCTCATGTGAAATGTGAGAGGAGTTGGTTCCTGACCCTGTAGGCTGGCACACATAGCCAGCTTTGCTGTGGGTAACACTGCCTCAGCGTCCCCCTTTCCCGAGGGATATGAGAGCGACCCCTCTCCAGTGCACACACTTCCCACCACAGTGAGCTGGCAGTGCAGCATCTCCCAGCCTGTCTCTGTCTCTGGTCCTCCTCCCTCTCCCTCAGAAGACTGCCTTATGAATGGGCCACCCAGATAGTTCAGGGTGATCTCCTCATCTTAAGGTCCTGAACTCAGTTATGTATTCAAAGGATCATATTAATAGGTTCTTGGGAGTAGGATATGGGCATCTTTGGGGACACTGTTCTGCGGACCACACCTTCCAGCTCATCCTCCTGGGACACTACTGAGGCTCAGAGCTGACAGACAGGCTGAAGGGACAGTCACTCCACAGAAAGCCCTGGCATTTGTCACCATCAAATGTCCACAGCACAAGACTGCTTTCAGAAGAGTGTGTATCAAAATGTATTTTAATTTGTTTTGGGTCAGGAAAGCATCAGCTTTATAGATTCTAAGTAATGAGGGGGAACTGCTGGGGCGGGTGTGGGAGCCTTTGGGGCCCCTGTCTAACTGACTGAAGTGTCGTCTTTTTTTTTTTTTGGGTCCGGTCATGGGGCCTGAACTCTGGGCCTGGGCGCTGTCCCTGAGCTCTTCAGCTCAAGGCTAGCGCTCTACCACTTGAGCCACAGTGCCACTTCCGGCTTTTTTTTTTTTTTTTGCTTATGTTGTGCTGAGGAATGGAACCCAGGGCCTCAGGCATGCAAGGCAAGCACTCTGCCACTGAGCCACTTTCCCAGCCCCTACTGAAGTGTCTTTAAGCACTAGTCCTATGAGGCTGACATCCTGGTCAGCTGCTTCCTCAGTCGTTTCCTGAGTCTGGGTTGTGACAGGCCTGCTGTCTCCTCAAGGGAGGAGCACTAACCCCAGAGTTGATGTCACTTTGGAAATGAGTCTTCCTTAAGAAACTATCTACTGCTACCAACCACATTTTCCAAAGTAAGAACAATAAAGCGTCAATAGAAAGGGTATGGATAACGGAAGGAGAAATGGCTGTTGAATTGGAATGGGATGCTCGATTCAGCTCTCAGCAGAGACATTCAAGTCCTGTTTCCAGGCCACGCTCTGTCTCAGGCTTGACTTGTAGGAGCACATGCAAGTGACCAAGACTGTGGCTCCCGCATTCATTGCTGTTAAGGGTCTTCCTGGATACTCATGAAATCACACAGGGCAGTCTGATAATTCTCTCCTCTCCCTACTTTTGGTGATGGATGATGTTATAAACCTGTAGATACCCCGTGTGACATGTATTTACTGGTCACTCCCAGTGGGCCAGGCCTTGCTTCCTTCTGGTTCTGTTCTGGTAGCAGCAGTGTCTAGTAGGGAGGACCACAGTGTCAGGCCTGCTGAGTAGACTCAACGTCCTCTTTGGAGGAGGAAGAACATGACGGAGAGCTCTGAGGGCTGAACAAGACAAGAGTGCCATTGTGCTTTGCTGCACCACAGTTATCCAGGCATAGAAGATGTCCAAGACAGGCTGCTCCCTCATATGCTGTTCCCCAATAGTTACAGCCACAGATGCCCAGAAGATCCACTCCTTGGAAGCTATCTAGCTATCATTAAGCATACTCCAAGCCAGCTGGGGGCCTGTGGCTCATGCCACAGCTAGCTATTCAGGATGCTGAGATCTGAGGATTGTGGTTCAAAGCCAGCCTGGGCAGGAAAGTCCGTGAGACTCTTATCTCCAGTAAACCACTAGAAAACTGGAAGTGGCTCTGTGGCTCAAGTGGTAGAGCGCTCGCCTTCAGCTGAAGAGTTCAGGGACATTGCCTAGGCCCAGAGTTCATGCTCTCAGACTGAGCAAAAAAAAAAAAAGAATACTGCAAGCCAGGCCCCAGTGGCTCAATCCTGTAATGCTAGCTACTCAGGAGGCTGAGATCTGAGGATCACTGTTCCAAGTCAGCACGAGCAGAATTGTCCATGACACTCTTCTCCAGTTAACCACCAGAAAACCAGAAGTGGCACTGTGGTTCAAGTGGTAGAGTGCTTGCCTTGAGCTGAAGAGCTGAGGGACAGTGCCCCGGCCCAGAGTTCTAGCCCCACAAGTGACCAAAAAAAAAAAAATACTGCAACAACTTCAGCACTTTGGACACTATTTAATGGCTTCCATTCTCAGGACCAGCCCACTTTCTCACCATATTTTCCCTTCTTTATTAGCATTATTGAAGTGTGATTTATATATCATAAAATTTAATCCATTTTATACATTTAATGAGAGAGACTTCCTAGGTATACCTTCATGAAGATGCCACCACAGTGGCCTTTTCCAGTGGAACATTTCCAGGACCTCGGAGTAGGCTTCATACCTGTTACAGGTAGGATGTAAACCCCATCCTCAAGCCTTGGTCATCAACTTCATCTGTGTTCCAGAAGGCCCATGGTCCTGGATGCTACTCAAACAAAGCTAGTGACTTTGCATATGGAATGGCTTTTGCTTGTAAGAGAGATGGAAGGAATTACAGTTCAAGGCCCAGCTGGATAAAAAGTTTGTCAGACTCTATTCCCACCAATGGCGGTGCTCTGTGGCACATGGCTATTATCCCAACAATACAGGGAAACACGAGTAGGAAGTCTGTGGTCCAGAACAGCCTGGACATGCAGCAAGACCCTATTTCAAAAATAAGAAATTCCAAAGGACGGTAGAA